>NC_134358.1:106538046-106865546 GCF_048569485.1 Anomaloglossus baeobatrachus | reverse complement strand
ATGTGTATGCAGTAAGAGACACTGTGGCCATGAAGACAGTGCAGGGTAAGCAGTTCTTCCTTGTTGATTGGGAGGGCTACGGTCCCAAAAACCGGTCCTGTGAACCCCGGGAGAAGGTTGGTACTCCTCTGCTGCGTGACTTCTTGTCCCGGTTGTGGGGAGGGGGCATGAGGGAGGGGCTACTGTCACGCTCCCCAGGTCCCGTCGCTGCCTGTCACTCACCGCTCCGGTCTCCGGTTCTCATGCCCATGGCGGTCCCGCTCATTTCCCCTCCTGTACGTCCTCTGTGCCTTCCGTCAGCCGGTCCCGGTGTTCCCTTGCGACCCCGGACACTCCCTCTGGCTCCCCTGCATCTCCTTCACCTTCACCGCCGCTTCCTGCTCTGGTCTCCGGCACTTGGGCCTCGCGCATGCGCATTAGGGCGCGCGCGTGCTCACTCACCTCTTCTTAAAGGGCCAGCTTCCCGGGAACAGAATATGGCTGATTACTGGTACAGGGTATATAAGACTTCCTGTTCCCTGTGGGCGGTGCCTGTTCAACGTGTTCCCATAGCTAGGTGTTCAGGTCCCTCTGTGCCTCTTACCCAGATTAACCCTGTCTCTTCCACAGAGCCCGTCTGCCGTCCTGACCTGGTCCCAGAGTGCTGATTACCCAGGAAGTGTCCCGGTGACTGTTTGCTGAGGATCCCACCATCTCCCGTCAGCCTGAACCGGTCACCTGGACTTCACCTGGATGTTCTGGCCTGCATGTCCCGCTGGATCCGGACCCCGTCGGCTGTGACTACTCGGCACCTGTACCCGGTTCCCGTCATCTGTCCTGCCTCTGGTTCCCATTGGACTATTAGTCATCTCCAGTGCCAATCTCTGAAGGACCCGTACCCCGTACTCCCTGTGTTCTGGCTGCTGTGCATTTAGGCCCTCTGGTGGGGTGACCAGACAGTCCCTGTATAGGGGTTAGCTCTTGGTTGCCTCTCTGGGGGAGTCCGGTGCATGGTGCACGGTCCCGTGAATCCACCTCCAGAACGTTACACTGCTGAACAGTGGCTGCCCAGTCAGTGTTACTGGTGGGCCTTGGCATTCCAGTTTTACAGTAAGGCTATGTTCACACAGTGCGTTTTGACTGAAATTTTTCATTGGTTTTATGCAATTCATGCTAATAAAAAGTTGTTTTACAGTACCAGCAAAACCTTTGATTACTGAACTCATGCACATACAGACAGAGTTGAGCGATGTTCGAGGTTCGATAATTTCATGTTCGGGTGATTTGGGGGGGATGTTCGAGCTCGAGCGCGAACTCAAGCTTTTTGCTGAAAGCTGAACGGTTCGAGAACGGTTCGAGCACCAAAAGCGTGGCTTTTCACAGTAAGGCTATGTGCACACATGGCTATCTGCATGCGTCCTGCGTCCCCAGCACAATCCCTCTCTCTTTCCTACTCACCGATTACGGGTGCCTCGCTGCACAGCTGTCACAAATCTGCGGTGTCTTTTCCTCTTTAGAAAATGGCTGCCGCTTCATTAGTCAATCAGTTATTCCATGCTTTCCCCGCCCACCGGCGCCCATGATTGGTTGCAGTCAGACACGTACCCAAGCTGAGTGACAGCTGTCTCACTGGAACCAATCATAGCCGCCAGTGGGCGGGTCTATATCGTGCAGTAAAATAAAATAATAATAATAAAAAAAAAATGCGGTTCCCCCCATATTTGATACCAGCCAGGATAAAGCCACATGGCTGGAGGCTGGTATTGTCAGGATGGAGAGTACCACATTATCGTGACCCCACTACCCTAACAATATCCGCAGGCAGCCGCCTGGAATCGCCGCATCCATTAGATGCGACAGTCTCGAGACTCTACCCAGCTCATCCCGAATTGCCCTGGTGCGGTGGCAATCGGGGTAATAATGAGTTTAATCATGCCAGGCGTCTCCCCGAGACACCTTCTATGATTAAACTGAAAGAGAAAGTAAAGAAAAAAACACAGCAAAAAATCCTTTATTTGGAATAAAAGACAAAAAACACCCTCATTTACCTCTTTATTAATCCCCAAATACCCCTCCAGGTCCAACGTAATCCAAACGACACTGTCAGCTCGGCTACATAAAGCTGCAGCAGCACCGTAGAACACGATCGCTCTGTATCAGCTCCACGTAGCAATGAAGTAAATTGCGCTGTCAGCAGAGACTTCAGCACTGCAGAAGTCAAGATTACCAAATCTGCCTATCTTTATCATTAGAGGCAGTAGACTAGTGGATAGAGCGCTCACCTAAGAAGCAAAACTTCAGGAGTTCTTGTCCCTCTCCCGGTAAAGAAATTATTTTTTTATTTTTAATTTTAAATTATAATTATTATTTATTTATAAAGTGAAAGTAAAGAAACGAACACAGCGAAAAATCCTTTATTTGGAATAAAAGACAAAAAAACACCTCATTTACCTCTTTATTGATCCCCAAATACCCCTCCAGGTCCAACGTAATCCACACAACACTGTCAGCTTTGCTACGTGAAGCTGCAGCAGCACCGTAGAACACGACTGCGCTGTATCAGCTCCACGTAGCAATGAAGTGAATCGCGCTGTCAGCAGAGACTTCAGCACTGCAGAAGTCAAGATTACCAAATCTGCCTATCTTTATTATTAGAGGCAGTAGACTAGTGTATAGAGTGCTCGCCTAAGAAACATAACTTCAGAAGTTCTAGTCCCTGTCCCGGTAAAGAATTTAATTATTTTTTTTTTTTATTTTTAATTTTAAATTATAATTATATATCTATAATTATAATTTAATTTAATTATGCACTGAGGGGAGGAGCCGGACATCAGCTGTGAGCTGCGGGACACACCTCTAAAATTGGAGAAGTTGACGGAATGAGGCTGCATTGCTTGCTCCTCTCTCTCCTCTCTCTCCTCTCTCTCTTCTCTCTCTCTTCTCTCTTTCTCTCTCTTTCTCTCTCTCTCTTTCTCTCATTGTCTCCCAAGGAGAGGGACGAAAGTGTTTCAGGGAGGGCTGAGAAAGCATACTACAGACAAGGAGAGGGAAGAAAGTGTTTCAGGGAGGGCAGAGAAAACATACTATGGACAAGGAGAGGGAATACAGTGTTTCATGGAGGGCTGAGAAAGCATATTACAGACAAGGAGAAGGAAGAAAGTGTTTGAGGGAGAGCAGAGAAAATATACTATACACAAGGAGAGGTAAGAAAGTGTTTCAGGGAGGGCACAGAAAATATACTATGCACAAGGAGACAAGGAGAGGTAAGAAAGTGTTTCAGGGAGGGAAGAGAAAATATACTATGGAGAAGGAGAGGGAAGAAAGTGTTTCAGAGAGGGCAGAGAAAACATACTATAGACAAGGAGAGGGGAGAAAGTGTTTCAGGGAGGGCAGAGAAAACATACTATGGACAAGGAGAGGGAAGAAAATGTTTCAGGGAGGGCAGAGAAAATACACTACAGACAAGGAGAGGGAAGAAAGTGTTTCAGGGAGGGCAGAGAAAACATACTATGGACAAGAAGAGGGAAGAAAGTGTTTCAGGGAGGGCTGAGAAAGCATACTACAGACAAGGAGAGGGAAGAAAGGGTTTCAGGGAAGGCAGAGAAAACATACTATGGACAAGGAGAGGAAAAAAAGTGTTTCAGAGAGGGCAGAGAAAACATATTATATTATAATATAATTATTATTTATTTATAATTATAATTTAAGTTAATTATGCACTGAGGGGAGGAGCCGACATCAGCTGTGAGCCACGAGACACACCTCTAAAATCGGAGCAGTTCACGGAATGAGGCTGCACTGCTCTCTCCTCTCTCTCTTTTCTCTCTTCTCTCTCTCTCTTTCTCTCTCTCTCTCCTCTCTCTCCTCTCTCTTTTCTCTCTTCTCTCTCCTCTTCTCTCTCCCCCTCTCTCTTTCTCTCCTCTCTCCTCTCTCTTCTCTCTCTTCTCTCCCCCCTCTCCTGTCTTCCCTCTCTCTTCCCTCTCTCTTCTCTCTCTCTTCTCTCTCTCTCTTCTCTCTCTCTTCTCTCTCTCTTTTCGCTCTCTCTTTTCTCTCTCTCCTCTCTCTCTCTCTCTCTCTCTCTCTCTCTCAGACCTGGAGATGATCAGCTGATGCGGTCACCTTATGGAATCAGCTGACACTATAAGTCGAACGGTGAGGCCAGCTTTTTAACACTCGGCCGGCTAAACTATCAGCTGATGCTGTCAGACAGGAGTCTGCACTGAAGTGTGTAGTTTGTCTTGTTTTTTTTGCACTGATGCATCAGCTGATTGTATAAAAGCCGTTTATACAATCAGCTGCTGTGTCATGTGATTCAGGCCCTTGAACCTGACACATCATCTGATCGCTTTGCCTTTCAGCAAACCGATCAGATGATATTGGATCCGGATTGGACAGCGCGGGACCCTTGACCAGGATTACTGAGGAGGGGGGTTCTTTATTTCAATAAAGATGGAGTCACTAATTGTTTTGTGTTTTATTTCTAATAAAAATATTTTTCTGTGTGTTGTGTTATTTTTTATCTGTACTAGAAATTCATGGTGGCCATGTCTAATATTGGCGTGACACCATGAATTTCGGGCTTAGGGCCAGTTGATAATATACAGCTAGCCCTAACCCCATTATTACCCAGTGAGCCACCCGTCACCAGGGCAGCTGAGGAGTTGGATACAGCGCCAGAAGATGGCGCTTCTATGAAAGTGCCATTTTCTAGGGCGGCTGCCAACTGCAATTCACAGCAGGGGTGCCCAGAAAGCTTGGGCACCCTGAGCTGCCGATTCCAATCCCCAGCTGCCTAGATGTACCTGGCCGGACACAAAAATTGGGCGAAGCCCACGTCATTTTTTTTTTAATTATTTCATGAAATTCATGAAATAATTAAAAAAAAGTGCTTCCCTATATTGTTGGCTCCCAGCCGGGTACAAATTGGACAGCTGGGGGTTGGGGGGCAGCCTGTAGCTGCCTGCTGTACTAGCTGGCTAGCATACAAAAACATGGCGAAGCCCACGTAATTTTTTTGGGGGGCAAAAAACTCCTGCAAACTCCAACTCCATACTCGTTGCGTATTTGAATGCAGTTATGCTGCGATCTGCACCGCAGCGTAACTGCATGCATCCTGCATCCCCAGCATAATCTATGAAGATTATGCAGGAGACGTGCGCACGTGGCGCATTAGAGCACAGCGCTTCGGCTGCTGCCTGAAGCGCTGCATTCTAAGAAGTGACATGTCACTTCTTTCCTGCGCTCTGCATGCAGTCCCCGCTCTGTCTATGGGAGGGGCTGCACTCAGAGTGCATTGAATCGGCTTTTTTTTTTTTTCATTACAGACTCTTTCTGAAGTGATTTGAAGCTCATGTGCTGTTCAAATCGCTGTAGAAATTTCTGCAGGGACAAACGCTACGTGCGCACATAGCCTTTCAGCGTTTTTGCACCATTGAAAGCAATGAAAGAAGAAACACAGCTGCATTTTTGGTGCATTTTTTAAAGCACTTTTGCTGCTTTTTTGGTGAATGAAACTAATCTTTTAAACTTGGACTGTAGACAACTGACACACCAAATACAATGCAATAAAAACAGCAAAAATGGAACTTTCTTACTGCCAAGTGATCAGGTTTTGCTGAAGAAAAAAGCAGAACAAACACACTGTGTGAACATATTCTAATGCTAGCTATCTTCCCAAAAAAAGCCTACTAGATCTACTGAAAAAGTGCCATGTGAAACAATATCTATAGATCAGTGTCTTTCCTTTTGATGAAGATTCTAGTTATGCAATATTTTCTAATCACAGAATCCTTATTAAAAGTTTGGATATTAATTTATAGGGTGGATACTAACAACAGCTGCAGTAGAGAAACAATTTTCTTCCTTTTGGAAGAGACCTAGTTTGCACACCTTTTTCCCAGACAGATAGCATTGTCTTGGCAGACTCTAGATATAGAAAGAATATTCAATAGAAATGTAAATTCTAGAATTTAGAGATGAGTGGACCAAGGTTTTAAAGGTCAGTGATCGTACCGAAAATGGACTTTATGAGAAACTCTATGCTCGAGTCTGGAGTTTGGGTGCTGTACATATTCAAACCACTTGAATGAGCATCGGTGTGCTCGGGTATGAAGATGAGCGAACTTGTGGAGACCGAATCTTACACGAGGAGTTACACTGATTGGTAGTTTGAGTTTCTGCCTACATACAGCCAGCCATAAGCAGATCAATTTTGGGGGAGGGTGGGCAGGCCTTTTCAATTTTTTGGGGGGGGATGCACTCAATATATGGTTACACTATTGTTACCCACAGAGCAAGCCGTTTAAACATGCAGTCGGCTCACACAGGGCTGAGAACCAAGTGTACCTGAGCACAGCATTGCTTGCACAAGTTAAGATCGCTCATCTCTACTTGAGTACGCTTGGTGCAAGGCGTTTGCAGTTTTTGAATAGTTCCACATTGGAGGTAAAATCAGATTTTTATCAAATGTATGATGCACAAAGAAATAATGAAAAACCCCATCCTCCCTTCTCCAGAAGTGCTCTGTCTATAGCTGGCTGTATGTGGGTGGAGACCCGAACTGCCTAATCAGTGACTTCCAATGAGGTTCAGGTCAAGTTCAGCTCCAGAACAGAACTTTCTCTAAGGCCTCCGACACACATCCGTGTAAAACACGCACGTGTGTTACGTTCCAATTTTTGGGTCCGTTGTCCGTTTTTATGGTACGTGTGGCATCCGTGTGAATTGCGTATGCTAGCCGTGTGTGCGTGTTGAATGTCCGTGTTGTGCATGAGATACATAAGTGGCATGTCCGTGTATTGTCCGTGTGTTGCCCGTGTGAAATGTTCCGTGTGTGATGCACAATGTCATGGATACATACCCGCTGACAGCAGAAAGCGACGCGCGATGAGAATGAACTCGGGTGAACTTCACCCGACTTCATTGTCATCCCGCGGCTCTGTCTGTGTCATGTACTGATTAGCGGTCACCTGTGAAGGACTCACCAGTGACCGCTAATCCCCTGAGTGACTGAAGTGAGCACCGCGATTAGCGCTGCTGTCCCTCAGGTTACCCATGGCTAGCTGGATCCTCTACCCGTGACCGCAACTCACCTGTGACTTCATCGCTGTCACTCGGGCGACTTGCTGTCACAGTTGGAGGATCCAGCGGTGGCCACGAGTAACCTGAGTGACATTATCGCTGATCGCGCTACTCACCTCAGTTGCTGTGTGGAGCTGACAGGAGTGGCGGTGTTCTTCTGAAGCTCTTGTCACCTTCATGTAGCAGAGCTGAGAGCTTTGTGGGACCTCCGTGGATTACGCCAGACATGGATGGCTTTTTCGGGCTTAATAAAGTGGTGAACGAGGGTATTTGTTAGTGTTTAATATTCCAAATAAAGGATTTCTTCGGGTGTATGTGTTTATTTACTGTAACTTACAGATTAATCATGGAAGGTATCTCGGGGAGACGCCTGACATGATTAATCTTGGACTTAGTGGCAGCTATAGGCTGCTGCCATTGATTCCTTATTACCCCGATTGACAACGCACCAGGGCAAATTGGGACGAACCGGGTAGAGTTCCAGAACTGTTGCATCTAATGGATGCGGCTATTCTGGGCAGCTGCTGGCTGATATTGTTAGGCTGGGGGGCTCCCCATAATGTCGGGCTCCCCATCCTGAGAATACCAGCCTGACTTTACCCTGGCTGGTATCATAATGAGGGGGACCGCACGTTGTTTTTTTTAAATTTATTATTTATTTATTTTACTGCTCGATATTGACACGCCCAACGGTGGCTGTGATTGGTTGCAGTGAGACAGCTGTCACTCAGCGTGGGGGTGTGGAGGCGTGTCTCACTGCAACCAATCATAGGCGCCGATGGGTGGGGAAAGCAGGGAATACGAGATTGATTAATGAGCGGCCGGCTTTTTCAAAATAGTAAAAGCCGCCGGAGTTTTTTTTAACAGCTGTGCAGCGCCGCGCCGGTGATCGGGGAACGGTGAGTATGAAAGAGGGGGGAGACTGACCGACTGACTGAGAGAGGGACAGACAAAACAAAGAGACCGACCGACGGACTGAGGGAGATTGACTGACATACACAGAAAAAAGAAAGAATGACCGACATCGCTAGAAAAAAGCACAAAACGTACACGGAGCATACGGAGATACATCCGTGTCACGTACGTGTGCTCACAGACCCATAGACTTCCATTGGGTTCGTGTGTGCGTGTTCCGTGCAGAAAATGGACATGCTTTCGTGCAAAATGGATACACATACGTATCAAGGACACGGACACACGGATCGTATGGAATAACGCACGTGTGACCTCAAACATAGCATAACATTGGTGCACGTTTGTCCGTGTCTCCGGTATATACAGAAACGGACCAAACATGCACGTGTTTCACGGATGTGTGTCGGAGGCCTAAAGTCCATCTCAAACTGCCAAACCTGAACTTCCATGGGTCTGCTCATCTCAACTAAAATTACTAAATAAAGTCTTTAGAGGAAAAAGTTCACTAAACAATTACATTTTTTGTACATGTATTAGTTGAACACAAGGAGAGGAGCAGTGGGATATTAATATTATTACACTGGTCAACACAAAAAATCATCAGCAAAGGTAATGTGTCTGTTTTATGGAGTTTTATGTTCTGATTCCAAAGATATGCTTATTTTTGCTCTATCACATAAAGTTTCAGAGACAGAAGTATTTTTGTTATTACGTTATTTCTGCATTTCCAATATATGCTGGGCCCAAGTTGTTCTAATGGTATTCGTGACTGATTGCAAATGAGGAAAGTGGCTATGCCAATTGCTGTACCCATGATTTGGAGAGAACCCAAACATCACAGTAATGACTGCTACTTTTGTTTTGTCAAACTGAAGGGCTTTTCTATAAAGAACAAGTATAAGATTAATTACCCTGAACTTGCATCTGCGATTAGGCCAGTTCCATATGACAGTACCTTACCTGTTCCTGTACCACCTGTGAGGCCAATCCTGGGATATGAAGAGAAATTATGATTTCCAGTCATAATCGCTCTCATCACTCCATGGCCGTGCCCCCTCCCTTCTTGTTCTCAATGTCCAACATCTTGGAAGGTGTCACATCCTAGCAACACATCCCATGGCCATCTCCTGTGATATGGAGATTAGATGATGTGGGAACAATGGACACAGGATGACTCCCTGCCGTGACCCTGTGGTAGGGGCTGCTATCTAATTAGCAAGGCTATGGAAGTATCCAGACAGGACGACTCCAGTAAAAAATGGTTCATATCTCGCAAGCCATATTTCCGATAAATATGGCAACCATAAAAATGGTGTCTCCGCATGCGGACGATGCTGGCACACCCTTTTTATGGGAGCAGGACCTGGGGAAATACCCCAGGCGTGATATCAGCCAATGGGGAACTAGTAGACAAGTCATGAGTCCTCTCGTTCTGTAGCTAAATTCATAACTGTCACAATGAGAGCATTGGCGTCTGCCTACGATGCTCCCAGGCCAAGTTATGGCCATATCCCCTGTTGTGGATATTGTCCATAACTCCAGCCAGGGGTGGAGCAGTGCTCCCTCTGAGGTCACTAAGGTAGGAGGGGACCTGGATTTGCCCAGGTTGATAACCCTACTTCGGCCATTTTCCAGTGTTCTTTCGCCGGGGGTCACGTGTAGGAAACATCTGTGGGAAGGATCCTAGAAACCTGGTCTACAGCGCCCCCCTGCGGCCAGACGCACAAGGTAACTGCTGGAACTGTGTATGCCTGTTTGTAAACCATGCTTTATCTGTAACTGTACTCTGACATATGTATATTCTGTAGATTCCCTATTGTATATATTGTAGTTTCTAGTGTGCTTTAGGCTGATTAAATTATATAATTAATCTTGGGCTGTTCTGTTATCTCGATCTTGAATCCCACGTCTGTGTGTTCGGCTAATAGTTACCGTGAAGCGGTTGGTGGCAGCGAGTTGTGCCAAGGATTATTGTGGGGAGGCCAGTGAGATTCGGGGAGGTTTTATATATTCCGCCCGCAGAGGTCGGGGGAATATATACCCTACTCTCACCGGGGACCCTTCAATAATCGGCATAAGTAGTATAGCGGCCTCCTTGCTTATTGTCGGGCAATTCCATAATTGGCCTGACTATAAGAGGGGCGCTAGAGAGCGCGTCACGTGCTCTGTCTGTCGGTCGGGAGGTATAAAGGAGGGGTGACCCCCACTTGTTACCGCCCGATTGTGACGTACTGGTAGCCAGCGCGGGGGATTTCTGAGTGACCCCCCCGGTGGTTCGTGACATATTGGTGGCATAGCGGTGGGATCGAGATAATAGTGTGTGTGAGTGTGAGACCCATACTCCCAGACACTAAAGACTGCCTGCAGCAGCTGTGGCTGCTGGGGTCTTCAGACTAGCTCAACACTAGAGTGTCAGAGTGCAGATACTGTAAGGTGTGTGGAGGCATCAGGTGTCAGTTCTGTGTCAGTGACCAAAAGTCTGCAACAATGGCTGAGAGCACCAGGAGCAAAGCCAAAGGAATGGCTCAGGCCAGAGACGATGAGGAGGTTGTCCACGAGTCCTCCAGGAGCCCGACGCCAGAGAACAGCTCTGCAGAGGACATCGCACAACCTGGCACTGCTGGACAAAATGAGGAGGAGCTCGCCCAAGGGTCCTCAACGAGCCAGATGCCAGTCCTCCGCTCTGAAATGGACAGTGAATCACCTGGCTCTGCAGCGTGCCGCAGATCATCACTTGCCAATCCCTCCGGCCTGAGAGGTGCAGAGGCCCTCCTTCAAGCTGCCTTGGCCAGGCTTATGGCTGGAGACCGGGATACCTACGAGATACTCATGGCCGAGCGTGAGCGACAGGCAGCGCGTGACGCTGAGGCTGCGGAGCGGCAAGCAGCGCGTGAGGCTGCGGAGCGGCAGGCAGCGCGTGAAGAGCGAGAGCGCCAGGCAGAGCGTGACTACCAGCTGCAGCTAGCTCAGCTCCGGCCCTCATCAGCCACATGTGACCTTCAAAACACCAAACTTCCAAAGGTCCGTGTTGAGGACTTCCCAGTGCTGGAGAAGGATGGAGACTTGGACTCTTTCTTGACTGCTTTTGAACGGACTTGCCTGCAGCACCATCTGGACAAGGACCAGTGGGCCAAATACCTGACCCCCCGTTTAAGGGGTAAGGCCCTGGAAATCCTTGGGGACTTGCCTACTGAGGCAGATCAGGGCTACGACACCATCAAGCGGGCCCTGATCCAACAGTACAACCTCACTCCGGAGTCCTACCGCAAGAAGTTCCGGACCCTGCAGAAGGGACCAAAGGACTCCTGGGCTGACCACCGGCGGGCACTTGCCCGAGCTGCCGACCACTGGACCCAAGGCCTGCAGCTTACCACCGGACCAGAGATCCTTGACTTGGTCATCACAGAGCAACTCTTGTGGAACTGCCCTGAGGATCTCCGCCAGTTCATCCGAGACCAGAAGCCAAAGGGGTCCACGGCTACAGCTGCCCTGGCCGATGACTACACCAACAATCGGGCTCCTGAGGCCAGGAGAGCAGCCACCAGCAGCACCTGGAGAGGGGGTAAGATGAATTCTGCGACTGCCCCACCTGCCCCTAGACTGCAGGGGGTGACCCCCTCAACTCCCCTCTCCAGGCCCGTGGCAGAACCAAGACGGTGCCACCAGTGCAACCTACCTGGACACTTCAAGGCCATGTGCCCTCAGCGTCCCAAGGCCCCGGCTCCGTCCCCGTCCCAAGGGCCGCCCAAGGTGTATTGTGTGAGTGGGGGTGGTGGTAGGTCCCTGGACAGCTTCCAACCTGTCACCGTCGGCCGGTCTGTGACCATAGGACTGCGAGACAGCGCCTCGGAGGTGACTCTCGTGCGGCCTGAGATGGTGTCCCCCCAAGACTTGATACCTGGAAAAACCCTCGCTGTCTCCGGGATTGGAGGCATTGACCCGGCGCTGCCTGTTGCTGACATTTATGTGGACTGGGGCGCAGGGCGAGGGGTGAGAGAGGTGGGGGTAACTGATCGGATCCCCGCAAACGTGCTACTTGGGACAGATTTGGGGCAGATAACCTCCCAGTTTGGGCCTCCCCCAAGGGCTGAACCTTCAGCCAGTACTGACATGCCTCCTGACAATGTTAATGTGTTATCTATGAATGATGTAAGGGAGGAGGGAGTGAACTCTGATACTTCTGCTTGCATAGACACCATAGACACACACACAGCTGCAGCTGTGACAGGGGAGGGGGTCAGAGAAAGGTGTGACCATGCCTCTACAAGTGATCAGCCAGTGAGCTGGGATCTGCTGCCCTCTGCAGGGATAAGCAGAGAGCAGGGTGCTGCAGGGGGAGGACCAGTGTGTGGGGTGGGGGCTACCACAGCAAATGTGGGGTCCCCAGAGATTTCACAGCGGGGTTCTGTTGCTGCAGGAGGGGAACAGGCAGGTGAGATTGGGGCCGGTCCAGGAGCGGAAGTGCTCCCAGGTAAGATCTCGGTACATGGTTCCCCCACAACCGGGGTGTCAGGAAGCCAGGTAGGTCTGCCTGAACCGGCGACTTGGTCAGGAACGGAGGAGGAGCAGGCACGACCCACGGTCGCAGCGGCTGTGGCCGCTGTCACCCGCAGTGGGAGTGCTGGAAGCCAAGGGGCCTCCCGGAGGTCCGATAGCTCTTCCCCTTCTGACCAAGTGGCAGCCGAGTCAGGTGGAGGCCAGGACACAGGTCCCGGGGTACTGACTGAAGATGTGACAGTCTCGTCGATTCTGGCCACATCTAGTCAGGGGTTTCAGGCAGCGTTAGAAGCTGACGACAGCCTGAAAGCTCTTAAGGAGCAGGCGGCACAGCCTCCCTCGGACTCGGACCCGGAGCGAGTGGTCTGGGACCAAGGACGGCTGTACCGGGTCACGGTCCAGCAGGGTTCACCGGAGGCGTGGCCCAGGGACCGACAGTTGGTGGTACCCTATCCGTTCCGGACGGAGTTGTTGCGGATCGCACATGAGATTCCGATGGCCGGACACCTAGGGATCGCTAAGACCAAGGCCAGGTTAAACCAGCATTTCTACTGGCCAAAAATGGGGGCCGATGTGGCTGCCTACTGCCGTTCGTGTGAAACCTGTCAGAGAGTGGGGAAGGCGGGGCCACACCCCAAAGCCCCACTGGTATCTCTGCCAATCATCGATGAGCCTTTCAGGAGGGTGGCTGTGGATCTGGTCGGCCCGCTGGCCATCCCCAGCAGCTCCGGGAAACGCTTCATACTGATGGTAGTGGACTATGCCACCCGGTACCCAGAAGCAGTGGCCTTGTCGTCCATTCGGGCTGACAAGGTGGCCACCGCATTGCTGGAGATTTTCTCCCGAGTGGGTTTTCCCCAGGAAATGCTCACTGACCGGGGGACCCAATTCATGTCCCAGCTGATGGAGGCCCTCTGTAAGCAAGTCCAGGTGCGACATCTGGTGGCCAGCCCGTACCATCCACAGACTAATGGCCTGTGCAAGCGGTTTAATGGCACCTTAAAGCAGATGCTTAAGATGTTGGTCGACTCCCATGGGCGTGACTGGGAGCGGTATCTCCCACACCTGTTATTTGCTTACCGGGAGGTTCCACAGGCCTCAACAGGATTCTCACCGTTTGAGCTCCTGTACGGGCGACGTGTGCGGGGCCCCCTGGCTCTGGTGAAAGAGGCTTGGGAAGGGGATTTGGCCATCCCTGGAGTGTCGGTTATCGAGTATGTCATGCGCTTTCGGGACAAAATGCAGGCCTTGACGCAACTGGTACACGACAATATGGCTCAAGCCCAGGCCGATCAGAAGCGTTGGTACGACCAGAACGCTTGTGAGAGGACATACCAAGTGGGTCAAAAGGTGTGGGTACTGGTCCCCGTACCACAGGACAAGCTTCAGGCAGCCTGGGAAGGCCCATACCTCGTGTACCAGCAGCTCAACCCTGTGACGTACCTGGTCACCCTGGACCCTGCCCGTGGAAGGCGGAAGCCCTTCCATGTGAACATGATGAAGGCACATCATGAGCGGGAGGCATGTGCGCTCCCCGTGTGCAACCTGCCCGAGGAGGGAGAAGCGGAGACCCTCTTGGATATGCTAGCCCAGGTTAGGGCAGGCGGATCCATTGAGGATGTGGAGGTTGGCCACCAGCTCTTGGAGGACCAACGGTCCCAGCTGTGGGCCACCCTACACCCCTTCCGGGGGTTGTTTACCAACCAGCCCGGAAGGACTGACTTGGCTGTCCATCACGTGGACACTGGGGATCATCCCCCGATCCGGCGTTCAGCATATCGGGTCTCCCTGGAGGTGCAGCAACACATGCGCCAGGAGATTGACGAGATGCTGAAGCTGGGGGTGATCCAGGCATCCAACAGCGCTTGGGCCTCGCCTGTAGTCCTCGTCCCTAAGAAGGACCGAACCACTCGGTTCTGCGTGGACTACAGGGGGCTCAATGCTGTCACGGTCGCCGATGCGTACCCAATGCCACGCATCAATGACCTGCTCGATCAGTTGGCCGGGGCTCAGTACCTGACCATCATGGATCTGAGCCGGGGATATTGGCAGATCCCCCTGACTCGCAAGGCCAGGGAACGCTCTGCCTTTATTACCCCATTTGGACTGTACGAGTCCACGGTGATGCCATTCGGGATGAGGAATGCCCCTGCCACTTTCCAGCGGATGGTCAACACCCTGCTCAAGGGACTTGAAGGGTACGCGGCCGCGTACCTGGATGACATTGCCGTCTTCAGTCCCACCTGGGAGGACCACCTAGAGCATCTAGCACAGGTGCTCAGGCGGATCCACCAGGCAGGTTTGACCATCAAGCCGGGAAAATGTCAGCTGGCCATGAGCGAGGTCCAGTACCTCGGTCACCGGGTAGGCGGGAGAACACTGAAGCCCGAGCCTGAGAAAGTGGAGGCCATCGCATCCTGGCCCACCCCCAGGACCAAGAAGCAGGTGATGTCCTTCTTGGGGACCGCTGGGTACTATAGGAGGTTTGTTCCATGCTATAGTAGCCTGGCAAAGCCCTTGACGGACCTCACCAAGAAGAAGCTGCCCTCTGCAGTCGATTGGACAATGGACTGCGAGACAGCCTTCCGGGCCCTAAAGGACGCCCTGTCCAGCCCGCCCGTGCTACAGGCAGCCGACTTCACGCGGCCGTTTGTAGTACAGACCGACGCCAGTGACTTCGGCCTCGGTGCGGTGCTCAGCCAGGTGGACTCTGCGAGCCAAGAGCACCCAGTCTTGTACCTGAGCAGGAAGCTGTTACCAAGGGAAGTGGCCTATTCCACGATGGAAAAGGAGTGCCTGGCCATAGTGTGGGCCCTGCAGCGTCTGCAACCCTATCTATACGGGCGCCACTTCATCGTGGAGACGGACCACAATCCCCTCAGCTGGTTGCACACCGTCTCTGGGACGAATGGACGGTTGTTGCGATGGAGCCTTGCGCTCCAGCAATACAACTTCACCATTCGCCACAAAAGGGGCCGGGACCACGGTAACGCAGACGGGCTGTCCCGACAAGGAGAGGTCGCGGACGGGCGCACGGGGGAACACCGGAGTGTGCTGCCCCCTAGCGCCCTCAAAAGGGGGGAGGTGTGAGGCCAATCCTGGGATATGAAGAGAAATTATGATTTCCAGTCATAATCGCTCTCATCACTCCATGGCCGTGCCCCCTCCCTTCTTGTTCTCAATGTCCAACATCTTGGAAGGTGTCACATCCTAGCAACACATCCCATGGCCATCTCCTGTGATATGGAGATTAGATGATGTGGGAACAATGGACACAGGATGACTCCCTGCCGTGACCCTGTGGTAGGGGCTGCTATCTAATTAGCAAGGCTATGGAAGTATCCAGACAGGACGACTCCAGTAAAAAATGGTTCATATCTCGCAAGCCATATTTCCGATAAATATGGCAACCATAAAAATGGTGTCTCCGCATGCGGACGATGCTGGCACACCCTTTTTATGGGAGCAGGACCTGGGGAAATACCCCAGGCGTGATATCAGCCAATGGGGAACTAGTAGACAAGTCATGAGTCCTCTCGTTCTGTAGCTAAATTCATAACTGTCACAATGAGAGCGTTGGCGTCTGCCTACGATGCTCCCAGGCCAAGTTATGGCCATATCCCCTGTTGTGGATATTGTCCATAACTCCAGCCAGGGGTGGAGCAGTGCTCCCTCTGAGGTCACTAAGGTAGGAGGGGACCTGGATTTGCCCAGGTTGATAACCCTACTTCGGCCATTTTCCAGTGTTCTTTCGCCGGGGGTCACGTGTAGGAAACATCTGTGGGAAGGATCCTAGAAACCTGGTCTACAGCGCCCCCCTGTGGCCAGACGCACAAGGTAACTGCTGGAACTGTGTATGCCTGTTTGTAAACCATGCTTTATCTGTAACTGTACTCTGACATATGTATATTCTGTAGATTCCCTATTGTATATATTGTAGTTTCTAGTGTGCTTTAGGCTGATTAAATTATATAATTAATCTTGGGCTGTTCTGTTATCTCGATCTTGAATCCCACGTCTGTGTGTTCGGCTAATAGTTACCGTGAAGCGGTTGGTGGCAGCGAGTTGTGCCAAGGATTATTGTGGGGAGGCCAGTGAGATTCGGGGAGGTTTTATATATTCCGCCCGCAGAGGTCGGGGGAATATATACCCTACTCTCACCGGGGACCCTTCAATAATCGGCATAAGTAGTATAGCGGCCTCCTTGCTTATTGTCGGGCAATTCCATAATTGGCCTGACTATAAGAGGGGCGCTAGAGAGCGCGTCACGTGCTCTGTCTGTCGGTCGGGAGGTATAAAGGAGGGGTGACCCCCACTTGTTACCCCCCGATTGTGACGTACTGGTAGCCAGCGCGGGGGATTTCTGAGTGACCCCCCCGGTGGTTCGTGACACCACCATTGTCTGGATTGGATAAAAATGAAGTAGAATATGAAGACTATGGAGTTGAAGCTACTGGCGAAGACATGGAGACCTCAAGTCAAGATGAGTACCTGATGGAGCAGTTGAGCAGCCAGAACACTTAACTCAACAGGAATTAAATTATTTCATCAGAAACCTTTCATTGTCAAAAAGAAAAAGCTGAACTTTTTGCATCTAGGTTGAAACAGAAGAATCTTCTTCATGATGATGCAAAGTATGTTATTTCCGAAACAGAAGTAACACTTTAACATAATTTTTCACAGTTTATGGACCAATGTTGTAATGTAGCAATATGAATGGCCTTTTTGAAGAACTGAATCAAGAGTATATTATTGCAGATTGGCGATTGTTTATTGACTCATCCCAGAGATGTTTGAAAGCAGTGTTGCTTCACAATGGAAATATGAAACCATTAATCCTTATTGCTCACTCATGTCATCTAAAGGAAAGTTATGAAAATCTGTCATTTGTTTTGGATGCTATACAATATAAGCATCATCAATGGAATATCTGTGGAGATTTTAAAGTGATTGGTCTTCTAATGGGAATGCAAGGAAGTTTCACAAAATATTGCTGCTTCTTGTGTTTATGGGACAGTAGAAATACAGCAGAGCATTATATTCATCGTGATTGGGGACATCTATGCTCCAGTTAGAGACAATCTTCAGCATAATCCTTTAGTTGCTCCATATTTCTTACATGTTTGTTTCTTCTGTGTGTATTGGAACAGCACAAAAAAAAACATGAACAAAAAGGCAAATTGGACATAATTTCACACAAAAGTCTAAAAATAGGCCGGATAAAATTGTTGGCACCCTCAACTTAATATTTGGTTGCACACCCTTTAGAATAAATAACTGCAATTATTTGCTTCCTATAACCATCAGAAAACAACTATTAACTGGAATTTTGTTCCACTCTTCTTTCCCAAACTGCTCCATGTTTCTCATATTTGAAGGGTGCCTTTTCCTAGCAGCAATTTTAATATCTCTCCACCGGTGTTCATGGAATTTAAATCCGGACACATTAACAGCCACTTCAGAACTCTCCAGTGCTTTGTTTCCATCCATTTCTGGGGGCTTCTTGAAGTATTTTCGGGGTCATTGTCCTGCTGGATGACCCATGACCTAGAATGCAAGCCCAGCTTTCTGACACTGGCCACTACTTTGTGACCCAATATCCTTTGTTAATCTTGAAATTACATGATATTTTGCACACAGTCATGCCACTCAGTTCCAGAGGCAGAAAAGTAAACCCAAACATCTTTGAACGTCTACCATATTTGACTGTAGGTACTGTGTTCTTTTCCTTGACCTCATTATGTTTTCAGTACATGGTGTGTATTTCAAAAAGCTCTATCTTGGTCTCATTTGTCCACAAATGTTGACCAAAATCTTGCGATACATGACCCCATCCATCCTCCCTATAGTGCAGTCGCCCTGTCCTCTTTGCAGAAAAGCACCCCCAAAGTATAATCTTTTAGTGCAGTTGTCCTGTCCTCTTTGCAGAAAAGCACCCCCAAAGTATAATCTTTCTACCCCCATGCTTCACGGTTGGGACGGTGTTTTGGGGGTCGTACTCATCCTTCTTCAAAATTCTATTTGGTGTCATCTGACCACGTGACTTTGACTAAGCCTCCTCAGGAACATCCAGATGGTCATTGGCAAACTTCAAACAGGCCTGGACATGTGCTGGCATGAGCATAGAACCTTGCATGCAGGATTTTCATCCATGATGGCGTAGTGTGTTACTAATGGTAATCTTTGAGACTGTGGTCCCAGCTCTCTTTAGATCATTGACCAGGTCCTCCCATGTAGTTCTGGGCAGATTCCTGACCTTTCTCAGAATGATCTTTACCCCATGAGGCGAGATCTTGCATGGAACCCCAGACTAAGTTAGATTGACAGTCATCTTGTGTTTCTTCCGTTTTCTATTAATTGCACCAACAGTTGTTGCCTTTTCACCAAACTGCTTGCCTATTGTCTTGTAGCCCATCCCAGCCTTGTGCAAGTCTACAATTTGGTACCTGGTGTCCTCAGACAGCTCTTTGGTCTGGGCCATGGTGGAAAGGTTCGAGTGTGATTGAGTGTCTGGAAAGGTGTATTTTATACAAGTAACAAGTTCAAACAGGTGCAGTCAATACAGGAGTAGGAGGGCTTCTTAAAGAAAAATTAACATGTCTGTGAGAGCCAGAATTATTGCTGGTTAGTAGATGATCAAATACTTTTCATGCAATAAAATGCAAATTAATTATTTAAAAATTAAACAATGTGATTTTCAAGATTTTTTTTTTTCTGTCTATGACAGTTGAACTGTACCTTTGATAAAAAATTGCAGACCTCTCCATTCTTTGTAGGTGAAAAAACTTGCAAAATCAGCAGTGTATCAAATACTTATATTCCCTACTGTATGTTCCCCATCCAGGTACAGTATATATGTCCCCCATTCTGGTGTACTGTATATGTTTCCCACTCTGGTATATATAACCCCCATCATAGGCCTATCCTGTTATATCTGCCTCCCGTTATGCTGAACACATGAAAAAAACCAATTATATTCACTTTCCCTCCTTTTCCCCATTGAGCGGTGTCCTCTTCATCCCCCAACTCACCAGCAAGCCAAGTACATTTGAACTGTAAAGGGGACTTTACACACAGCGATATCGATATCGCTAGCGAGCGTACCCGCCGCCTGTCGGTTGTGCGTCACGGGCAAATCGCTGCCCATGGGGCACAACATTGCTTACACCTGTCACACATACTTACCTGCCTAGTGACGTCGCTGTGGCTGGCGAACCACCTCCTTTCTAAGGGGGCGGTTCATGCGGCGTCACAGCGGCGTCACTAAGCGGCCACCCAATAGAAGCGGAGGGGCGGAGATGGGCGGGACGAACATCCCACCCACCTTCTTCCTTCCTCATTGCGGGTGGCCGCAGGTAAGGTGATATTCCTTGTTCCTGTGATGTCACATGTAGGGATGTGTGCTGCTGCAGGAACGACGAACAACCTGCGTCCTGCAACAGCAATGATAATTGGGAAAGGAACAACGCATCAACGATCAACAATTAGGTAAGTAATTTTGATCGTTAATGGTCGTTCGTGCGTTTCACACTCAACGACGTTGCTAAAGAGGCCGGATGTGTGTCATGAATTCCATGACCCCCAATGACATCTCGTTACCGATGTCGTTGTGTGTAAAGCGGCCTTTAGACACAACCCCCGCTTTCCCCCAAAACTTTTTTAGGGGAGAAGTGCATCTTATAGTCCAAAAAATACATTATGTTATATGTGATCCATTTTTATGACCTGAAAATATATAAAGCAATTATCTGATCAGAAATAAATCTACTTTCTTGATATCTACTAAAATATATAACATTAACTTTTTTTACACTGGGAACAAAGGCATGAAAAAAAATCAGTGTGTATGAAGCTTCTACTCATTTCGTCCCTGTAGATTTTCTTAGTAACTCGGAGCTCTTTTTTTCTGAGCTGAGTTAGAACTAAAATATCTCAAAAAAGTTGTGCTATTGTTATTACCACCAGCCATGATGTCTGTCGGCTTGTTGTCTGCTGTGTTCAAAGATACAACGTGTATTCTGTAGCCTGGAACTATCTAAATCCAACAGTCATAGCATGTTTTCATTAAATCAGTGGCATCACATAGCGGCTCTGGAAATTAAAAAGCTTTGATACGTTTAGAATGATGTGAGCCTGGTAAAACTGAATCTACCCATGCGGGATATATGAACCATTTAAATAACTTCCGTTTTCAGACACACAAGTTTATTCTTAACAATAAGTAAAATCATTGTGGTTTGTATAATAAAAGTTACTGATGTGTTTTATTTGTTTTATAGATCTTATGGACTCGTGGAAAATGTCCTAATACTCAGGAAACAGTGTTAATTCCAATCACAACCAGCTATGTACAGTTCTACTGTCTCTGCAAAGTTACCAGGCTCATAAATGACATGTCACTGAGACATGGGACCCTGAAGGTGGAGAACAGTGAATATATTCAAGTGGAATTGAATTTTAACCAAAATTAAAAAAAAACTGTATTTAAGCTGGGGTCATGACTTTCCATGGCATTTTGAACCTCTCTTTCTTCATGTGTTCAATACTTATTCCCTGTGGAATTTCTCATTATCGTGTTTCCCTGAAAATAAGATACTGTCTTATACATTTTTTTTTTGCCACCAATAAAGCACTAGGGCTCATTTTTGTGGTAGGGAATACGAGAGAATACGAAGAGGAGAATTGGCAAGATCACTGCTCAATTTAAACCCCATCAAGTTGTGATTATACAGGAACATGGGCGTAGGTAAAAGTCCTTCTTTCCAGTGCATTTAAAAGTTCTTTATTACCAATCAATAGAGGTTTCGATGGTTGGACTCCCTATGATTTCATATTTATATATATTCCTTTATTCTGTATTTATCAATCTAATACTATCTACTCCTATTTCCCACATCAATATATTAATCATTCAATCTATCTATGTACCCTGTAATGATAAAAGTTTTGGGACACATATCTTAATTATTGAATTCAGGTTTTCCATCAGTTCCATTGTCATAAGTGCATAACAACCAGCCTCTTTCCATATAGTCAGAAATTACATACATGTGCGGCAGAATGGGTCACCCTAAAAAGCTCACTTACAGCAGGGTGGTTTTCTAATAGGAGCCTGTGTAATGAATCGGTTCATTAAACGTCTTTCCTTCTAAATATTCAGTGCTTACTGGTGAGGTATTATTGAAAAGTGGAAGCATTCAGGAACCACAACAACTCAGCCATGAAGTGGAGCAATGTAAAGTTACAGCACAAGGTCACCAAGTGCTGAGGCACAAAAAGTGCTTAAAAGACTCCATAACTGCAAAGTTTAAAGGGAACCAGTCAGGTCCAATATGCACCTAGGTCCATGAGCAGTTCTGGGTGTATATTACTAATCCCTGCCTAACCATCCCAGCATCTAGTAGCATAGATAAAGAGATATTTAGAACATGTATTTCTAAATATCTTTTATGATATGCTAATGAGCGTAGAGAATAGTCGCATGGGCGTTAGTTCTCTTGGCTAGTCGGCCCCCTTAGCTTGTAAGCATGCTCCTGTGGGCGTGCTAACATGCTAATGAATGTGCAGCGTCAGAGGTATGGTCAATCTCATTGCTCTCTGCTGCTACCTCCCAGATGATGGATTTTGGCTTAGTGCACATGATCGGAAGTCCTTGACTTCCAGTCATGTGCACAATGAAGATGGGTGTACGTATCCCGGCTTTAAACTGGTGAAGTGCACATGACTGGAAGCCGGGGACGTTCTGATCGTGCGCACTGATCCGAAAACCAGCAGTGGCAGCAGAGGTGAAAGCAAACATGCCTCTAACACTGTACATTCATTTGCATGGTAGCACGCCCACAGAGGTGGGCTTAATAGCTAAGGGAAATAACGCCCTTGCAACTAGTCCCTGGCCTCATTAGCATATGATAAAAGATCTTTAGAAATACTTTTATGAAAGATCTCTTTATGTATGCTACTAGATAAAGGGACAGTTAGGCAGGGATTAGTAATATGCACCCAGAACTGCTCGTGGTCCTGGGTGCATATTGCACCTCACAGGTTCCCTTTAAACTTCCTCTTGCATTATCAGCACAGGAACAGTGACATAAGTTCCATGAACAAATATAAATATGCCAAACGTCAGATCATGGAGTGGTGTGAAACATGCAGCCACAGGACTTTGGAGTAGAGAAAATGTGTTCTTTGAAGTGACAAATCACACTTCTTTATGACGTCAAGCCTACCAAACTCCAGTGGATGACTTAAAACAGAGATTGTGGTCTTCGCTCTCTGATCCATCATGATTTGTCTGACATCATAAATACTCTTCCAGAGGAATAGCAAAAATTCTCACAAAAAAATTCCAAAATCATGTAAAAGGCTTTTAAGGAATGGACTTTGCTTTAGCTGCAAAGGGGAGACCCAACTGCATATTAATGCCAATCTATTTAGGATGGGATCTCATAAAATCTCCTGAAGGTGCAATAAGTCGGTGTCCCAGCATTTTTTGTCCATATAGAGTATCGGTAAATTCTTTTCATATCTATAAAACTGAGTATTTCCTATCTGTCTGTATTTTTCAGCTAGACTTGTGACTATTTACACCATCAGCATATAATATAGTAACACAAAAGGCTTTCATCCCATCTGATATATTCCAGACTGCATGGAATACATTTTGTGTAGGTGAGCTGAAAATTGAGCAATGAAACATCATTCATATTTAGTAGCCTAGCTCAGATTTATATGTAAAAGTCCAGCAATGTTCAAACTTGGCATGGCTGACACGTTATTTATTCCTCCTTCAACATGTTGAAAACTCAGTATATTGTTCATGATTATCTCAATCACTTCTTTCTTTGCTAGATGTACAGTAGTTAAGGGATAGATTTACCTGCAAATATGAAGGTTTGGCAAAAAATGCTTCAAAGAATAATGCTTTTAAAAGTAGATGTGTTAATAGTTTAATTTTGTGAGATAGATTGAGCAGCAGGGAAATCTAAATGACCATATTTTTCATTTTATAAGACGCACCCCAAATTTAGAGATTAAAAAAAAAATGGGGTCCGTCTTATACTCCGGTGTTGTCTTACTGGAGGGGGGTGGCAGCGGTGGTGGAGCGGGGTCACAGGAAGCAGAGGCTGTGCTGGCAGCGACGTCAGTGGGTCAGTGTTGGCAGTGGCGGGTCAGTGGTGGCAGCAGTGACGTCGCGTCATTGGTGGAAGTGCCGGTGGCGGGTCAGTGGTTGCAGCGGCGGGTCAGTGATGGCAGCGGCGGCAGATTAGTGGTGGAGCAGGCCGGTGCAGCGAGTGTACCAGTCTGTCTGTGGTCCCGGCTTCAAATGATGGTGCTTGGAGCGGCGCGTGTGCAGATAGAGCTCTCATCAGGCACCCAGCCACTTGCATGCACCGACAGGCACCCGGCCTCCTGCACGTACCTGGTCGCCCGCACACAGAGTCGCACAGACGGCCCCCATTCCCGGTAAGCTATATTCGGATTTTAAGACACAGCCATCATTTTCTTCCCAAATTTTTGGGAGGAAAAGTGCGTCTTATAATCCAATAAATATGGTAAATCAATATTTGATGTAGCCACCCTTTTCCTTCAAAACATTATGAAGTCATCAATAAACTGTAAACAGTTTTTGAAGGAAGTCGTCAAGGTGGTTGTTCCAAATATTTTGGAAAACTGACCACTTTGTATAAATACTTCTTTCACCTTGGGTTTGTGCAGATGACGGTATTTTTGGTCTGTGTACTGTCTGTCAAAAAATCAGATTGAAGCTTAAGGGAAGAATCGCAGTAGGGTCTTACGCAATGGACATATAAGAGTAATAAGGTAATGTGTTCACCTTATGTGGTTGTGTGTCACCCAACCAGAATTAAAGCATTAAGTCAGCTATTGCAGAGTCCCCGTGCTAAAAAATCCGAAGCAGATCAGGAAAAAAGTAGATGTGGTACTGTTGCTGTGCTGCTGAAGATATGACATAAATCCAAAAAGTAAAAAAACTGACTGAAGGTGGTTTTATTCAACGCGTTTTGAAGCGTCACCCCACTTTTCCATCAGCGAATCCAATGATATAGTGATAAAATCTCAAGACATAGAAGTGATAAAATCCCAATACAACACATTGAAGTTTGTTGGTGTAACCTGAAAAAATATGAAAAGCTTCATGGGATATGTACATTTTTTAAAGCACTGTATATGATACTTAAGGTTACTTGCTAAGTAGATCTGCTCAGCTTCTCTCAATTCACTTGTATTGAAAGATGCCCAAGACGTCTAGCTGGAATGTGGCTGCCTGTAAGTATGCAAATTGCATACTAAAAGAGCATGCACTACATGCCATCAGCATTCAAAGTCTTATGTCGAGTGTAGACTTACATAGCAAACCTGGAAAACCATTTAATAAATTAGGGTTTTATAGAAGATTTATCAGATGGAAAACTTTTTGTAGGAGGCTTACCACAGCATTGCTCCCAGATCCAGCAGAAGTAGGGGGACATTTGAGAAACTGGTCTTTTTCTTGTTTTGATAAGGCGGGCTTCACATCAGCAGTATTCTACCGCAATGCTGGATCTGGCACAAATGCTTTTCACTTCAATGCATTTCCTATGGACTCGCGGCAAGTTCCAGTCACATGTGGTTGTGTATGACGCACGCAACTGCATGTGACTGGAACTTGCCGCGAGTCCATAGGAAATGCACTGAAGTGAAACGCATTTGTGCCGGATCCTGATGTAAAGCCTGCCTAACTTCTGTTGTCCTTCTAAACCTCTGTGTGCACCAGGATGAACTACACCATCTTCATTATGTTATGGAGCCTTCCCTTTTCATTGTACTCTAAAATGGCTATCCTCACTTGCACGTGATATGCAATACCACTACATAACAATTAAAGAATGTTGCATACAGATATCATTTTATTACATTTCCAGATTTGTTTGTTTTAGTTTTTATAATTTTTTTATGTAAAAAACCCCACTATTTTAATTGGATTGTAGCTTTATAACTACATAGTTTTCTTAAAAAAATACTATTGTATAAAATGAAAAACTTAGGTACGAATTATTGAGCAAGTCTTAGACTGTGAGATCAGTGACACAGAAGAAGGGGATATTGTTGTAAATTGAAGTCTATAAACTGTCAAGCAAAATCACAAAAATGCATAAGGAAACCTGCATTCACTTTACTGTCAATTGAGCATGCAATGTGCTTGCTTTAATGAATCTATGAAGGTATCTGTTGACTGTCTGCTTGACATACTTGGGAATTACATTCAAAGAGGAAACATATTGGAGGAAACTGCTTGGGTTTCAGTGGTGTATGGAGCCAGCAGCTTAATGAAAAATTATGGTTATTCCCCACAAAGAAAGGCACAGAAAGCATTTCAACAACATAATATAGTTTCTCCCAAGAGCCCAAAGATCTTTTCTCTGTAGCTGAACATTTGGAGAATACATTTTGAAATTATTGAATTATGCGTCAAAGAAGATATGAGGATTTTAACACACATTAATGACTGCTTCTTCTTTACCTCCCCACCCCAGAAAAATACATGTGCTACTCCCCTATTCATTGCTTATAGGGATGATCGAATACCTCAAATATTCGGCTTCGTGAATATTTGCCGAATAGTTCGCCGCTATTCGACTATTCAGGAATATTTGATGCGCAATGTAAGTCTATGGGAAACCCGAATGACAACTATTCAGAACTATTCGGGCTTTCCATAGACTTACATTTCGCATTGAATATTTGCATAGCGGCGACCTATACGTCGGCTATTCGCGAAGCCAAATATTTGAGGTATTCGATCATCCCTAATTGCTTATTTATAAATCTTGAAGGATACAGAGACTTTTGGGGATATTTTTTATTTAGTTAAATGCATCCATTTTTGGATGTCATTTTGTAACAGGATTTTATTAGAAATGTTGATCCGTGTGGATTCTACAGCCTTTATGAATCACAGTATACAGCTGATCGCAGAATAAGTTACCTTACAAGGTTGTAATTTAGCTTATCTAATGACTCAGACCTACGGCCCTTATCTCTCTCCTAAACTAAAGAAATTGAGGTTCTCATTATAAAAATAAATGTATACCACAAGGTTGCCCAATTTATGCACTGAATGTAGTGTATTTGATGTGTATTCAGCCATTTGTAGCTAAATTCCTAGTCATTTTGAAATGGCGGTAACTCATCCTTTATCTTCATCTAAATGTCTAAATTTGGATCTAAGTTTTATATTCTTTTTACAATGTGGAACCAAAATCTACACCAATATTCAAGAGGAAGAAAATTTAATTATATTTAATGCAACATACGGTGTGTAGTAGAGAAGAATGTATCAGGCAAGATTTAAATTAACTTGTTGGTGAAGTTATTCTCTGTAAATTTAATGTACCTTTTAATAATAATTATAATATGTAATAGATAATAAAAAAACGTTTATACTCACCTCATCACTCAGTTCTCCAATACTTTTGCTCTTCACCAACTCCCAACCTGTAGAGAGCTGGCCTGAACAGTAAAGTTCTGTCTTCGTAACAAACACAGACTTTACAAAAAAATTTGAGTTGGAGTTTGGGTGCATTACGTATGCTGACCACTAGGGTGAGCATCGCTGTGCTCAGGTATGCTTGGTGGTTGGCCTAGTGCTAGGCGCTTGCAGTGTTTGAATGGCTCTCACTGGGGGTAAAATCAGTGTTTTTCAATAAAGTGTGTACAAAAAAATGAAAAACTCTGTCCTCTGTCCCCCAGAAGTATTCTACTTAAGTCTGGTTGTATGTGGGTGGAAAGCCAAACTACCCAATTAATAACTTCCAATGAGGTGCAGATTAAAGTCCAGGTCCTAAACCAAAATTAATCTAAAGTTTGGTTTAACTACATGAATCTGAACTTCCACGGGTCCGCTCATCTTTAGTGACCGGTCTTCGTTACATCTTCAGATCGGCATTAATAGCAATTATTTCCCAAGGGAAATATCCAGCATGATTCTGCGTACGCATCCGACATGCGACATGCACCATGATGTCATGGGCTGCAACCTTTGTGGATGCATGGGCACAACTTTCCTGGGCCTAGCAAACCCTGAAGCCTCAGCCTAGTGACCAAGGCCCTGGGGAGTTGAATGCTGCTGATGACGATCCTAAGATGCGTTGAAGACTGGATGTGTGGTGATGAGTAGTGGAGGGGCCAAAAAAGTGAGCAGTAAGGTGATTATAAAAATTTTGTTTTACATTTTTAATATTTTGATGGCCTATTATGACTCAGAAAAATTTTGCTGAATCTTTACAGAAGTAAATTACAAAAATCTGCATTTTGGCAAATGCGGATTTTGGTTACATCTGAGTAGAATTCAATTCCACTCAAATGTATTCATTATTATTTATTTATTCCTCTCTAGTGTATAGTCATAGTGTATAGTCATAGTGTATAGTATTTTATGTAGGTCATGGGAGTAAAAAAAAAGGGAGTCTATCGTTTGCCAGTTCCAAAGGAGACCACAAAGGCAATATGAAATTGGAGAGAAGAGTACAAGAAAGGCTCTGCACCTTTTATGATTTATAGATACAGACATCTTATTATTATTTTATTACTATATTGTCACGGCCAGGTGGACGGGCAGACCCAGGGGGTGGATCCACTGGGCCGAACTCCTAGATGGTAGTAGAGAGTCCGGTAGCTGGAACACTATAAACAGCAGAACAGTCCGTGCACACGAGTATAGCGGAGAAGTCCCTGGGACCACGGAGTCACGGGTGGTAGTCCGGGTGACGCAGCTCAGGTTCGGAAGCCGAGATGATGTCAGGCGGGGTCCGGAACCTTTGGAGCGAGATGATGGGTCACCGCAGGGATCCGAGATGGTGCGGACTGTCAGGATGGCAGATGGACAGCGTTCGGGGTTCAGGATACGGCAGGACTGGATGGTGAGGCAGGCACGGCTCTACAAGAGAGATAGGTGAGTATATGCACAGAAACACCAGGAGACCTGACTCCTAGCTTAGGAAACACGAAGATCAGGCCCCGCCCCTTTGGACAATAAACCCCTTTATACCCTGTACCTGTTTAGCCTCATTTCCTGTTAATGGACGCTGGCCCTTTAAGAAAGGGTCAGTGACCGCGCGCGCGCCCTAATGCGCATGCGCGCAGCCCGGGTGCCAGAAGCCAGGGAAGGAAGCTGAGAAGAGGACGCAGGGGAGCCGGCCAGGGCCTGGGAAGCCGTCGGGCGCCGAGATCGGAGACCAGGGGGCCTGGGAAGGACGGGCACCGGAGGCTGGAGAGCGGGGAGCGTGGCAGGTGAGCCGGGGAGCGGGGCTGAGGACCCGGGAAGCGGAGCAGAGGACCCGGGGAGGGGAGCCGAGGACCCGGGGAGCGTGACATATATCAACCAACATATCAGTACTTTGCAGTATACACAATGTATCCTACTAACCAAAACTTTAAAAGGTAAGGGGCTGGGTAAAGGCATTCAGGTTCCACTTATCAAGACACATTCAGAGCAATTTTGAAATAGGTTATGATTTGTTGTGAGACATGGGGCCAAGCAGCTTAAAGGGATTCTTGTCTTTTGGTAAATGCTACTTTAAACTGGTCTCTTCCCTTGACCATAACCTCTTCAGAAAATGTCTAACTGCTGGGATCCCCATCATCAGCTCTAGTCAATTGGGAAAATTGGCAATAAAGCTGCTTTCACACATCCGGTTTTTGCAGTGCGGCTCAATACGGCTCAAAAACCAATGCAACGGATGTGGCGGAAAAACCAGATCCGTTGCATAAGTTTTTCCATTCGGCGGCCGAATGCAGTTTTTGCCACAGGACGCCGTATCTGGCGTCCATAGGCTTGCATTGTAAATTGCGCCGCATCGCAGTGCGATGCGGTTTATTCACCGCACAAAATAAAGTGCCAGACAACGTTCCATCCGGCTGCCGTATGGGCTAAATATGCCACATCCGGCAAAAACCGGATGCAACGCAAGGCCATACGGCACAATACGGCGCTAATGCAAGTCTATGTGGAAAAAGCGCAACCGGCGGCAAAAAAAAAAACGGTTGCGTTTTTTCTGCAAAGCGACGTATTGTGCCGCTCAGTAAAAACCGGATGTGTGAAAGCAGCCTAAGTGTTTAATTTCCCTGCAGTGACACCACAGGGAAAAGTAGGAATTGCACAGCGTCCATTCAAACTAATTGGTTTTCTCCAGAACGGGTCTCCATTAGCCAAAGACAATTTTTGTACACAATGCTTCATTCTGGCCAAGAGCTAGACCCCCTGAAATCAATACTGAATTCCTAAACAGAGTATATGATATGGGTTTTTAAAAGTGAAAAACCTCTTTAAATAATTCTAGAAAGCCAACCATACACACAAACAAGAAAACTATAGGTCATCTAATGGAAATCTCTCTTAAAGCACCACTCCAGCATTTTTTTTTCATTATTTTCAAGGCTGGAGTGGTGCTTTTAATCTAAGGTTCCCTGCCTCATGTCTTAGACACAACTTTCGGCTTCTTCACCTTTTTTCAAGGTTGCTCAGGTTTTGCGGCGTCATCTTGTCACTGCAACTTTTGAATGCCAGAAAGTCAGAAGTCTCATTACAAATAGTAATGAGAAAGTTTGCTCACAACTGTTCGTTACTCGATCGAGCATTGGAGTTTTTGGCCGTGACTCAAGAACCGAGTATATTGTAAGTCAATGGGAAATGAGCATTTTCAAGTTCAGATGCTCGAATCTCATCCAGTAATGAGCTGTGGCAGGCAGACTCACTCATCAGTAATTGCAAACATTCAAATCTAGAAGTATGCTGTGGATAAGAAGCGCAGATAGGGTCTTATCTGGTGGGATTTGACAAGACAGGTAAGGTATTCACCTGTAGAAGTTGTGCCAGTCACAACTCCTACATAAGCATAAAATGGCATCTGCTCCAGCCCTTTTATTCAATCAGGTCTACGCGTTTCGGAGGATACAGATTCCTTCTTCAGGACAATTATTACAGAAAAATTAACGATAATTATGGTTGATTTTTCTGTAATTGTCCTGAGGAAGGAGGCTGTGTCCTCCGAAATGCGCAGACCTGATTGAATAGAAGAGAAATTAATGAACTACTGGATGTTTGATGTTAGTGCGGCATATCCCGGTTTCCTTCTTCCACATCTTTAACACATCACTCCGGGGCTGGAGCAGATGCCATTTTATGCTTATGTAGGAGTTGTGACTGGCACAACTTCCTTCTTCCACATCTGAAACATTCAAATATATGAGAGCCAGAACAAGGCTAAAACAAGGCTTTCATAGACTTGCATTGAGTTGTGACCTCTATCTCATTTGATGAAACATGAGACCAGCCAACAGGTCACAATTCGCCAAATACCAACAGAAGCAGCAGTGAAATAAGGTGAAGATGCTGGAGGTTGAGTATAAGGGCGGCTTTGCACACTACGACATCGCAGGTGTGATGTCGGTGGGGTCAAATCGAAAGTGACGCACATCCGGTGACACTTGCGATGTCGTAGTGTGTAAAACTTTTTTGATACGATGAATGAGCGCAAAAGCGTCGTTATCGTATCATCGGTGTATTCTCCGACATTTCCATAATGCCAGTGCAGCGACAGGTACGATGTAGTTCCTCATTCCTGTGGCAGCACACATCGCTGTGTGTAAAGCCGCAGGAGCGAGGAACATCTCCTACCTGCCTCCCGGTTGCAATGAGAAGGAAGGAGGTGGGCGGAATGTTTACATCCTGCTCATCTACGCCCCTCCGCAGCTATTGGCCGCCTGCCGTATGAGGTCGCTATGATGCCGCACGACCCTCCCCCTTAGAAAGGAGGCGGGTTGCCGGCCAGAGCGACGGTCGCAGGGCAGGTGAGTGCATGTGAAGCTGGCGTAGCGATAATTTTCGCTACGCCAGCTATCACAAGATATAGTACCTGCGACGAGGGCGGGGATTATCGCATGCGACATCGCAGCATCAGCTTGCGATGTTGCAATGTGCAAAGCCCGCCTAAGAGTAGGGTCAGATGACTTAGGGGGGCTTTACACATTGCGACATCGCTACTGATATATCGTCGGGGTCACGTCGTTAGTGACGCACATCCGGCACCGGTAGCAACATCGTGACGTGTAAATCCAAGGTGCGACGATGAACGAGCACAGAAGCATATAATATCGCTGATCTGTGTAGCGTCATTCATTTCCATAATGTCGGTTCGACCGCAGGTACGATGTTGTTTGTCGTTCCTGCAGCTCCACACATTGCTGTGTGTAAACCCGCAGGAACGACAAACATCTCCTTACCTGCGTCCCGACGGCAATGCAGAAAAGAGAAGGTGGGTGGGATGTTATGTTCCGCTCATCTCCACCCCTCCGCTTCTATTGGCCGGCCAATTAGTGACGTTGCGGTGACGTCGCTGTGACGCCGAACGCACCTCCCCCTTGAAGGAGGGATTGTTCAGCAGTCACAGCGACGTCACTGAGCAGGTATGTGCGTGTGAAGCTGCCGTAACGATAATGTTTGCTAACCCAGCAATCACCACATATTGCATGTGTGATGGGGGCGGGTACTATTGCGCTAGACATTGCTATCAATTGCTAGCGATGTTGCAACATGTAAAGCCCGCCTTAGACTTAAAGCACCACTCAAGTAGTAAAAAAAAAACACTTGAGTCGTGTTTTAAATAAATTTCACTTGGATCTACCATATTGATTCCAATATGCTTCATTCTTCATTCACCAGCAATAAGCTAATCCGTATGGCTAGCCTTAGCTCTCAATGGTTTTTGGTAACTTTCTGGTTACAGGAAAATACAGTTGAATGAAGAAAACAAGTTAATGTAACTCAAATTCTTGATCGTAAATGTTTTTGAATTATGTAAAGCAGCTCAGGATTCGTTTTCTGAAGGATGTTGTAAATTGTTGCACAAACTTAGTTTTACACTTGTATATTTTAACATACTAATTTACTACATGGGCAATAAATAGTGATGAGCGAGTACTAAAAAGCTCGGGTGCTCGAAGCTCGGGCCGAGCCTCCCAAGATACTCGTGTACTCGGCCCGAGCAACGAGCCCAATGTTATCCTATGGGAGACCCGAGTATTTTTGTGAAATGACCTCCCGGCAGCATGGAGAAACCCTAAAAATGTCACAAAAGTCTCAGAAGAGTGCTCAAATGACATGGCAACAGCATGGGGAAGACCCCTTGAAGCATTTATCACTCAAAAGTCACAGCTGTGAACAATTTTGTCCGCGTTTTACGCCATTTTTACGGACTCACCAGAAAACCTTCCAAAATGACACCAAAATGAATTTTCATGGCGGAAATGTTAAGGGCACATACCCAATAGTGAGATAGAGCTGGTGTATGTTACTTTTTGAGATCAATACATGAAAGATTTTACGTGAAAACATTGTGTGGCACTCCGATGTCCCTGAGAAGAGACGTACATGAAGGCCTCTTGAGTCTAATGTGCCCATTTTGAGGAAGTGAGTCTTTGTAGTATTTTCCTTTGCCAGGGCAGTCCAAAATTGTGAGGTTCACCAATGCCCCTGCATACAGACGTGCATGAGGGCCTCAAAACATTAAGTGTCCATTGTCAGGAAGTGGGTGTATTATAGTATAGCCCTTAGGCAGGGCAGCCAAAAATTGGGAGGCTCCACATTGTCCCTGGGTAGAGACGTGCATGATGGCCTTTAAACCTGAAGTGCCCATTGTAAGGAAGTGGGTCTATTTCAGTATAGCCCTTTGCCAGGGCAGCCAAAAATTGGGAGGCTCCACATTGTCCCTGGGTAGAGACGTGCATGAGGGCCTCAAAACATTAAGTGTCCATTTTAAGGAAGTGGGTGTATTATAGTATAGCCCTTAGGCAGGGCAGCCAAAAATTGGGAGGCTCCACATTGTCCCTGGATAGAGACGTGCATGATGGCCTTTAAACCTGAAGTGCCCATTGTAAGGAAGTGGGTCTATTTCAGTATAGCCCTTTGCCAGGGCAGCCAAAAATTGGGAGGCTCCACATTGTCCCTGGGTAGAGACGTGCATGAGGGCCTCAAAACATTAAGTGTCCATTTTAAGGAAGTGGGTGTATTATAGTATAGCCCTTAGGCAGGGCAGCCAAAAATTGGGAGGCTCCACATTGTCCCTGGATAGAGACGTGCATGATGGCCTTTAAACCTGAAGTGCCCATTGTAAGGAAGTGGGTCTATTTCAGTATAGCCCTTTGCCAGGGCAGCCAAAAATTGGGAGGCTCCACATTGTCCCTGGGTAGAGACGTGCATGAGGGCCTCAAAACATTAAGTGTCCATTTTAAGGAAGTGGGTGTATTTCAGTATAGCCCTTAGGCAGGGCAGCCAAAAATTGGGAGGCTACACGTTGTCCCTGGGTAGAGACGTGCATGAGGGCCTCAAAACATTGTTCCCATTGCAAAGGAGCGGGTCTCCTGTCGTTGTAATGTCCATTCTGCAAAGAATGGGCGAAAAAATTTACCACTGGGGGTATACCTGAAACAAAGACCTAACTATTGTAACGGTCATCATGATGGCGCATGAGGAGAAGGAGGAGCAGTCCAGCGATTATCCAAAGTCGAGAAGTGTACCCATGGGTGAGTGGAGGTACATGGCAAACTTTAAATTCCGCTCTCATTTGCTGGTGGTGTGGTGAAGTCTGGCCCAATCCAACCCTTGTTCATCTTTATCAGAGTCAGCCTGTCAGCATTTTCAGTTGACAGGCGGGTGCGTTTATCTGTAATGATTCCACCTGCGGCACTAAAAACACGCTCTGACAAAACGCTAGCAGCAGGGCAGGCCAGGACTTCCAAGGCGTAGAGAGCCAATTCATGCCACGTGTCCAGCTTGGATACCCAATAATTGTAAGGCACAGCGGAATGTCGGAGTACAGTTGTTCGATCTGCAAGGTACTCCTTCAGCATCTGGGCAAACTTAGGATTTCTTGTGGCACTACCCCGCACCTCAGGGGCTGTGGTACGTGAGGGGCTGAGAAAACTGTCCCACATCTTAAAGACTGTTCCCCTACCTCTGGCGGATTGGACTTGTGCCTCTCTCGGCTGTACGCCTCGGTTGTCCACTGATTCCTGACCTATGCCGCTAGCGTTTTGTGAGGGGAATGCTTTGCCTACTTCCGTGAGTATGGCCTTCCGAAACTGCTGCATTTTGGTTGACCTCTCATCCACGGGAATAAGAGACAAAAAGTTCTCCTTGTAGCGTGGGTCTAACAGTGTTACCAACCAGTAATGATTGTCGGCCAAGATGTTCTTAACGCGAGGGTCACGAGACAGGCAGCTTACCATAAAGTCAGCCATGTGCGCCAGACTCTTAACAGCCAGGACTTCAGTAGCCTGACCAACAAGATGACTGAACATGCTGTCCTCCTCCTCCTCCTCCTCCTCCTCCTCCTCCTCATCTACCCTGTCCTCTGGCCAGCCACGCTGAATCGAGGATATGACTGGTGTGCATGTCATATCCTCAATTTGGCCGGAGAGTTGCTCCATGTCTTCATCCTCCTCCTCGTCATAGTCCTCCACTGCACGTTGTGATGAGACGAGGCTGGGCTGTGTGTTATCACCCACACCCACTACTGTTTCTTGCTGCAACTCATCGCGCTCCGCCTGCAATGCATCATGTTTGTTTTTCAGCAGGGACCGTTTTAGAAGGCAGAGTAGCGGTATGGTGACGCTAATAATGGCGTCATCACCACTCACCATCTTGGTGGAGTCCTCAAAGTTTTGGAGGATGGTACATAGGTCTGACATCCATCTCCACTCCTCAGGTGTTATGTGTGGAGTTTGACCCATTTCCCGACGGCTTAGGTGATGCAGGTACTCAACAACTGCCCTCTTCTGCTCACATATCCTGACCAACATGTGCAGAGTTGAATTCCAACGCGTGGGGACATCACACACCAGTCTGTGAGCCGGAAGATGCAAACGGCGCTGAAAGCCGGCAAGGCCGGCTGAAGCAGTAGGTGACTTTCGAAAATGTGCAGACAGGCGGCGAACTTTTACCAGCAGATCAGACAGCTCTGGGTATGACTTTATAAACCGCTGAACCACGAGGTTGAGCACATGGGCCACGCATGGAACATGTGTCAGCTGGCCTCGCCTCAAAGCCGCCACCAGGTTCCGGCCATTGTCACAAACGACCTTTCCTGGCTTTAGGTTCAGAGGTGTGAGCCAGTGATCTGCCTGCTGTTTCAGAGCTGTCCACAGCTCTTCTGCATTGTGGGGTTTGTCACCTATGCAGATTAGCTTCAGCACAGCCTGTTGCCGCTTCGCCGAGGCAGTGCTGCAGTGCTTCCAGCTTGTGACTGGTGTGGAGGGCACAGTGGATGAGGATGCGCAGGAGGAGGAGGAGGCTGAAGAGCATGACATTCCGGAGCTGTAGAGTGTGGGTGAAACACTGACTGAGGTAGGGCCTGCAAACCTTGGTGTGGGAAGGACGTGTTCCGTCCCTCGCTCAGACTGGGTCCCAGCTTCCACAATATTAACCCAGTGTGCCGTCAACGAGATGTAGCGGCCTTGCCCACAAGCACTTGTCCACGTGTCTGTGGTTAGGTGGACTTTGGGTGAAACAGCGTTGTTCAGGGCACGTGTGATGTTTTGTGACACGTGGTTATGCAACGCGGGGACGGCACACCGGGAGAAATAGTGGCGGCTGGGGACCGAGTAACGTGGGACAGCTGCCGCCATCAGGTCACGGAATGCTTCTGTCTCCACCAGCCTAAAAGGCAACATTTCCAGCGCAAGCAGTCGCGAAATGTTAGCATTTAGAACTGTGGCATGTGGGGTGTTGGCAGTGTATTTGCGCCTGCGTTCAAAGGTTTGCTCAATGGATAACTGAACGCTGCGCTGGGACAAGGACGTGCTTGATGATGGTGTTCTTTCTGCGTAGGCAACTGCAGGTGCAGGAGTGGAGGAGGCTTGTTCGCAGGCAGCATGGACAGAGGATTGGCTCGCATGCACAACCAGCGAAGACGTAGCAGTGACATCAGCAAGCACTGCTCCTCGACTCTGTTGTACTTCCCACAAAGTCGGGTGCTTGGCTGACATGTGCCTGATCATGCTGGTGGTGGTCAGGCTGCTAGTTTTGGTACCCCTGCTGATGCTGGCACGGCAGGTGTTGCAAATGGCCTTTTTTGAATCATCTGGATCCAACTTAAAAAACTGCCAGACTCGTGAAGACCTAACATTTGTACAGGCACCTGGTGTCGTCGTGTTGTTACGGGGAACGGTTGCCTGACTTCTGCCTGGGGCCACCACCCTGCTTCTTACTGCCTGTTGTGATGCTACGCCTCCCTCCCCCTGTGCACTGCTGTCCTCGCTCTGCATATCCTCCTGCCAGGTTGGGTCAGTTACTGGATCATCCACCACGTCGTCTTCCTCTTCCGCACCCTGCTCCTCCTCCTGACTTGCTGACAATTGTGTCTCATCATCGTCCACCACTTGTTGAGACACGTTGCCAACTTCGTGAGAACGTGGCTGCTCAAATATTTGGCTATCTGTACAGACGATCTCCTCATGACCCACTTCAATATGAGCTGGCGAGAGGCCAGAATGTGTGAATGGAAACGTGAACAGCTCTTCCGAGTGTCCAAGTGTGGGATCATTAATGTCCGAGGAGGACGTGTACTCAGCCTGGTGGTAGGAAGGAGGATCAGGTTCAGAAATGTGCGGTGCAGTATCACGGCTACTGACACTTGACCGTGTGGAAGACAGAGTGTTTGTGGTGGTGCCAATCTGACTGGAAGCATTATCCGCTATCCAACTAACAACCTGTTGACACTGGTCTTGGTTCAAGAGCGGTGTACTGCTGCGGTCCCCAAGAATTTGGGACAGGACGTGCGAGCGACTAGATGTGGCCCTTTGTTGTGGCGAAATTAGAGCTTGCCCACGACCTCGGCCTCTGCCTGCACCACCATCACGTCCACTTCCTTGTTCCTTGCCAATGCCCTTGCGCATTTTGCAATGCTGTGCACTGCTGACGTGTATATTCACTACTTGTGCGTTATATCAAAGTTTCTGGAAATTGCACACCAGTGCACCTGTACGCTGCCACCAACAGGCACACACGTGCGGTTTTAAAAACCAAGCACGGACGCAATAATAACCTAACACAGGTTTTAGGAGCAAAAATTAAGAACTCTGACACTATCAGCCACTGCTGACTGACGTGTATTATACACTACACTTGTGCGTTATATAATAGTTTGGTAAACGCACACCAGTGCACCTGTACGCTGCCACCAACAGGCACACACGTGCGGTTTTAAAAACCAAGCACGGACGCAATAATAACCTAACACAGGTTTTAGGAGCAAAAATTAAGAACTCTGACACTATCAGCCACTGCTGACTGACGTGTATTATACACTACACTTGTGCGTTATATAATAGTTTGGTAAACGCACACCAGTGCACCTGTACGCTGCCACCAACAGGCACACACGTGCGGTTTTAAAAACCAAGCACGGACGCAATAATAACCTAACACAGGTTTTAGGAGCAAAAATTAAGAACTCTGACACTATCAGCCACTGCTGACTGACGTGTATTATACACTACACTTGTGCGTTATATAATAGTTTGGTAAACGCACACCAGTGCACCTGTACGCTGCCACCAACAGGCACACACGTGCGGTTTTAAAAACCAAGCACGGACGCAATAATAACCTAACACAGGTTTTAGGAGCAAAAATTAAGAACTCTGACACTATCAGCCACTGCTGACTGACGTGTATTATACACTACACTTGTGCGTTATATAATAGTTTGGTAAACGCACACCAGTGCACCTGTACGCTGCCACCAACAGGCACACACGTGCGGTTTTAAAAACCAAGCACGGACGCAATAATAACCTAACACAGGTTTTAGGAGCAAAAATTAAGAACTCTGACACTATCAGCCACTGCTGACTGACGTGTATTATACACTACACTTGTGCGTTATATAATAGTTTGGTAAACGCACACCAGTGCACCTGTACGCTGCCACCAACAGGCACACACGTGCGGTTTTAAAAACCAAGCACGGACGCAATAATAACCTAACACAGGTTTTAGGAGCAAAAATTAAGAACTCTGACACTATCAGCCACTGCTGACTGACGTGTATTATACACTACACTTGTGCGTTATATAATAGTTTGGTAAACGCACACCAGTGCACCTGTACGCTGCCACCAACAGGCACACACGTGCGGTTTTAAAAACCAAGCACGGACGCAATAATAACCTAACACAGGTTTTAGGAGCAAAAATTAAGAACTCTGACACTATCAGCCACTGCTGACTGACGTGTATTATACACTACACTTGTGCGTTATATAATAGTTTGGTAAACGCACACCAGTGCACCTGTACGCTGCCACCAACAGGCACACACGTGCGGTTTTAAAAACCAAGCACGGACGCAATAATAACCTAACACAGGTTTTAGGAGCAAAAATTAAGAACTCTGACACTATCAGCCACTGCTGACTGACGTGTATTATACACTACACTTGTGCGTTATATAATAGTTTGGTAAACGCACACCAGTGCACCTGTACGCTGCCACCAACAGGCACACACGTGCGGTTTTAAAAACCAAGCACGGACGCAATAATAACCTAACACAGGTTTTAGGAGCAAAAATTAAGAACTCTGACACTATCAGCCACTGCTGACTGACGTGTATTATACACTACACTTGTGCGTTATATAATAGTTTGGTAAACGCACACCAGTGCACCTGTACGCTGCCACCAACAGGCACACACGTGCGGTTTTAAAAACCAAGCACGGACGCAATAATAACCTACTAACAGGTTTTTTTGGGGAGCGACAATTACAGTACAGACAAGTCAGACACTATCTGGACTGTTTTACACTGTGTACACCAGCCCCAGATATGAAGGCTGGTATACGGTCACCACTACCCTGCCTGCCTGCCTGCCTGTATACTGCTACAATAGTCCTGACAAGGACTCTTTTGGTCACTAGCCTGTATTCAGACCTGGCTATACCCTGCCTGTATATAGCAACAATAGTCCTGAGAAGGACTCTGCTACTGTACGCCGACCTGGCTATACCCTGCCTGCCTGTATACAACTAGAATAGTCCTGAGAAGGACTTTTGGTCACACTGTTTGCAGCCCTGCAACTGAAAAAGCTATAAAGGGCCGCAAAGCTTTCCCTGAATCAGCGACACTCTCCCTACACTCACTGTCAGAATAGCTGTGAGCAGAGCACAGCGCGCCGGCCGATATAAAGGCTCGGTGACGCTGTGCAGGCCGGCCAATCACTGCAATTCCACAACTAACAGGGCTGTGGCATTGCAGTGGTCTGCCAGCCAATCCCTGCATGAGGGCTGGCTCTCAAAAGAGCGCCAACATGCAGAAATGAAGACCACGAGTAAAGCACGAGTATCGCGAGATTACTCGGTCCCCGCCGAGCAGCCCGAGTACAGTGATACTCGTGCGAGTACCGAGTAGTGACAAGCATGCTCGCTCATCACTAGCAATAAACTGTACTAATATATTTGAAATGTAATATCTTAGAGTAGCACCATCTCTTTAAATGAGTCTGCACAGATCAGTGAATATCCCAAAGCTAGCACAATTTGCTTCAAAAAACAATTCACAAAATTGGACTAATCAATCAAACGGCTCCACAAATATTTTGACATATTCAAATTAGAAACTGTTAAACAAATATACTAATGGCATAAACTATAAATGTCTCACTTTTACGGTCAGTTAAGAAAACTGTTAAAAGGTTTTGAAGCCAACGTGGTGCAAAAACTTCTCAAGGTGATTTGATTGTAAATTTAAGACTGAAATTTGGAGATTTCCCACTGAAAGGATCTTTCATTTTAGAAAGGATTAAAATGAGAAAAACAGCTCATTATAGTCCTGTGCAATAACTAAACAACAAAATTCTCACGCCATACAACCCAGGTTCCTTAAATGTCTGTATTACTTAGTGCTCCTTAATCCCAAGTGTGTGACTTAGAGAGAGCACTTAAGTCCAGGTAGCAGAAACAGGCTTGATCTTTGCACTGAAGGAACTACATTTTGCTTCATGTCATCTGTTTATTGTATTCTCTAATTATGTAAAGCACTCAGGGCCCTAGTGAAGGCAAAAAAAAGGGGTTAAAAAAAAAAGTTGACAACTCAAGCTGGCAATTGAGTTTGGCATGTTTTTGCAGCATTACCGCAAGAGAAATGATGTGGAAACACACATTACACTGATGTCATTAAAGCTCTTCAGTGTAACCTTACACCCTTTCATGCTGGTGGTTACCGATAAGAATGAGGTAGAATATGCCTGTCTGCAGAAAACCTATTGACAATTACTGCAAGCTTTTTATATACAGTGCAGACCAAAAGTTTGGACACACCTTCTCATCTCTAGAACAACTGTTAAGGGGAGACTTTGTGCAGCAGGCCTTCATGGTAAAATAGCTGCTAAGAAACCACTGCTAAGGACAGGCAACAAGCAGAAGAGACTTGTTTGGGCTAAAGAACACAAGGAATGGACATTAGACCAGTGGAAATCTGTGCTTTGGTCTGATGAGTCCAAGTTTGAGATCTTTGGATCCAACCACCGTGTCTTTATAGAAAAGGTGAACATTTGGACTCTACATGGCTGGTTCCCACCGTGAAGCATGGAGGAGGAGGTGTGATGGTGTGGGGGTGCTTTGCTGGTGACACCGTTGGGGATTTATTCAAAATTGAAGGCATACAGAACCAGCATGCCTACCACAGCATCTTGCAGCGGTGTGCTATTCCATCCGGTTTGAGTTTAGTTGGACCATCATTTATTTTTCAACAGGACAATGACCCCAAACACACCTCCAGGCTGTGTAAGGGCTATTTGACTAAGAAGGAGAGTGATGGGGTGCTACGCCAGATGACCTGGTCTCCACAGTCACGAGACCTGAACCCATTCGAGATGGTTTGGGGTGAGCTGGACCACAGAGTGAAGCCAAAAGGGCCAACAAGTACTAAGCATCTCTGGGAACTCCTTCAAGACTGTTGGAAAACCATTTCCGGTGACTACCTCTTGAAGCTCATCAAGAGAATGCCAAGAGTGTGCAAAGTAGTAATCAAAGCAAAAGGTGGCTACTTTGAAGAACCTAGAATATAAGACATATTTTCAGTTGATTCTCACTTTTTTAAGTATTTCATATTCCACATGTTTTAATTAATAGTTTTGATGCCTTTAATGTGAATCTACAATTTTCAGAGTCCTGAAAATAAAGAAAACTCTTTGAATGAGAAGGTGTGTCCAAAATTTTGGTCTGTACTATATATATATATATATATATATATATATATATATATATATATATATATACATGTATATATATATTTATTTATTTATTTATTTTTTAATCATCAATTTTACATGGAAATGACATATGGAGACTAAAAAATATCACAAAAGCACTAAGAATCCTATTGAAATCTGAGGCTTTTCAAAATCATCTATCATTGTCTATAGGGCTGCCTTCACACATCCATGAAAATTGTCCATGTTTTTGCAGTGTTTAAAGGGCGTATGGACCATCTGTGTGCTTTGATTTTGGCACATGTGTGCTGTTCCTGTACTATCCATGTGCTGTCCCTGTGCTATCCATGTGACATCCAGATAGCACACGGACATCATGAACTTCTATACTTACCTGTCCATGGTACTGCTGTGTCTAGCACTGCTGCTTCAGGGTCTACGGTGCAGTGAATATTCATGAGCATAATGAGCGGGACCCAGAAGCAAGTGACAGCAGCACCAAAGACAGCAGCGCTGGAGACAGGTGAGTAGATAAAAATATTTAATTTTAAAGACACGTGCTTTCTCCAGTACGTGTGACACGGATTACATCAGTGTGTGGTCCTTGTAACATCAGTGCTGCAAGTGAAAAATGGACTCGTCTCCGTGAAGAACATATGGACACAAGTGTGCTCCATATCGACACATGGTCCTTGTGAAAACACTGATGTGTGTGCAGACCCATTGATTTTAATGGGTCTGCGTATGTCCGGTACATATGAAAACAGACATCAGACATACCAGAATCCCTAACATGTAAAGGGGGCCTAAAGGAGTACATGCTCTATTGGGGAAGCCTGAGTTGACAGAGGTGGCCTTCTGATTAGGACACTCATCGACTAGTAAGATAAGAAAATGGCTACAAAGTTCTTTTCTCACTCTGGATGGTCTTGTATGCTCATGCAGTGACCTGACAGTCCAGTCATTTTTTTAACTATTAATTACTTTGGGATCCTAGAGGGAAATTATACACTTGCTTCAAAGTCCTTCCACTGTCCCCCAAATTGTAAATAATAGGATGTGTGGGATAAGGTTATCTTTGGGTGTAATTTTAACAAAAAAAACATGGTCTAAAGAGGTCAATCTCTAAGGCCTCTGTCACACGTTTGTGCTTCCGGTACGTGTTTGACATTATTCTCACGTACCGGAGACATGTACACACGTGGACCTAGGTATTCCTAATGGTTAGGACACACGTAAGTATTTAGGAATGGAACGTGTGTCCGTTCCGTACTTACGTGTGTCCGTGTGTTCCATACGGTGGCATGTCCGTTTTTCTCCAGCAGCACGGGTGTCACACGGCCCGCACCCATACCACACGGATGTAGTGTGGATGCGGTCCCGTGAGACACGCACCGGAGAAACACACGTGTCATGTTAAAAATAAAAAAAACACATACTCACCTCCACGAGCCCTGCAGTCTCTGCCGCGGCTGTCACCTGCATCCATCCCCCAGTGAATTTGAACAACGCATCTTCTTCACTGGGGGCCAGAAGCAGCGTCAGCGAGGCGTGGCCTGTGCCGGACACTGTCATTCAGCACCGCAGACAGCTCTGGAAGAAGCAGGTAAGGCGGGGCTTTCCATTCTCCGTGTGTTATTACGTATAACACAAGGAGAACACGAATGTGCCACAAACACGGCAAATAGGGAGCAAACCACCCCTTTAACACGTACGTGAAAAAACGGTTTGTTTTTTTCACGTGCGTGTGACAGAGGCCTTAAAGAGAATGGCCTCTGTATTTTTTATTTTTAAAATAAGCCAGGAAAGGTCAGTAAAAAGTAATGGAACAATATCAGAACTATGGCTTCTATGTATCATTTTCTTTTTTTGTATGTCCTGAGATAATCACTAATGATTGTAGCACCAAATTCATCAAAAATGGTGCATGTGGTTGCAACTTTTGAAAAGGGAGGATTAAATTACAGAGATTCTCCAAATTTTGAATCAGCAACATTGCAACGTGTAAATCCTAGGTGCGACGATGAACGAGCGCAAAAGTGTTAAAAAATCGCTGATCTGTGACAAGTCGTTCATTTCCATAATGTCGCTACTGCTGCAGATACGATGTTGTTTGTCGTTCCTGCAGCACCACACATCGCTGTGTGTGAAACCGCAGGAACGGCAAACATCTCCTTACCTGCCTCCACCAGCAATGCGGAAGGAAGGAGGTGGGCGGGGTGTTACGTCCCGCTCATCTTCGCCCCTCATTTTCTATTGGGTGGCGGTTCAGTGACGCTGCTGTGATGTCGCTGTGACGCTGAACGAATCGCCCCCCTTAGAAAGGAGGTGGTTCGCCGGTCACAGCGACGTCGCCGACCAGGAATGTGCGTGTGAAGCTGCCGTAGCGATTATGTTCGCTATGGCAGAAAGCGCAAGATATCGCATGTACGACGGGGGCGGGTGCTATTGCTCTCAACATCACTAGCAATTGCTAGCGATGTCGCAACATGTAAAGCCCGCCTAAGCCCACAAAGCGGAAAATAAAACAGGTGAGCATCTATAAAATAGAGTTCAAAAGAATGTACATATGCTATAATAAATTGAATGCAAACAAAAAATGGGGCAAAACATACAAAACTAGACAAAAATGGACGTAAAAGAAATGCTGAATCGGCCTATGTGACTTTGTATTTTCACTTCTACCGTAGTTTGCATTAAAAAAAAAGTCAGAAGATTCTTATTCTTTGTTTCATTTGTGGGACACCTACAAGATTTATCAGAAATAAGGTTTTGGAAATATTTTTTATATAGACAAGGGCTCTGTTAATTAGAAAATGATTGATTTATATAATATTTGTTTTATAGATTGGAGATTCACTAATTTATCTAAAGCAAGATTTGGAATCATGAAAAAGTAAAATAGTATTTTTCAGACTGTAACGCACACCTTATCATAAGAGGTACCCCAGGCTTATACTAGGAAAAACATTTTTCATATTAATTAAAACTTTCCAGGTGGTGTAAAGTGGAGGGGTCATTATCACTTTAATGTACTGGGGTAAGAGATGTAATAAATGTACTGGCAATGTCTCTGCAGTGTGTATTATACAGTGAGAAGGCTATAGTGTGTACTCGTGAAATCCAGTGCTATGAAATAATGAGGTTCACTGCATCAACTACTGCCTCACTTTTTATTATAGCTGATAATCAATAATAAGATCCCTTACCACTGGTCAAGTATATGATATGAGACTTTGGCTAGAATTTACTTAAAGGGGTTTTCCCACGAATAAAGTTAATTTTAAAGTTAATTTCAATCAATGGATTTTGGCATAATAATAAGTTCCACAATTAGATGTGTTTTAAAAAATGTTCCTCTGCTGAGATAATCTTATATATGTGTCCCTGCTGTGTACTGTGTAATGGCCGTGTCTGACTGTGCAGGGACATCTGATCATACCACATCTCTTGGGTTGGGGAGGAAGCAAAAAAAGTGTAAAAACGGGACAGAACACATTCATAGCTGATTCTTTTTGTGAAGTAAACCATTTCCCTGGGTATTTTTTAAAAATAGTTTACCTTAAAGAAAGAATTATTTGTGATCCCGTGCTTTAGTGTCTTCATACTGTTTGTGTCCTCCCCTACCCAGGAGATGTGGTACAAAGTTTTTCGGTTTTATATGGTTAGTTCACAAGGCTATTGTTAGATTTTGAATAAGGACACAGTCCAAAACGCGTCCTCCCAAATTTTTGCCTTGATTTTAACATCTATTTTTAAATGAATTAAATAAATTTCTACTACTTTTACTTGGATTCGTTGCTGGATTCCCCTTCTGCCTCATGGGTGTAATTCTAAAGCGGGCTTTACACGCTGCGACATCGCTAATGCGGAGTCGTTGGGGTCACGGATTTTGTGACGCACATCCGGCCGCATTAGCGATGCCGTTGCGTGTGACACCGATAAGCGATTTTGCATCGTTGCAAAAACGTGCAAAATCGCTAATCGGCGACATGGGGGTCCATTCTTAAAAATCGTTACTGCAGCAGTAACGAAGTTGTTCCTCGTTCCTGCGGCAGCACACATCGCTGCGTGTGACACCGCAGGAACGAGGAAGCTCCCCTTACCTGCCTCCCGGCCGCTATGAGGAAGGAAGGAGGTGGGCGGGATGTTACGTCCCGCTCATCTCCGCCCCTCCGCTGCTATTGGGCGGCGGTTCAGTGACGCTTCAGTGACGTCGCTGTGACGCCGAACGGACCGCCCCCTTAGAAAGGAGGCGGTTCGCCCGTCACAGCAACGTCGCCGGGCAGGTAAGTATGTGTGACGGGTCTGGGCGATGTTGTGCGGCACGGGCAGCGATTTGCCCGTGTCGCGCAACAGATGGGGGCGGGTACCCACACTAGCGATATCGGGACTGATATCGCAGTGTGTAAAGTAGCCTTAAGTATATGTATTATTCTGTATATACTATATACACTGCACAGTACCACTTCTTTTTTAACTGTATACTAGGTGTAATTCTCAGTACCTGCATTATTCTGTATATATACACTGCACAGTAAAACTTCTCCTGTCCTGTATACTGGGTGTAATCCTCAGTATCTGTATTATTCTGTATATATACACTGCACAGTACCACTTCTCCTGTCCTGTATACTGGGTGTAATCCTCAATATCTGTATTATTCTGTATATATACACTGCACAGAACCACTTCTCCTGTCATGTATACTGGGTGTAATTCTCCGTATCTGTATTATTCTGTATATATACACTGCACAGTACCACTTCTCCTGTCCTATATACTAGGTGTAATTCTCAGTACCTGCATTATTCTGTATATATACACTGCACAGTAAAACTTCTCCTGTCCTGTATACTGGGTGTAATCCTCAATATCTGTATTATTCTGTATATATACACTGCACAGTACCACTTCTCCTGTCCTGTATACTGGGTGTAATCCTCAATATCTGTATTATTCTGTATATATACACTGCACAGTACCACTTCTCCTGTCATATATACTGGGTGTAATTCTCTGTATCTGCATTATTCTGTATATATACACTACACAGTACCCCTTCTCCTGTCCTATATACTAGATGTAATTCTCAATACCTGCATTATTCTGTATATATACACTGCACAGTAAAACTTCTCCTGTCCCGTATACTGGGTGCCATTCTCAGTATCTCTATTATTCTGAATATTTACACTGAACAGTATCACTTCTCCTGTCCTGTATACAGAGTATAATTTTCAGTATCCGTATCATTCTGTATACACAGTGCACAATAACACTTCTTTTGCCCTGTATACTGGGTATAATACTCTGTATCTGTATACTAAGTGGTGTAACCTCAGTACATGCATTATTCTGTATACATACACTGCACAGTATCACTTCTGTCTCAGGCACTGGGCAGTGACGAAAACTCTCATCAGAGCCGCTGGCTCAATGCTATGCAAGACCCGGCAGCTCAGATGAGAGCTGTAGTCACTACCTGGTGCCGGTGAATAGCTATGCTTTTCTGCTATTTACACTCACCTGAGATGGCTTTGGGGAATGTGGACTATGATGGATCTTTGTGAGAACATTGTTGATATTAAATTGGTGAATGATGGATAGTGTTGGGAAGTCTTTATTCAAATAAACTATTCTTTCCTGCGTTTGTGGTTATTTTTTGATTACTGGGTTAGCAATGTTGTTGTCTGATAGATGCCTCTCCATTACTAACCCCTGGGCTTTATGGCAGCTGACATCAACCCCAAAAAATATTTCCCCGATTGCCATCGCACCAGGATAATCAGGAAGAGCCAGCAAAGTGCCAGAATTGGGACACATAAATGGATGCGGAATTTTTGGGATGGCTGTGGGATTAACTTTTTAAGCTGGGCCTTCCCAGCCTCATAATACCAGCCCCCAGGTATCTGCTTTACCTTGGATCGTTATCAAAAATAGGGGTCAACACAACATTTTTTAAATTATTTAAATAAAAAAAATAAAAAGCGGCATGGGATCCTCTCTATTTTTGATAACCAGCCAAGGTAAAGCAGGCAGCTGAGAGTTGGATGCGTCAATTTTTGGGTGGCTGCAGGCTGCTATTTTTAGGCTAGGAAGGGTCAAATAACCGTAGACCTTCCCAGCCCGATAAAATCAGCCCTCAGCTGTTTACTTTATCTTGGCTGGTTATCAAAAATAGGGGGGAACCAGCATCATTTTTCTTTTATTTATTTATTTCCCAACAGCAACCTGGGAGTCAGAGATGAATCCAGACATCTGCTGTTCCCTTTCCATTTGAGCTCTTCTGGAAAAATGCTTGGGTTCCCCATTGACATTTTAGTGCTTACTACTCACTAATAAGATTGTCAGCCCAGGAACATTTTTTTAAAACACATCCAATCGTGGAACTTATCATTATTCCAAAATCTATTGATTAAATTTATCTTTGTGTGAAAACCCTTTTAATGTATTTGACGCTTGCCACTATGAAGATTGAATTCATTAAGTGGCATGTTCCTCTTAATTAATTTGGTGCATCCTACTCCAAAATGTTGTTTCATTAAGACTGGCGTTTACAATGCTAGTCTTATTGAATCAGGCCCTAAATTTTATCCAAAAGTTAGAAAATTGCAGTGTGTACATCTGCTTTGTTGATTAGCTTAATTAACTTCAATATGTCAAATATTTTACAGAAAGGGCATCAGATCGCTCCTACTCAGTTATGGCAAAGTAGAAAAACCAATTCCTTAAATATAAATATTATGAAGCATATTCTAAACAGAAATTTTTTCACAAAAGTACTAAATGATACTCAATCTTTCCCCTGTGTATGTACAAATGATCAATGTCCTGTGCGTACAATGATAAACAGAGAAAGTCTATCCTCTATCTGTGGTTTTCTTCAGGTGTCTGTGCCGGCTTTGTGGGAAAGCAGTATAGGCAGGAGTGGTTAAGTGCTTCAATTTTGCCAGAAAGAATTTCTGAGCATTCATTCCCTGTGGAGTAGGATGTAATGTTTATATCCATGCAGAGGTACAGTATTAATGCAGCTTTGCGTTCCATCATTGTTTAATATTTCAGATGTCCTCACAAAACTTTCACCTAAAATTAGTATTCCTATCTGCTATCATTCTGATCCACACATTATGACTTTCTTTTTACTGATTGCATGTCGTGGTTTAGCATTAATATCTTTACTTGTATCACTCTTTTCTAAAGATCAAGTCTTTTTGTCTGAGTTTCTTGTTGAAAATGCAATTCAGTTCCTCAATCTTTCATATTATTACAGTAAGTACTGGTTCTTTGCTATACATATATCAGTCAAAAGTCTGGACATACAAAACTGAAGATGTTTTCCATAACATATTGCTCTAAAGGCTTAAAGGGTTGGTCCAAAAGCGAAAGGAAATTCAATTTCAATCCCTATCTATTTGATGCTATAATCTAAGCTATTTTCTAATATACTTGTATTAAAAATTCCCTACTGTTCCTTAACTACACTAACTAGTATTCTATTTTTGTTCTATTTTCTGTCTGATGACAATTCATTTGAGAACCCCAGTGCATGCTGGGACATTCAAAATGTCATCAGTGGGCAGAATCTGTGACAGTGACAGCAGACGGTGTAGTTTCGCTAAAATGAAGCATCATCACGATTCTCATTTCAGGGGCTGATATCCCTCCCTGCTCTGTCCCAGCAGACCCTGCTCTGTCCCTCCCTGCATTGTGCACTGTGCAATCTGCAGTGCTCACAGTGCCCGCTCTGTTATAGTCTCAGATCTGTATTAATTAGTTTAACAGAGTGGGGTCTAAACACTCCATGATGGAGATTAGCGCCACCCCCCTGGTGATGTCACTGGGCCTGCATATTGCATATAGAACCTACTCTGTTTACGGCAGATTATTACCGATCTAAGTAAACAACAGAGCGGGCACTGTGCACAGTGCAAGGAGGGACAGAGTAGGGACAGCTGGGACAGAGGAGGAAGAAACGCAGACAAAGAGACCAGTCCCTGAAGTGAGCATCATGATGACGCTTCATTTAAGGGGGGCACAGGCTGTTGTCAGGGCCATAGACTCTGCCCCCTGTGGATCTTTTGTTTGAGCATCCCAGTATGCACTAGGATTCTCAAACAAAGCGTCATCAGGCAGGAAATAGAAAAATAATTTTAATAACAGTTAGTGTAATTAAGGAATGGTAGGGAATTTTTATAAAAGTATATTAGAAAACATCTTAGATTATAGCATCACATACTGTAGATAGGGATTTTAATGAAATTTCCTTCTGCTTTCGTACCATCCTTTAATCCTAAACTAATTTAAAAATTAATTAAGTTGATGACTCTAAAAAAATTACATTTCGATAAATAGTTTTTTTTCAAAAAGGTACCTGTCCCCCTATTCCTGCTGCACAAAATAGGAAAATCAAGCCAAAAGTGTAGCGGGACATTTCTTGAGTCTGGTTATGGTCCATGTAGTCTTGAGTTTGGCTATGGTCCCTGAAGTCTTGAGTTTGGTTATGGTCCCTGTAGTCTTGAGTTTGGTTATGGTCCCTATAGTCTTGAGCTTGGTTATGGTCCCTGAAGTCTTGAGTCTGGTTATGGTCTCTGGCTAGACCTTTAACCATAGAATGCATACCTGGGGCCTCACAGAGCTGCTAGGTTACTTGTTTTCTATTTTCTACAAGATTACTTTAGTTAGAATTTTGAAACTCTAGGTATTCCTCAGGTATATATTTGTTAGTAATTTCCAGTTGTTCATATGTTTTTTGGTATAGGCATTTCGGTAAAAAAACTCATTTTTGGGACTACCCCATAGTCAAATACCTGGGGCCTTTTAGGCCTGTACTTGGTTTACATGTGATCCTCAGTCTTTTTGTCTGCACTGTTGCTTGGGAAGACTTTGTCTTTATCTTGTCTTACTTTTTCTTTGAACTTTTGATGCCTACCATGATGGAGCGAAGCATCACGAAATGTTTGCAAAGGCAAATTACGGAAGCTATGATACGAGGTTGTATACATTTTCAGGAACATCCAGAGCTAAGAGAAAAAAAAAACAAAGAACTGTTATATTTGTCCAGCAAAGAAGGAATGGAAATCTGAGCGTTTCTGTACTACTTGTGGACAAAATTTCTGCAAGGAACATTCTTCCGAAAAAATTATATGTGAAAATTGTTGGGATAATCAGTAATGTTGAAAAGGTAAGTTTTTGAAAAGAAATATTCCTGCACCATGTTTACTACAACTTTATATGAAAAACTTTTAGACAAAAAAATCGTGATATATAAAGAATTATATAGAATGCATATATTGGGCGTTTTAAGATGGTGTAATTTCTTTTTTTTGTTTTATGCACATAATTATAATGTTTTAAAATATTCACATCTCAAATAAACTTTGAAAAGTATTTCTATTTGAGTTACTCCATGTTATTTGCACACAGGTGAAAGTGTAGATTTCTATGGTTGTGCGTTCTAGGGTTAACTACTTCAGGACTGCTCATAAATTAAATGTTTGCTAATCCCCACTTATTCCTGCACTGACATTTAAAAATGTCAATGCAGTCTAAGCAACTGACACTAGATCGTTCAGCTGTGGAGTTGTGGAGCTGGCTGCCACACACAGCCAGACTTCCCAGAGACAATATAATAAGTGTATTGCCATGTTTATTTTCTCTACCTCTTTATCCATTCAACAAGCACTGTATACAGATTTGGAAGAACTGACAGTGCTTCCTTTTCAGGACCCAGTGAATATGCAAGCTGCATGTAGGGAAGAAACAGGAATTGCTGGGTCCTATTAATCCCAGACAGATCTGCAATGTATCCAGCAGGCTCATAAATGGGGTCAATATAAAAGCCTTAATTACAGGGAAAATGAGCAATAAAAAAATGTAATATGTTATATTGAACCCCAAAGAGATTAAGACATTATAGGGTATGTAGTGTATAAAATAAAAAAAAAAACAACAAGAATAAAATAGAAAAAAGTGTAAATAAAAGTAAGTAAACTAAAAAACAAGAGATACTGCCAAACACTGTTCATAGCCCTGAACCCATCAAAAAATATGTCCAATTATTATAATTATTTCTATGGTTAAAAGAACGTAATTTTAAATATTTTTAGAACTGTTTTGTGAGCATAATAAAAATAACATGCAAAAATTGTCACGTATTCCCAAATTTTCTTTACATTTTCCCTCAATATCCAAAAATAAAAAAGAAATAGCAAAATGACATAAATGTAGACTTCAACTTTACTAAAAAAAAAAAGGGGGAAAATAATTTTGATGTCCTAACAAGTAAAATATAGGAAGCTATTAAAAGTGCAGGAATGATAAAACCTGAAATGTGCCTGATCAGGAAGGGTAGTGAATGGCCAAGTCATGAACTGGTTAAACTATTGCAATTAAATTATTACTTTTTTTTTATTTGACTTTTCAAAATAAGATGTCATGTGTGTTTTTATATAAGGGATAACAATATTATTTAACAATATTTTAAGACTTGCATCTTTCATTTTTACTCACGGTAGTTTCTCTAATTTCCAATGGTCCCAAAACTAACTGGAAGAGACGTGCTGCTGTGGTGTCTCTTTACACAGTGTACAAAGACACGAGGCATTCCTGCAGCAAAAGCATGGAGAAAATTTAGTGCTGAGCGAGTAGTTGACTATTCGTACTCACTATGCTGTTAGCCAGTACTGTCCGCTACTCACATATTCGTTACGAGTAGCGGGCAAAATGTAAGTCAATAGGAAATACTTGCTAAGTAGCGAGTAACCCGAAAGCCGTACTATTTGCTACTCACACGAAACGTACGGCTTCCGGGTTACTCGCTACTTAGCAAGTATTTCCCATTGACTTACATTGTGCCCACTACTCGTAACGAATATGTGAGTAGCTAAGTAGTGAGTGACCCGAAAGCCGTACTTTTCGTGTGAGTAGCAAATAGTACGGCTTTGGAGTTAGTCATTACTTAGCAAGTATTTCTTATTGACTTACATTGTGCCCACTACTCGTAATGAATATGCGAGTAGCGGACAGTACTGGCTAACAGCATAGTGAGTACGAATAGGACATATTTTAGGACAGTAGTCACTAACAGCATAGTGAGTACAAATAGTTAACTACTCACTCAACACTAAGAATATTGAACCACAGTAGTGAGCAGTGTAGCTGTAAATCCTGCACTGTCATGATATAGAATAATTAAGAAGCAGCAGAGTCTCTTTACGTCTGATTTTCCCTCTTGTCACTTCTATTTTTTAATGGTAATAAGGAGTTTAGGAGACTACAGCATAGATCTTTATAATGTTACATATGAGAAAATTATGGGAGTGCTCATTGGGTACTATGATTTTCACAATAGTGTAGTAGCGCAGTATATTGCAAGTCCAAGCCTAATAAGAAAAGTGAAAAAATAAAGTAATAATATAATATAATAATAGCATTTAAAAATATAGACATTTAAAAAAGATATAAACATTCTAATTATCCATTTTTCTTCCATTAAAAATAAAGATAATAAAAACTAAACAAATAAGTGTATGATGTATTGTCGCATCCATAAAAGTCCAGTCAATCAATATCTAAAATGAATTTACCCAGTTGGTAAATAATATAAAGAGAAAATTAATCAAAAATTTTTTTCCGTCACCAAAACATCACAAAAAATTCAATAAGAAGAAATCTTAATGTCAGATTTACCCCAAAATGGTATCAAAGATATTAGCCACCATGCAAATTACAGGCCCTTAGACACCTCCATCGACCAAAATAATGAAAATATTGGATCTCGCAAAATGTAACAGAAGCAAATATTTTTATTTTAATCAATTCCTGAATTTTGTTTCACCACTTAAATAAAAAACAACTGTACATGTATAGCATCGCCATAGTTGTACAGGAATGGAGAATTAATGTATGTTGACAGGTCAGTTTTATGTCCCAGTTAATTAATTAATAAAAACAAACCTCCAAAAAAATAATTTTGTAATTGCATTTTTTGAGTAATTTCACCATATTTTTGCAGAACATTCTACATTCAAAAAACCAAGCCCGTGTGGATGGAAAAGTAAAAAAGTCATGGCTCTTGGAAGAAAGGGAGAAAAAAAATGAAAGCGCAAAATTATAAAATCCCCCATATCAGGAAGGGGTTAAGTACTAAACTTTCTTAAGAATGCATGTCCTGGTAATGTGGTGCAACTGTGTATTATTCATTCTTTTTTCTATATACTGTCAAAAAAATATGTGCTCCGAACTATTCATTAAAATTCATTGACAATTTTCTTAGGATGTTTTATACATGAGACAGGCCAGGGATATCTATTATCCATCACATATATAAATATAAAAAGTGCATCACTACATAGGCTAAGCACAGTTAGTCTTAATCTCACTGTACAAATCTGTATGGTAATGTTTTCAGTTTCAGAGCCATATACTGTCCATATAATGCAATATGGGGTAAAATATGCCTCCGAAATAGCTGACTTTTTACAGATTTTCTTATTCTAATTACAATAAATGTACTGTATGTTTATATACAGTACAGGATATGCAGTCTGTGTGTGTGTGTATATATATATATATATATCTATATATATAATTGCCTTATTCTGTCTGTCTGTCTGTCTGTCTTGCTCCAAAATTGTGTCCTTACCGTGACACATGTCCTTACGGTGACACACAGCGGATTGGTTGCTGGGCTCGCCATGGCCTTGCCCCCCCGCACGGATTGGTCGCTCGCCTCGGCCTGGCCCCGCCCTCCGCATGATTTGGCCGCTCGCCCCGGCCCTCCGCACGCATCGCCAGACATAACCTTGCGCTGCTGGGATCGTGAAGGAGCCGGTGAACGCTGGTAACCATTATACACATCGGGTAACTAAGGTCCCTTGGTTACCCAATGTGTATCATAGTTACCAGTATACACCGGCTCCGTCAGGATCCCAGCAGCGCCAGACATAACCTTGCGATGCTCTGATCGTGACGGACCTGGTGTACGCTGGTAACCATTATACACATCGGGTAACTAAGGTCCCTTAGTTACCCGATGTGTATCATAGTTACCAGTGTACACCGGCTCCGTCACGATCCCAGCAGCGCCAGACATAACCTTGCGATGCTGGGATCTTGATGGAGCCGGTGAACGCTGGTAACCATTATACACATCGGGTAACTAAGGTCCCTTAGTTACCCGATGTGTATCATAGTTACCAGCGTACACCGGCTCCCGGTACACATGTGCAGGGAGCAGGCATTATACTTCTCTCCCCCCAGGACTACTCCTCTTATTATAGTCCTCCTATTATACTCCTCTCTGAGTATAATAGGAGAACTATTATAGCATGGGGGATGGAGCACATGGGGGTGCGCAGCATGGGGGGTGTAGCACGATGGGGAGTGCGCAGCATGGGGGATGTAGCACGATGGGGAGTGCGCAGCATGGGGGATGGCGCATGATGGGGGGTGCGCAGCATGGGGGATGGAGCACGATGGGGGGTGCGCAGCATGGGGGATGGAGCACGATGGGGAGTGCGTAGCATGGGGGATGTAGCACGATGGGGAGTGCGTAGCATGGGGGATGTAGCACGATGGGGAGTGCGCAGCATGGGGGATGGAGCATGATGGGGGGTGCACAGCATGGGGGATGGAGCACGATGGGGGGTGTACAGCATGGAAGATGGAGCACGATGGGGGGTGCGCAGCATGGGGGATGCAGCATGATGGGGGGTGCGCAGCATGGGGGATGGAGCACGATGGGGAGTGCGCAGCATGGGGGATGGAGCATGATGGGGGTGCGCAGCATGGGGGATGGAGCACGATGGGGAGTGCGCAGCATGGGGGATGGCGCACGATTGGGGTGCGCAGCATGGGGATGGAGCACGATGGGGAGTGCGCAGCATGGGGGATGGAGCACGATTGGGAGTGCGCAGCATGGGGGATGGAACACGATGGGGAGTGCGCAGCATGGGGGATGGAGCACGATGGGGAATGCGCAGCATGGGGGATGGAGCACGATGTGGGGTGCGCAGCATGGGGAATGCAGCACAATGGGGGGTGCGCAGCATGGGGGATGGAGCACGATGTGGGTGCGCAGCATGGGGTATGGAGCACGATGAGAGGTGCACAATTCCCCCCAAAACACACACCCACCGCCACACACGCACTGCACAACACACCACACACACACACTGGGAACCACAAACACCGCCCTACACAGACATCCACACACACAGACAACGCCGCACACACACAACACCCAACACACAAACACCGCGGCACACACAAGTATACACACATGCCGCACAACACACACATTGCACAAAACATACCTCCCACCAAAACACACACACACACCCCACACCCACACAAACCGTGCAACACACACACACAATGCTACAGACACACAGCGCTCCACAAACAACGCAACACACACAACGCAACACACAAACAACACCGCTCTCACCCCCCGCCACACCCAGAACATGTACAGCGCCCTACACAAACACTTGGTAACTACACACAACAACATCTATAAATATATATATATATATATATAACAAAAATCATACATTAACTACACAATACGTAAATTCTAGAATACCCGATGCGTAGAATCGGGCCACCTTCTAGTATATATATATATATATATATATATATATGTATATATATACAGTACATACAGTGCCTACAAGTAGTATTCAACCCCCTGCAGAATTAGCAGGTTTACACATTCGGAATTAACTTGGCATTGTGACATTTGGACTGTAGATCAGCCTGGAAGTGTGAAATGCACTGCAGCAAAAAAGAATGTTATTTCTTTTTTTATTTTTTCATTGTGAAAAGTTTATTCAGAGGGTCATTTATTATTCAACCCCTCAAACCACAAGAATTCTGTTTGGTTCCCCTAAAGTATTAAGAAGTATTTCAGGCACAAAGAACAATGAGCTTCACATGTTTGGATTAATTATCTCTTTTTCCAGCCTTTTCTGACTAATTAAGACCCTCCCCAAACTTGTGAACAGCACTCATACTTGGTCAAGATGCGAAAGACAAAGGAGCATTCCAAGGCCATCAGAGACAAGATCGTGGAGGGTCACAAGGCTGGCAAGGGGTACAAAACCCTTTCCAAGGAGTTGGGCCTACCTGTCTCCACTGTTGGGAGCATCATCCGGAAATGGAAGGCTTATGGAACTACTGTTAGCCTTCCACGGCCTGGACAGCCTTTGAAAGTTTCCACCCGTGCCGAGGCCAGGCTTGTCCGAAGAGTCAAGGCTAACCCAAAGACAACAAGGAAGGAGCTCCGGGAAGATCTCATGGCAGTGGGGACATTGGTTTCAGTCAATACCATAAGTAACGTACTCCACCGCAATGGTCTCCGTTCCAGACGAGCCCGTAAGGTACCTTTACTTTCAAAGCGTCATGTCAAGGCTCGTCTACAGTTTGCTCATGATCCCTTGGAGGACTCTGAGACAGACTGGTTCAAGGTTCTCTGGTCTGATGAGACCAAGATCGAGATCTTTGGTGCCAACCACACACGTGACGTTTGGAGACTAGATGGCACTGCATACGACCCCAAGAATACCATCCCTACAGTCAAGCATGGTGGTGGCAGCATCATGCTGTGGGGCTGTTTCTCAGCCAAGAGGCCTGGCCATCTGGTCTGCATCCATGGGAAGATGGATAGCACGGCCTACCTGGAGATTTTGGCCAAGAACCTCCGCTCCTCCATCAAGGATCTTAAGATGGGTCGTCATTTCATCTTCCAACAAGACAACGACCCAAAGCACACAGCCAAGAAAACCAAGGCCTGGTTCAAGAGGAAAAAAATCAAGGTGTTGCAGTGGCCTAGTCAGTCTCCTGACCTTAACCCAATTGAAAACTTGTGGAAGGAGCTCAAGATTAAAGTCCACATGAGACACCCAAAGAACCTAGATAACTTGGAGAAGATCTGCATGGAGGAGTGGGCCAAGATAACTCCAGAGACCTGTGCCGGCCTGATCAGGTCTTATAAAAGACGATTATTAGCTGTAATTGCAAACAAGGGTTTTTTCACAAAATATTAAACCTAGGGGTTGAATAATAATTGACCCACACTTTTATGTTGAAAATTTATTAAAATTTAACTGAGCAACATAACTTGTTGGTTTGTAAGATTTATGCATCTGTTAATAAATCCTGCTCTTGTTTGAAGTTTGAAGGCTTTAACTTATTTGCATCTTATCAAACCTACTAAATCTGCAGGGGGTTGAATACTACTTGTAGGCACTGTATATGTTAAACATAAGGATGGATTTAAAGAGTATCTATGACCAAATCATACAATACAAACTGCACATGTAAATTATTATTATTATTAGTATTATTATTATTTATTATTATAGCGTTATTTATTTTATGGCGCTTTACATGTGAAAAGGGTTCAATCTGATGAGGCTTGGTTACTTACTTTATAAATTCTTGCAAAACGGTCATATTATTCTTTTTAAAAGATTGAATGCTTAATATTAAAATATGCAATAAGCTGTACTCATCAATTTCAAATTTAAAGAAAGTGGACCACAAACAATTTTAAACTTAAAATAAGAAACCTTAAGGTCCAGCGTCAGCTCCTGATCACTGCTCTGCTCCTGATGTTTTGGTTGTAGTAGTAGTGATGTCATGTTGACAGCGCACATCACTGCCAATCACTGAGCTGTTTGTGCTAATTAAGGAAATATATGTCATAAATAGGGATGAGTGGATCGATTCGTGGAGGATTGATTTTGAGTCAAATTTCATGGAAGTCACAGTGTCACACGAATTTAAACATTTTGTGATTAAATTTGTGGTTCACATAGAAAAAACAACTTGCCCTGCACAATTTGCAACACTGCTGATGTATGAGGGAGCAGGCTACTATCATTGTGTGTTAAAGTTTATGAATATTCACTGCTTCTCCCACCCACCCTATGCAACAGCGTTTGTGATTGGTTGTGTTCTCACTAACTGTCTGGGTCCTTAAAATGGAGTATAAAAATAAATAAATAATTGGAAAATATGGTGTGTGGTCCTCCGTATTTTGATACCCAGCTGAGATAAAGCAAACAGCCACAGGCTGCAGCACCCAGCGATATGTGTTATCTTGGCTGTGTATCAAAATATGAGGGCCCCCATGTGGCTATTTTTTCAATTATTTAAATAAATAATTGAAAAAAATGGCATCACCCCTCCCTCAATTTTGATACCCAGCCAAGATAAAGCAGACAGCTGGGGGCTAATATTTTCAGGCTTATGTGGCCCATGGTTATTGGGCCCTTCCCGGCCTAAAGATGGCAGCCTACAGCTGCCAAAGAATTGGCGCATCCATTAGATGCACCAATTCTTTTGCTTTACCTGGCTCATCCCAATTGCCAATTAATGGTGATGAGTGAACAAGCAGAAAAAGGTAGTGGTAAGGTGAGTAGAAATATTTTAAAATTTTTACGTCTTTCAATTTTTATACTCTGGGGTCTGTAATCAAATTTCCTCCGAGAAATCCAAGCAAACAGGCTAATTCAAATTTTGTGTGATCTGCTTATCTCTAATGCAGAACACTAATAACAGACATTTGACATATTCTAAGGATGACTGGATTTTTTAAAAATTGAATTTGCCAAATTTTCCCTAAAAACTTGATTTGTGTCAAATAAACTTGAATAAAGTGAATCACAATAATGGAAAGCTTGTAATTGCACAGAAAATACACGCTGAGAAGAGAGGAGAAATAAAGTGAGAGTGTAAATGCAGTTGACCATAAAATCTTACTCTTTACAGATGAGCGATAGGGAGCGAGAAAGAGAGAGAGAGGGAGATGACCCCTCTTACCATAAGAGCTTACACTTTACAGAAGATCCTGCTTCAAATAGAGAATCAGAAAGAACAGCTATATATCACATGTCCATAAGTAAAAAAATCATATATGAGTGGAGTGGTCATGTGATGTCTGCTGGAACAGTCATGCAGGGTTTAATCCTTACAGTGAGTATATTACACACTGTTAAGATTGGGCATGCTACAGTGCCTAAATTGATAATTAAGAGACTTGTCCAGGTTTGTGATGAAAGTCTGCGGTCATTCTAGATGACTTTAGACATTTGCATTCTCACAGTGCTTGCACTGCACTCTTTTTGGATTCTCCTATGCTGATGGCAAGAGTAGTCAGTCATGTGAGAGCAAGAATGGGATTTTCATACTTCTGGCCACATTCCAACTTGAGGTGTCCAGCCTCAGTCTATTCACTTGTATTGCACGAGACCAGGTAGGTCTAGTTGGTATGTAACTGCATGTATTTTAGGTATGTAAGTTGTGGGTTGGGGACCTCCCACTCTTACCGCTGGTACCAGAGAATCCTGAGTGTGCAGTGCGCATGCTGTGAGAATTCAGAAACCTGAAGTCACAGAGTGACTGCAGACTTTCATCAAAAACTTGGACTACCCTTTTAATGCTGCGAATATAAATAAAAACAAAGTACCAATTAACTTGTCAGTTGGCACAATACTTTAGTAACATAGCCATGTATAACGTAATCCTAAAAGTTCTGCATTGTTACATGTGTTAAGGATCAGAGCTAATAAAAGCACAAGAATGCTGTTATGCATACATAGTACTGTAATTCACATGGGGAAAATATGGCCAGTACTAAAAGGACTGCACTTGTTCCAGTAAAGACTAATGCTCTTAGCTGTACTTTCCTCCCCGGTAGCACCTACATGGGTTGGAATCACCGTAACTGCAAAACTAGGAGATGACAACTCGGACCTAGCTGCCTAATAGGCCTTCGAGCGTTTCTAGCACCTCCTACAAAAAGGAGGGTGTGCAGAGATAGAAAAGATCCCAAGAGAGAATACACAAAATATGAAAAAAAAAATGGGAAAGGAAAGTACCACTTGAAGAAACGAAAGCCTCCTATTATCTCTGCCAGTTCCACTTGAACAGCTCTGCATCGGATGAAAGCGGGAGCCTTCCACACACAACAAGGGGAGAGAAACACAGGAGGAATCAAGCAAACTGATGGAATTTGAGTGTGTTAAAAAATCTTTCTTTATTCCGAAAATTAAAAAAAACATACAAAATGAGGTTTGGCAGAAACAATACTATGTCTAGAATCTAGATGAGATACATTTCGTCAGTTGCCTTCTTAGTCGTGATTTGAATGGGTCTATGTGTGTCCATGTCTCTGCTATGTGTGGAAATGAACGTTACACGTACCAGAGACACGGATGTGTGAAGGAATCCTAAGACGGGGCAGAGAACTTAGATTTAAAGCAGCACTCAAGCGGTGCAATTAAAAAAAAATGCTGTAGTGGAGCTTTATTGGATATTAAACCAAACTGGAAACTGACCCAAAAAGCAATTTGTTATATAGACTAAGGGGCACTATGCACACTACGACATCGCAGTTGCGATGTCAGTGGGGTCAAATCGAAAGTGACGCACATCCGGCCTCGCTTTTGATATCGTAGTGTGTAAAGCCTTTTTTACATGATTAATGAGCGCAAAAGCGTCATAATCGTATCATCAGTGTAGCGTCGGTCTTTTCCATGATTTGGAAATTTGGTTGTTCCTCGTTCTAGCGGCAGCACACATCGCTGTGTGTGAAGCCGCAGGAGCGAGGAACATCTCCTACCTGCGTCACGGCCGCCAATGTGGAAGGAAAGAGGTGGGCGGGATGTTTACGTCTGCTCATCACCGTCCCTCCGTTTCTATTGGCCGCCTGCCGTGTGACGTCGCTATGACACTGCACGACCCGCCCCCTTAATAAGGAGGCGGGTCGCCGCCCAGAGCGACGTTGCAGGGCAGGTGAGTGCATGTGAAGCTGGCGTAGCGATAAAGTTCGCTACGCCAGCTATCACCATGATATCGCAACTGCGATGGGGGCGGGGACTATCGCGCACGGCATCGCAGCATCGGCGTGCGATGTCGTAGTGTGCAAAGAGCCCCTTAGGCTATGTGCCTACATTGCGTTCTGTCCCTGCAGAAATTTCTGCAGCGATTTCAACAGCACATGTGCGCTTCAAATCGCTGCAGAAACAGTCTGTAATGAAAAGCTGATTTCATGCGCTGTGGATGCAGTCTCTCCCATAGACAGAGCGGGACCTGCATCCAAAGCATATGAAAGAAGTGACATGTTGCTTTTTAGAACACAGCGCTTCGGCAGCAGCCGAAGCGCTGCATTCTAATATGCCACGTGGACATGGATTAGGCACAATCTTCATAGATTGTGCTGGGGATGCAGGATGCATGCAGTTACGCGGCAGTGCAGAACGCAGCGTAACTGGATGAAAATATGCTGCATGGGCACATAGCCTTAAGGTCTTTGTTGAGATTGCAGCTTGATATGGACCATTCTTGTGCGCGTCACTAGCAGGCCGCTATGCACACAATTTGTGGCTATGTGACAGAGTCACTTTCCTTAGGTGACCACTACTTGCAACATGGTTCATATATAAACTATTTTTTTATTTTCCAAAACAATATTCTTACAAAATTTCCACAAGGGTGCAAATCCTCGGATCCTGTCAGATCACAGACATATTGTGCTCCACCTTCCCGCTTCAATTTATGACTCCAGGGCACAGAAAAGAAGACACTTGCTTATCCTCCCCTGTCAACCAATCACAGTGGTACTCATAAAGCAGTCTGTGACTGACCGACAGGCAATAAGGCACAAATGTCCAGAACCAGTCGGCGCTCTGCAGTCATATCCCCCTTCTCCCTATACAGTGCTATCCCTGCTGTTTCTAAGTGTAATTTACCTCTGTCTCCAGAAGAGTGCAAAGTGTGTGTAGTGGCATAGGCAGCAGCTGAGCAGACTGACGGAATTGATCGCTGATGCTCAGCTCAGTGTTAGTGACTCCCTCATTCACTTCAGAGCGTCCATACATACGACCAGCATCGCATATGATGCACCCCAGGACTTTGGGGTACTCGGTCCCGGGCCTTGTATTCACTGGGACGTATCACGGGTGGCCGTTTCCCAGTTCCGTGACCCTAGAGGTCGCTTAAAAGAGGTTTTTGTACAAGGGAAAAATAAAATAAAGTGTTTTTCGTGACTCCACTTGCGGTATGCGGCTATATGGGGAAAGTCTTTCACTGCCGGGGCTGGTGGTATTAGGCAGCTTAGATGTGATGGCTCTCCGCAAGTAGAGCTAGGCCCCAGGGGAGGATGATGACAGTTGTAGTATATAGAAGGAGAGGTGTAGGAAGAATTCAGACAACACAGGGGCTGCAGTTTAACTTGTGCTTCACTCACTGGTTTGGAGACACTGCAACCCGACTGGTGCTGGTCTCTACCAATCTGGTATTCCCTTTGTTCCAGTGTCGGTGTAGTGACTTGGTGAGCTTTACTTCTATGCACCCGTTTGTAGTTGGTGGGTCCCCATGGCTTGGAGCATTTTGGGGTCCCCTCCAGTTGTCACAGTCCTCGCCCATATGGAAGGCAGCTTAAATCTCTCTTGGGTCGGACCTCTGTCCCCGTTCCCAGGTTACCTCTTTGCTGCTGTGTCTCGGACACTAACATCGGTGAGATCCTTGATGGTCCCCTCACCAGGCAGATTCTTATCAGGTGAGCCTGAAGCGTCTTCCTAAACTAGGGCTCTGTACCTTGCCGGTGCGCGGTCCAGTGAGTACTCGCACAGTACTCTCCCTGGCAACCGTACTCCTTTTTACTCAGTCAGTCACTTTACACTTTCGTTTGTGTACTGACTTTTGACTAAATGTCTTACTGACTTCACGTCTTTCGACTCCTGTCTGACAAGATGTCCGGCTCCCATCACTCCACTGACTAGCCCCCCTCCTCCCAGGTTTCTGACTAGTTGATTGGATGAGTTCCAACCAATAGGTGGCCATCCATCAGTACCGTCTCTAGCCTGTCACCCAGTCTGAGGAAAAGGGCATGGATTTGCGTAAGTGTTGTGGTGTTTACCGACACTGATCTTCCAGGAATCCAGGGTTAGTTGTAGTACCCTGTGTCACCTGACACTCAGGGACGCCACACATCAACTCAGCAATGCACGGACAGGTGAGGGAAGGGGCCCTTGTCTGCTCAGCTGCAGCATACAGTAGGTACGGAAAGTATTCAGACCCCTTTACATTTTTCATTCTTTGTTTCATTGCAGCCATAAGTAAATTTAAAAAAGTTCATTTTTTTCTCATTAATGTACACTTTGCACCCCATCTTGACAGAAAAAAACCAGAAATGTAAAACTGTTTGCAAATTTATTAAACAAGAAAAACTGAAATATCACATGGTCATAAGTATTCAGACCCTTTGCTCAATAGTGAGTAGAAGCACCCTGTTACGGGGGGCTGTCTGATAATAACCTAAAGGAGTATCAGACAGTCAGGGTCCACCGTGCAAAGACTCTGCTGCAAACTATGGCAGAGTGCAATACCTCTGTTAACTCCCAGAAGGATATAATAAGTAAGTAAAGCAATTCCTCCCTTACTTGGAGGGTGTGTGGAATGATCTCTGTTAATAATCACAGAGACAAAGGCAATGTGTGTGAAATGGCACCTACCTAGGTCCGCTCTTCTAGTGGTGCAAAAGAGACGAACAGCAGCGTAAGCTGCACAAAGCTCCTACCTGCGTTCGCTCCACTAGTGTGCGAGGACACGAACCACTAGATATGGCACCTGCCTAGGTCCGCTCTTCTAGTGGTGCAAAAGAGACGAACAGCAGCGTAAACCGCACAAAGCTCCTACCTCTGTTCGCTCCCCTAGTGTGCGAGGATACGATCAACTGCCAGACGCAGTATAAGGAACGTTACCCTAGCGGCAACGTCCACCTACGAGTCGAATCACAAGGCCCAGCCAGACCATGTGCCTCAGGCACCTGCCTATGTCCGCTCCCCTAAGAGGTAAGGATACGGACAGCAGCCGAAGCTGTAAGGTATAAGAACGCTACCCTGCCGGTAGCGCTCACCTAGCATAGACAGAGGAATGCCTAGAGGAACGCACACAGAGCGTCTACTCTTATGCATGAACCAAGAGGACTGAGTGCCATGCGGCGTGTGTCAGGGTCTTATATAGACTCTGTGCCTCATCCAAGATGGAGGACACCAGAGCCAATCCGCTGCCAGAACGACAAGAGTGACGTCATGCTGGCCTATCACCGAGCAAGGCGTCACAAGCACATGACCAGCGACCAATCGGCATAGAAGGTGTCAGAGACATGTGACCTCGTGTCAGCGATGATGTCACCCGCACATGTGCAATGGCTCCAAGATAGGACTTAGTCTCCAGCACTCGCACATGTGCAGTAGCAAGAAATCTGGACATAGTCTCCAGTGCTCGCAGCAACCGTAACAGTACCTCCCCCTCAAGGGCCCCCCTCCCGGCGACGCAGGTAATCGGCAACTAAGTCGGGAGCATGGACAGCCTCCTCAGGCTCCCAAGAGCGATGTTCCGGGCCGTAGCCCTCCCAATCTATCAAGAAGAACCTGCGCCCTCTAACCATCTTAGAACCAACTATGGCTCGTACCTCATAGCTAGAGCGAGAGGAATCAGAAGCAGGAGAGTGCACTTCACGAGCGTGAGGTAGAATTGCCGGCTTTAGCAGTGAAACATGGAATTTGTCAAGGATCCTAAGATGGACGGGTAACTTCAATTGGTAGACTACAGGATTTACCTGTCGAAGAACCTCATAAGGACCCAGGAAGCGAGGAGCAAATTTGACAGAGCTCACTCTAAGTTTCACGTTTTTTGCAGAGAGCTACACAAAGTCCCCTGGAGAAAAGACAGGAGCCAGGCGACGAAACCAATCGGACACCGTCTTCATACGGTCCTTAGCTGCTTGAATTGACTCTTGAGTCTGATCCCAAACCTCTCTGGCATTAGTTGCCCAGTCGGCCACAAGAGGAGGAGGTGCAGCAGCGGGAAACGGTACCGGTACCCTAGGGTGTTGCCCATTATTGAGTACGAACGGTGTCTGTCCAGTGGCCTCAGCCAGCGAATTGTTAAGGGCAAATTCTGCCCAGGGTAGGAGGGAGGACCAGTTATCGTGGTTCTCAGCAACAAAGTGTCGAAGGTATATAATCATGGTTTGATTGGTACGCTCAACCAAACCATTGGTCTCCGGATGGTATGCCGAAGAGAGATTCAACTCAATTTGCAGAAGGCTACAAAGATCTCGCCAGAAACGGGAAGCAAATTGCGGGCCTCTATCACAAATGATACGATCTGGCATCCCGTGAAGCCTAAAGACATGCTTGAGGAATAGTTTGGCTAGTACCCTGGAAGATGGGATTCTCGATAACGGTACGAGATGAACCATCCGGGAGAAATGGTCCGTAGTGACCCACACAAATCTATGTCCCTGTGAACATGGAAGATCACCCACAAAGTCCATGCCTACCACCTCCCATGGTCTATCTGGCACTGGTAAAGGATGCAAGAGCCCAGCCGGTCTCTGCCGTAATGGACGGTTGCGAGCACACGAGTAGCAGGAACCGACATATCTCTTGACGTGGCTGGCTAAGTGTGGCCACCAATACCACCTCTCCAGTAACTCTCGTGTCCGCCTAATACCAAAATGCCCACCCACCTTTGAGGTGTGGGCCCATGACAGTATATCATTCTGTCGATCAGGCGGAACAAAGGTCTTGCCCGGTGGGATTTGGTCTAACGTCACAGGGGAGAGCGTATGAAAAACCCTGGAGGGAAGGATAAGACAAGGTTCGTCAATCTCTTCCTGGGTAGAAAGCATAGAGCGAGACAGGGCGTCTGCCTTGTTATTCTTACTCCCAGACAGATAGTTGATGGAGAAGTGAAAGCGGGAGAAAAACAAGGACCAGCGGGCTTGGCGAGGATTCAGACGCTGAGCGGTTTGTAAGTACGTCAGATTCTTATGGTCTGTATAGACCTGGAAAGGATGTTTCGCTCCTTCCAGCAAGTGACGCCACTCCTCCAAGGCTAATCTCAAGGCGAGCAGTTCCCTATCCCCAATGGTATAGTTTCTCTCTGCCGGTGAAAAGGTTTTAGCAAAGAAGAAACACGGCCTTTTTCTACCTGCCCCGTTCTTTTGATACAAGACCGCACCAGCACCCACTGAAGAGGCATCAACCTCTAAGAGGAAGGGCTTACTCTCATCGGGTCTTTGAAGAACGGGAGCAGTTGAAAAGTGTCTTTTTACTGCCTCAAAAGCCTGAGATGTCTCAGTAGACCAGGCTTTGGGATTAGCACCTTTCTTAGTCAAGGCCACCAAAGGGGCCACCAAAGTAGAAAAATGGGGTATGAACTGCCTGTAATAATTTATGAATCCTAAGAAGCGTTGCACCGCCTTCAAGGAATGAGGTTCGGACCATTGCAGGACAGCAGAGAGCTTCGCAGGATCCATAGCCAGGCCCTCTTGTGAGATAATGTAACCCAAAAAAGGCAATGAGGACTGCTCGAATACACATTTCTCGAGTTTAGCAAACAATGAGTGCTCCCTTAAACGGGAAAGGACACGAACGACATCCTGACGATGAGTCTCCAGATCAGGAGAAAAAATCAGGATGTCGTCCAGATACACCACTACTGAGGATAACAGTAAATCCCTGAACACATCGTTTACGAAGTCCTTAAATACTGCGGGTGCATTACATAACCCAAAAGGCATGACGAGGTATTCATAGTGACCGTCTCGGGTGTTAAAAGCGGTCTTCCATTCGTCACCCTTTCGAATTCGTACCAAGTTATACGCACCCCGCAGATCCAACTTCGCAAAAACTTGAGCTCCTCTCAGTCTGTCAAAGAGCTCCGAAATTAAAGGTAATGGGTATTTGTTCTTTATTGTGATTGCGTTGAGACCCCTGTAATCTATGCAGGGACGCAAATCACCCTCTTTCTTCCGAACAAAGAAAAACCCAGCTCCCGCGGGAGAGACAGACTTACAAATGAACCCCTTCTCTAAACTCTCACTTATATAGGTCGACATGGCCTCCGACTCAGGTATCGACAGGGGGTAAACCCTGCCTTTAGGTGGAACCGAACCTGGGATAAGGTCTATGGCACAGTCATACGGCCTATGGGGTGGAAGAACCTCAGCACCCTGTTTGGAGAACACGTCAGCGAAATCCAGATAGGGTGTAGGTATGGGAGAGAGATCAGTAGATGCAACCGCAATGACCTTAGGTGGTAAGGGAAGACATCGGGACTGACATTTCGAACCCCAACTAATAATGCTGCCAGACTCCCAGTCAATGTGAGGAGCATGAGTCCGAAGCCATGGAAGACCCAGAAGGACGTCGTCTATACCCTCAGGCAAAACAAGAAAAGAAATCTCCTCTATGTGACCCTGAGACAGGGAAAGGCGCAAGGGAACTGTCCTCAATGTAATGGAGTCAGACAACATAGTTCCATTAACAACACGGACAGGAATAGGCGCCTCTAACATGATAGACGGAATATTGTGTCCCTTTACAAATCCTGAGGACACAAAAGTCCCGTCAGCTCCGGAATCCACAAAAGCCATAATAGGCCATGTATTCTCAGATAACGAGAGCTGACCTGGGATACAACACTTAGAGGGTGCAGAAGACGTCTCTAGTAACCCCCCTCTAATGGTTACTAGGCCAGGGAGTTTCCCTGACAACTAGGACACTTGTTGGCATAGTGCCCAGCCTGACGACATACGTAACATATAGGAGGACCAGACTTGCGTAGTCTGGAGGACGTATGACCTAACTCCATAGGAGTGGGAGATGTTTCAGATGCTGAGGAAGATGGTAGTGGACCCTCAACAACTGGAATAGCCCGATGCTTAGGGCGTGAGGAAGAGACCTCGAGTCTACGTTCCTTATGGCGTACATCGATCCTCGTTGCTACTGTGATCAAGTCCTCCAGAGAAGCAGGGACCTCACGAGTAGCAAGAGCATCCTTGACATAGCCTGCCAACCCTCTCCAGAAGATAGGAATCAACACCTTCTCTGGCCAATCTAGTTCTGCCACCAGAGTTCTAAAAGCAATGGCATAAGAACTAGTGGATAACGAACCCTGAGATAGATCTAACAGTCTCAGGGCCGCATCATGGGTAACCTGCGGACCCATGAATACCGCCTTAAGAGCATCAAGAAAGTCTTGATGTCTCAGAGTAACCACATCAGAGCGCTCCCATAGGGGAGTCGCCCATTCTAAGGCTTTGTCCTGAAGTAAGGAGATGATAAAGCCTACTCTGGACCTCTCCGTAGAGAAGCGAGAAGAGTTGACCTCTAGGTGTATCTGACACTGACTAATGAAACCACGACATGATCTGGCATCGCCAGAATATCTGTTTGGCAGAGCAAGTCGAGGATCATGTGCAGCTGTCACCATGGTCTGAGGTTTATCCTCTATACTCTTGAGCCGTGACTCAAGTACTTGTATGTAACGGTGTAACTGCTGATATTCTGCCATAACTGCCAGACCCTTGGCTCAGTCCTAATGTTACGGGGGGCTGTCTGATAATAACCTAAAGGAGTATCAGACAGTCAGGGTCCACCGTGCAAAGACTCTGCTGCAGACTATGGCAGAGTGCAATACCTCTGTTAACTCCCAGAAGGATATAATAAGTAAGTAAAGCAATTCCTCCCTTACTTGGAGGGTGTGTGGAATGATCTCTGTTAATAATCACAGAGAGAAAGGCAATGTGTGCGAAATGGCACCTACCTAGGTCCGCTCTTCTAGTGGTGCAAAAGAGACGAACAGCAGCGTAAGCCGCACAAAGCTCCTACCTGCGTTCGCTCCACTAGTGTGCGAGGACACGAACCACTAGATATGGCACCTGCCTAGGTCTGCTCTTCTAGTGGTGCAAAAGAGACGAACAGCAGCGTAAGCCGCACAAAGCTCCTACCTCTGTTCGCTCCCCTAGTGTGCGAGGATACGAACAACTGCCAGACGCAGTATAAGGAACGTTACCCTAGCGGCAACGTCCACCTACGAGTCGAATCACAAGGCCCAGCCAGACCATGTGCCTCAGGCACCTGCCTATGTCCGCTCCCCTAAGAGGTAAGGATACGGACAGCAGCCGAAGCTGTAAGGTATAAGAACGCTACCCTGCCGGTAGCGCTCACCTAGCATAGACAGAGGAATGCCTAGAGGAACGCACACAGAGCGTCTACTCTTATGCATGAACCAAGAGGACTGAGCGCCATGCGGCGTGTGTCAGGGTCTTATATAGACTCTGTGCCTCATCCAAGATGGAGGACACCAGAGCCAATCCGCTGCCAGAACGACAAGAGTGACGTCATGCTGGCCTATCACCGAGCAAGGCGTCACAAGCACATGACCAGCGACCAATCGGCATAGAAGGTGTCAGAGACATGTGACCTCGTGTCAGCGATGATGTCACCCGCACATGTGCAATGGCTCCAAGATAGGACTTAGTCTCCAGCGCTCGCACATGTGCAGTAGCAAGAAATCTGGACTTAGTCTCCAGCGCTCGCACATGTGCAGTAGCAAGAAATCTGGACATAGTCTCCAGTGCTCGCAGCAACCGTAACACACCCCTTTTAGCTAGTACAGCCATGAGTCTTCTTGGGAATGATGCAAACGTTTTTCACACCTGGATTTGGGGATCCTCTGCCATTTTTCCTTGCAGATACTCTCCAGTTCCATCATGTTGGATGGTGACCGTTGGTGGACATCCATTTTCAGGTCTCTCCAGAGATGCTCAATTGGGTTCACATACCCACTGTATGTGTTCAGCAGAGCAGGCCCCCTGCTTCTCCTGTTAGTACTGAAGTTACTGACAGGAAAGTGAATCCCCATATGTTTTTAGATTGACGGGGGCCCCCTGCCACTCTTGGCTCCGGTGCAGCTGGTATAGCGGTTTGTCCGCCACTGGTCTGCACACATCCCCTCCCTCGCATCCCAAATTGTATCCTCAAATTCCCCCCAATATTCTCCTCACACCTTATTCTGTGTCAGCACCCATCACCCCTTGCTCCCCAAACTATGTTCTGAAATAATTCCCCCAATTACAATAAATCTTTGGTGTCTTCAGCTCCACTGGTTCACTTACCACTAAATGCCGTGTGTGCCTCTGCAGCTCTGGCGATTGAAAACAGCAACGTGATCAGATGATCTGATCACACTGCTGATCTTGCCCTGACCTGGAAGTGCCAATTGTCAGGGCTTTCAGATGTGAGCACAAATTATCATGTGACAGCCAGCTCAGAGAACATCCAACTCCCACTACGGAGGTGGGGGTGGCAAAATACAGCTACTTGGAAGACACCTTGGACCACCACATCAGGCAACCCGATGGTGCCCCATGTCAGCTTCACTTGACAAATTCCCACCTTCCTCACCTTCTGGATATGCTGCTGATCAGAGAAACTTAAGGCCCCGTCACACTAAGCAACATCGCTAGCAACATCGCTGCTAACGAACAACTTTTGTGACGTTGCTAGCGATGTTGCTGTGTGTGACATCCAGCAACAACCTGGCCCCTGCTGTGAGGTCGTTGGTTGTTGCTGAATGTCCTGGGCCATTTTTTAGTTGTTGCTGTCCCGCTGTGAAGCACAGATCGCTGTGTGTGACAGCGAGACAGCAACAACTAAATGTGCAGGCAGCAGGAGCCGGCTTCTGCGGAGGCTGGTAACCACTGTAAACATCGGGTAGTCAAGAAGCCCTGTCCTTGGTTACCCGATATTTACCTTTGTTACCAGCCTCCGCCGCTCTCACTGTCAGTGCCGGCTCCTGCTCTGTGCACATGTAGCTGCAGGACACATCGGGTTAATTAACCCGATGTGTGCTGTAGCTAGGAGAGCAGGGAGTCAGCGCTAAGCATTGTGCGCTGCTCCCTGCTCTGTGCACATTTAGCTGCAGCACACATCGGGTAATTAACCCGATGTGTGCTGTAACTAGGAGAGCAGGGAGCCAGCGCTCAGTGTGCGCTGCTCCCTGCTCTCTGCACGTGTAGCTCCGTGCGCTGGTAACCAAGGTAAATATCGGGTTGGTTACCTGATATTTACCTTAGTTACCAAGCGCAGCATCTTCCACGCGGCGCTGGGGGCTGGTCACTGGTTGCTGGTGAGCTCACCAGCAACTCGTGTAGCGACGCTCCAGCGATTCCTGCCAGGTCAGGTTGCTGGTGGGATCGCTGGAGCGTCGCATTGTGACATCTCACCAGCAACCTCCTAGCAACTTACCAGCGATCCCTATTGTTGTTGGGATCGCTGGTAAGTTGCTTAGTGTGACTGGACCTTTACCAGTGACTGGAGATAAAGACTCTGCCGTACAAACTGTTCTCCACTGTGAACCACTGATTTTACATGACCCAGGTACTGACTCCCCTACACCCACTCAAACAAGGCATGATAATGCATAAGATGTTATAACATTAGTTCATTATGGGAAGGTCTATGCACCAACGCAAAATCACATAGCATCAACGCAAAATTACATTAGGTGTCTCTCTAATGCTTCAGCAGTGTGGGCACTGGTGCTATGCAAGTTTTATTTCTTGTGAATCACAAATCAAACCACAAAATGTTCAAATTTGCATTAATTCGACTTGAACTCAGTCCTCCATGGATTAATACTCTCATTTCAAGAAAGTTTTAAATGAGTGCCTTAAGAAATTACTAAGAAAGTTTAGTTCCAAAATGGGTCAGATGTTTGAGGATCTGTCGTCCATGGTTTTAAAGTTATACTAAACATGGAGTTTCTCAAGAAGGAGCGAGTGCTGGCTTTTCTCTTACTGGATCTCTAGCATTTACTTATATTCTTAACTATAATTTGACAAACATGTTATCAAAGCTTATATGTTCATGGGGAGATAAATGGTTGCCCCAACAAATTCTAATGCAATGTTTTGATGGTGGCATTAATTAAGAAAAAAATCAAAATAGGATGAATATCTAGAATAAGAACTCAGAAGAGTCTGTACTACAACACTATTATAAAGGGGCCACTTTTTCATAGTGCCAGTACTTTTAAAGGAACCCGTCAGCTGAGTCATGCTGTCCAAACCGCGATTTTTGAATATTTAACCCCAGCATTGCATGGTAATTTGGCTTCTACATCCAGTAGTTTAAAATATTCCCCTGATTGCCCAAAATAAATATTGAATCATAAAGAACGTCACCAAGAACGCTAAATACAAATGCATCAGACTCTCTTCGAGCATTTTGCCAACAAAAAGACGATGACATATTTCTGTTTCTGAAGATCAAATCTGATATAGACAATGGCAAAATCTGTTCTACCTCTTGTCCTGCCTTTGAACTATCATCAGACAGCTCAACACTGTCTGGGGTGCAATTACTTTATGCTTTCAGGAGCACATAATACAGACATGTAGACAGTCCGTATGTTTCCATAGGCCATCATGAAAGCTTCTTTGCCATTACAAATCACATTTTGCTGTTCAGATTATTATTTTTTACTGGACAAAATTTTTTACTAGTCTATTTTATGTTTTTGGCAAAATATTGTAGAAACAAAGATAAGATTTAATTTATCGTTCTTGTGTTACTAAATATATTTGAAAAAAAAACAAATTGTTCCAACATATGCAAACTTCGATAAGATATTTGAACCTGTATTGCCTTTAGTGATATTACATTTATAAGTCGTAGGAGGTACAGTAATAGCGTTTTGGTCATTTAATGGGACAACATCTCCTATAGATAGTACAGAACATACAATTAGAACCCAAATCCAGTTCTCTTTAAATATTCAATTGTCAATGAAAGAGTAAACTTGTCACTGAGTTTCTTAAACTGTTTTTGTAGCTGAGGAATATTTTAAGATTATTACTACTTTCTCTGGTAATGAGTTTTTGTCTCAATTTTTGCTACCTTAAAAGGAATCTGTGACTGACGCCGAGGAACTACTGTGAAGTAGCAGTTACTCCCCATCAACTGCGTACAACAAAATTGAGGACTATGCCTACGGAAGGGTGAAAAAGTATGGGGGAAAGACAGCATGCAGAATGTGCAGGCGCGGGATTTTCGGCCGCACTCCTGACGTCAGAGACGCAAACCAAAGAGAAGAGGAGAAGAGGAGAAGAGGAGAAGAAATTGGGATAATAAAGACCAGAGGCCTGCTTATCTTCCGGGCAGCAAACACCCCACAGCCTAGAAGATAGAAGATATAAAAGAGGATTTTTCCAAAATGGACCCGCTTCCAGAAGGCAAACAGGCATAGCTAATTTCACCTTTATGACACCTGTATGCCCAAATTATTAAATAAAAAACAGAAAGGTGACAGATTCCCTTTAATTTGTTTTTCACAGAATTTATTTAATTTTCTATGTAGTTAATACTTCTCACTACCATCTTGCTTTAATTTTCTAAACATTTTCTTTGTGTCATTATTGCGCCCCTTACAGTCCTATTTAGCTATAATGGTTCCCTCCTATTTCTAGCTTGTTTATTCCCATAGGGTATATACTGTGCACAGGCCCTATACAAGAGGCTTATAAAAGTGTGGCATTTGCTTTTTGTATGTTTATTTCTCAGGATATTGTTCCCAGTTTATGGCACTAAGATCATCTCTTAACCGGAAATGCACCTTCCTGAAATTTAGTGTCCTTGTAGTGACTTCTACCGTACTTTCTATTAAAGTATACATGAAAACTTATTATTTTGTCATCACTATTACCCAAATGACCCCCAACTGTATAATATTAACTAGAAACTTATTATTATAGGGGCACATAGGCTTTTGTAACTATTAAAAGTGCCCACTGAGCATTGGTTCTAAGGGGCAAAATGTGGGCACTATTTTCTCGAGCACTTGCACAGGGCATCAATATTTTTTAGAAGTCAGTTTTACCACCTAGAGAAAACAAAGAAGATGTTTTACTTTGCAATGGGCACTGCGGTGAGCATTGTTATGTGGAGTAGTAGGGGAGGGTAAGAGGAGCACTATTTTTGTACCACACAGCAGGTGCAGTAATAGGGACACATATGGCAGCAGTGGCCCAGTATTGGGATTACCAGCATGATGAGGAGTTTGTGCAGGATGGGAACAGATTTGGACGGTACTTCAGTCACCACAGAGTATTGCACCCAAATTGGGTATAATGCTAAACCTGGAGTCTGAAAACGTCAGTCCCGGTTTCACCACATTACACACTCAAATACGCACCAGGTTTCCCTGTTCCCAATGGTGACTGGGCTAGGGTAGGGTAAAAAAAGGGGTCACTGACAGAGTGGCATTTATAGGATTCCCTCAACAAGGGCTCCAGTCCCAATAGCTTAGGACCAGGGAAGGGGGGGAGGTTCAGCCAGCAGGGGGAGTCAGGAGCCAACACAACAGTTAGGAGTTCTCCAGCAGGAGAGGAAGGGAGCAGTCGCATCTACAGGTGCTCTGGTGGGAAGGAGGAGAAACTCATACGATTGAGACGGGGAGAGTGAACCTGCTCCCCACAGAATCAATGCCACATAGGGCGGCAGGACCCTAGGGAAGATCATACTTCATGTTGGTTTTCCAGAATCTGCCTGGACGGTGAAAATTTAATTTCAAGCTTCCCTGACTACACAGCGCCCAACAGCACAGTGCCTGAGAGGATCCACGGTCTCGCAACAAGCCGGACCCCATGGCGGAACCGCGGCACCTGCATATAGGGACAAGAGTATGTGGCGCCCCTGTGGTTAGGTGCTACAGGGGAATGCAGCACCTTAACATCAAGGTGCAGCACTCTTTGGTCACAGGTGAAAGAGAGAAGAAATGCAGAGTCTTATATTAGATTGAGTAACATTGACTCAGTAGCCCCTACCTTCATATTCCTGGGACTGTTTATATAGTAGGTCCATAGGGGGGTGGAGCCTGGCTGAGTGTGAGACGCGACGTGGTTGCCAGGATGACTGGGTGACAGTTGGTCAGTTAACAGTCAGTCAGTAAAGAGTGACAAGCAGAGACGAGAGTAAATTGATAACTGAAAGAAGGGCTAGAAATAACATAGGCCCGACGTCCTGAGCGAGGGTACCCTGAAAGAAAAGAAAGACACAGGAAAAGGGGTAACCCAGACGGAAAGGGGACACTTTAGGTATGGCAAGAGACGGCTGAAGAGTCCAGGTCGACACCGGTATAACGGAACCGAGGAGGTTTGTCAGGTTTATCCCCAAACCATTGACCATTACCTTGGGATCTTAAATAAGAGGAGTCCGGGTACCCATCAAGAGTCTGACTACTAACCCCAAGCCGACCCCTGGGAAAACCAGTGACGAGACTAACGAGTGTGTTAAAGAGGGAGTCACAGAGCCCTCAGAGCAGAGACTGAGAAAGAGACAAAGAAAGGTGACCTCAGAGAAAAAACTCTGTCATTAAATCTCCTCCAAAATTTGTGACCATTGGCCTTCTGGTAACCGAACTGTTTCTGTGTACTGTGCAAAACAAACCAGATGTTAGTAAAAAGGACTTGTTTAAGCTGATGTGGACTCGGTGTGTCATCTCTCCACCTTTCGACAGGACCCTGCGACGTCAGACTAGAAGGCAGCCATCACCGCTTGGTCGCTTCCCTCCTGGTCAGCGACCCGCCGCCCTGAGGTAAAATAGCTCCACCTGTGGGGAGCTAAGAGATCTTAAGCTGCCGTCACCATCGCCTCAGAGGTCGGCCGCGGGCAGCGCTGGTATATCCGCTTACCAGACACCGCAGGTGGCGTCACGTATATCCCCAAAATCATCCCTGTACCCCATTCCACAGCCACAGAGTGAGCGCCCAGGGCACGAAGCCGGGACCGACCACCTGTGATAACCCCATCGAGAGTAAAGTATCCGTAGTCCTGGCGCCAGAGTACCCCCCTATCGAAAACCCTGATGGTCGACTCAAGTACATCTCGTGAAAACCCAGGTCCCCATGTAGCTTCAAGCCAGGGGATCCACAGACAGCGTTACAAGGAGGAAACCCACCGAACACCAAACCGGACTGATCTTTAACGGGTTCGATGAAGCCCATCATAGCAAGTGGCTGGCTTAACCCAGGTGAGTAGCACAACAATAAAAGTGAGTAAACAACCTGGAACTGCAGCCATTGAATCTGACTCTTTATTAGAGTTGAGCGATGTTCGAGGCTCGAGGTTCGCCAATTTCATGTTCGAGTGATTTTGGGGGAGGTTCAAGGTCGAGCTCGAACTCAAGCTTTTGCTAAAAGCTCGACAGTTCGAGTTACGTTCGAGAACGGTTCGATCAACAAAAACGTGGCTTTTCACAGTAAGGCTATGTACACACGTTGCTAACTGCATGCGGCCTGCGTCCCCAGCACAATCCCTCTCTCTTTCCTACTCACCGATCACGGGCGTCTCGCTGCACGGCTGTCACAAATCTGCAGCGTCTTTTCCCCTTTTGAAAATGGCTGCCGCTTCATTATTCAATCAGATATTCCGTGCTTTCCCCGCCCAACAGCGCCCATGATTGGTTGCTGTCAGACACGCACTCAAGATGAGTGACAGCTGTCTCACTGCAACCAATCACAGCCGCCAGCGGGCAGGTCTATATCTTGCAGTAAAATAAATAAATAAATCATAATAATAAAATAAAAAAAAATGCGGTTCTCCCATATTTGATACCAGCCAGGATAAAGCCGCACGGCTGGAGGCTGGTATATTCAGGATGGGGAGTGACACGGTATTGGGAGCCCTCCAGCCTAACAATATCACCCAGCAGCCAGCCTGGAATTGCCACATTCATTAGATGCGACAGTCCCGGGACTCCACCCAGCTCATCCCGAATTGCCCTGCTGCAGTGGCAATCGGGGTAATAATGAGTTTAATCATGTCAAGCGTCTCCCCGAGACACCTTCCATGGTTAAACTGAAAGTGAAAGTAAAGAACACACACAAGGAAAAATCCTTTATTTGGAATAAAAGACAAAAAAATACCCTCTTTTACCAGTTTATTAATCCCCAAATACACATCCAGGTCCGACGTAATCCACACAACACTATCAGCTCTGCTACATGAAGATGTAGCAGCACCGTAGAACACGATCGCGCTGTGTCCTGTCCAGAGAACAATGAAGTGAATCGCGCTGTCACCAGAGACTTCACTCTGCAATGCAGACGTCAAGATTAGGAAATCTGCCTATCTTCTTTATCATTAGAGGCAGTAGTTTAATGGATAGAGTGCTCACCTAAGAAGCATAACTTTGCGAGTTCTAGTCCCGGTCAAGAATTTAATTTATTTATTTTTTTATTTTTTTTATTTTTAATTTTAAATTATAATTATTATATATTTATAATTATAATTTAATTTTAATTATGCACTGAGGGGAGGAGCCGGACATCAGCTGTAAGCCGCGGGACACATCTCTAAATTGGAGCAGTTCACGGAATGAGGCTGCATTGGTCTCTTCTCTCTCTCTCCCTCTCTCTCTCTCTTTTTCTCTCTCTCTCTGTCTCTCTTTTTCTCTCTCTTTCTCTCTCTCTTTCTGTCTCTCTCTTTTTTCTCTCTTGCTTTCTCTCGCTTTCTCTCTCTCTCTTTCTCTCTCTCTTTCTCTCTTTTTCTCCCTCTCCTTCTCTCTCTCTTTTTCTCTCTCTCTCCCTCTCTCTCCTCTCTCTCTCTTCTTCCCTCTCTCTCCTTTTCTCTTTTTCCCCTCTTTCTCTCTCCTCTCTTCTCCCTCCTCTCTCTCTCTTCTCCATCTCTCTTCTCTCTCTCTCTCCTCTTTCTCCCTTCCTCTCTCTCTCCTCTCTATCTTGTTCTCTCTTTTCTCTCTCTCTCTTTTTCTCAGTCTCTCTTTTTCTTTTTCCCTCTCTCTCTCCTCTCTCTCTTCTCTCTCTTCTCTCTCTCCTCTCTCTTCTCTCTCTTCTCTCCTCGTCTCTCTCTTTCTCTCTCCTCTTTCTTCTCTCTTTCTTCTCTCCTCTCTCTATTTCTCTCTCTTTCTCTCTCTCTTTTTCTCTCTCTCCCTTTCTTTCTCTCTTTCTTTCTCTCTCTCTCTCTTTTTCTCTCTCTCTCCCTCCCTCTCTCCTCTCTCTCTTTCTTTTTCTCTCTTTCTTTCTCTCTCTTTTTCTCAGTCTTTCTTTTTCTCTTTTTCCCTCTCTCTCTCGCTCTCTCTCTCCTCTCTCTTCTCTCTCTCTCTCTTTCTTCTCTCTCCTCTCTCTTCTCTCCCTCTTCTCTCCTCTTCTCTCCTCTTCACTCTCTCTTCTCTCTTCTCTCTCTCTATCTTCTCTCTCTTCTCTCCTCTCTCTCTTCTCTCTCTCTCTCTTTCTCTCTCCTCTCTCTTCTCTCTCTTTCTTCTCTCTCTCTCCCTCTCTCTTCTCTCTCCTCTCTCTCTTTTCTCACCTCTCTTTCTTCTCTCTCTCTCCTCTCTCTCTTCTCTCTCTCTCTCTCTTTCTTCTCTCTCCTCTCTCTCTTCTCTCCCTCTTCTCTCCTCTTTTCTCCTCTTCACTCTCTCTTCTCTCTCCTCTCTCTCTATCTTCTCTCTCTTCTCTCCTCTCTCTCTTCTCTCTCTCTCTTTCTCTCTCCTCTCTCTTCTCTCTCTTCTCTCTCTCTCCCTCTCTCTTCTCTCTCCTTTCTCTCTTTTCTCACCTCTCTTTCTTCTCTCTCTCCTCTCTCTCTTTTCTCTAGCTTCTCTCTCTTCTTTCTCTCTCTCTCTTTCTCAGACCTGGCGATGATCAGCTGATGCGGTCACCTGACGGAATCAGCTGACACTATAAGTCGAGCGGTGAGGCCAGCTTTTTACGGCCCGGCCGGCTAAACTATCAGCTGAAGCTGTCGGACAGGAGTCTGCAGTGAAGTGTGTAGGGTTTTTTTTGCACGGATGCATCAGCTGATTGCATAAAAGCCATTTATACAATCAGCTGCTGTGTCATGTGATTCAGGCCCTTCAACCTGACACATCGTCTGATCGCTTTGCCTTCCAGCAAACCGATCAGATGATATTGGATCCGGATTGGATGGCGTGGAACCCTTGACCCAGGAATACTGCGGAGGGCGGTTCTTTATTTCAATAAAGATGGAGTCACTAATTGTGTTGTGTTTTATTTCTAATAAAAATATTTTTCTGTGTTGTGTTTTTTTTAATCTGTACTAGAAATTCATTGCTGCCATGTCTAATATTGGCGTGACACCATGAATTTCGGGCTTAGGGCTGGTTGATAATATACAGCTAGCCCTAACCCCATTATTACCCAGCGAGCCACCCGTCACCGGGGCAGCTGGAAGAGTTGGATACAGCGCCAGAAGTTGGTGCTTTTATGAAAGCGCCATTTTTTGGGGTGGCTGCGGACTGCAATTCGCAGCAGGGGTGCCCAGAAAGCTTTGGCACCCTGAGCTGTGGATTCCAATCCCCAGCTGCCTAGTTGTACCTGGCTGGACACAAAAATTGGGCGAAGCCCACATCATTTTTTTTTTTTTAAATTATTTAATGAAATTCATGAAATAATTTAAAAAAAAGGGCTCCCCTATATTGTTGGTTCCCAGCCGGGTACAAATAGGCAGCTGGGGGTTGGGGGCAGCCCGTAGCTGCCTGCTGTACCTGGCTAACATCCAAAAACATGGCAAAGCCCACACAATTTTTTTGGGGGGCAAAAAACTCCTGCATACAGTCCTGGATGGAATATGCTGAGCCTTGTAGATCTGCAGCTGCTTTCTGTCTGTATAAAGGAGAGCAGACAGGAGCTGCAGAGTGACAAGGTTCAGCATGCTTCATTCACTAGTGTATGCAGGAGAGCAGACAGCAGCTGCAGAGCTACAAGGTTCAGCATACTCCATCCAGGACTGTATGCAGGAGTATTTTGCCCACCAAAAAAATTACGTGGGCTTCGCCATATTTTTGTATGCTAGCCAGTTACAACAGGCAGGTACGGCTGCCCCCAACCCCCAGCTGCCTATTGTACCCGTCTGGGAACAAAAAAAAATAGGGAAGCCCATTTTTTAATCATTTCATGAATTTCATGAAATAATTAAAAAAAAATCGATGTGAGCTTTGCTCCATTTTTGTGTCCAGCCAGGTACAACTAGGCAGCTGGGGATTGGAATCCCAGCACAGGTTAGCCCGAGCTTTTTGGGCCCCTCTGCTGCGAATTGCAGTCTGCAGCCGCCCTAGAAAATGGTGCTTTCATAGAAGCGCCATCATCTGGCGCTGTATCCAACTCTTCCAGCTGCACTGGTGACGGGTGGCTTGCTGGGTAATAATGAGTTAATACTAGCTTTGTTTTACTAGCTAGTATTAAGTCAGAGATTTTTAATGTCAGGCAACTTTGACCCAGCTATTAAGAATCTCCAATAAAGGGTTAAAAAAAAGACACTACACAGAAAAAAATACTTTAACAGAAATAAATACACAGACACACTTAGAGACTCCATGTTCATTCCTTCGTCGCATCCTTCCACGATCCATGGTCTTCTGTCTTCTTTCTCCTTAAACTCATGCAGCTCTGCTACATCAGAGAGCGCTGCATGGGAAGAAGATGCCTCTTCCCGTGCAGTCTATATCACTCAGTGAGTGAGCAGCAGCTGCTTGCTGTAAGCGGTGACGTCACCGCTGACAGGCGCATTGCTATACGGGGATTTACGTTATTGACCAGCTGTGGCAGCCGTTGAATATTGGAACGGGGAAGCAGAATGGGGAGCCGACCATGTGCCAGAGCATCTCGCCGGTACACGGGGATGCACAAACGAGCACTGCATACTGGAGAGATGCACTGACAGGACCTAGCAATGACGTCTAGCCATGTGACCAGTCTGTAGCCAATGAGATAATAGACACGTGACTGGTAACATGCTTTTTTTGACGCCACGGAAGGTTCTATCATCAGTGCTTGTTACCGGTAGGATGCAGCGATTATCGGAAGGAAAAGCGGCGGGAGACAGAGTGCAGGACGCGTCGCGGGGACAAGTATGTGTTATGGCAATGTTTATTAACTGTATGTGTACATTTATAATGTGTTTTTATGTGTTTGTGTTTGCCTGCCATTGGTTTCAATGGGACTCGTTCGACGAACCGAACCGAACTCGTGCCTTCAGAGGCTCGCTCATCTCTACTCTTTATTGCCGGTAATGCCGCTCTGTGTCGCCATTACTACTCCACTCATCATCCTCCCCGGGGCCCGCTCCACCTGTGGGGAGTGATACCATCCATAGCTGCTACAACCATCTGCCCCGGAGGATAGCGACAGCAGCGGCGGCCCATTTCCTGGCTGCATACCACAGGTGGCGTCACGACATTCACCTCACTATTACCCCCATCATCCACACCTAACCATTTTCTGTATGCCTTGGGGCAACGTAGCTAGGCTAGGCCGCTTGAGACGACAACAGTAGACGGCAAGGTGACGAGTAGGTTAACTGCCTGCCCCATGGTGCGCTACACTGGAAATATTAAAAGTCAAATGTATCTTTGCTGTAAACTCTACAGATATTTTGTGCCTGGAGAAGTTGCCATGTCAGTCTGTGTGAGATAGAAAAGATGAAAAAAATGAATGACTCCATCACAAGGAATGTCAGCTGTAAGTCACCATCTATAACTGTACAGTAATCTCTTCCATGTTCTGCAGGACAGGTATCTACACCATATGGTTACCATATTGTGGTGTTGGTCTATGTATAGAAACTTAATTTGAGTAGCAGCAGGGTAATTTGCTGAGGTTTGCATATACCCACTATTAGGGTGTGCCACCATAGTTGCAATAAGGGTTACTCGGTCAGGGACCCATTCAGATGTTTTGCGCCCTGTGAGTTGAACCCCTAGCTACGCCTCTGCTCTGAGGTAATCCATTTCTTTTGAAGTTGGACATAAGCACAACCTTAGTAATGTCAAAGTGGCTTCACCGTAGAGATGGACGCTAACCTTGAAGGAAATACCAGCCCAGTTAATAACACAGCTCACCAACATACTTTTAATGTTTTATTTAAAATAGGAAAAAACAGTCCAAAGTGAAAAATGAACTAATTCCTTACAAACACATAGCTATCGCAAAACTCAGACAGCACATGTGTACCTGTATATGCTATGAAAAAAAAGCCTTGATTATTACAGTAATCTGGCATTGCTAGCACAAGGGAAACCAACCGTTTGTGAAGGAATCAATGTCTGGCACTAGAGATGAATGAACCTGAGGTTCGATTTTTGAACTGAACAACAACTTAAAAAAATCAAGGTTCAGGGTTCAGATTAGAGATGAGCGAACCGGTCCCGGTTCGGCTCGAGGTCGGCTCGCCGAACGGAGGTCCCGTTCGAGTTCGGTTCGTCGAACGTTCGACGAACCGAACTCGAACCAATAGGCTATAATGGGAGGCAATCACAAACACATAAAAATGCATTATAAATGTACACAAACAGTTAATAAACATTGCCATAACACTTACCGGTCCTCGCGATCCCTTCTGCACTCTGTCTCCTGCCGCTATTCCATCCGATAATCGCTGAATCCTCCCGGTGACGGCACTGCCAGCAGAGATGCAAAACCTATCGTGACGTCAAAATAGCCATGTGACCAGTCACGTGGCTATTATCTCATTGGCTACAGACTGGTCACATGACTATGACGCGTCATGTAGGACCTGTGAGTGCATCTCTCCGGTACACGGTGCACATATGTGTGTCGCCGTGTACCGGTGACATGCTCTAGCACACGGTCGACTCCCCGTTCCGTTAGGGACCGGCTGACACAGCCGGTCATTAACAGAGATCACCATTGCCATAGCAACGCAGTTACAGGTGACGTCACCGCTAACCGCGGCTCCGAGAGCACCGTTGCTATGGTATCGCGTCTGTCAGCGTTACCGCTGTTACCGCTGACAGCCAGCACTGATCACTCACGGAGTGAAGGCTGCACGCTGCTTCCCGACTGTAGTGAGGATTGTAGTGAGGATGAGGTTCCCCAGCCCATGATGGGCTGGTGCACCTCATCCTCCTCACTACAATCGTCACTACTACTACACTAGTGAGGATTGTAGTGAGGATGAGATGCTTCAGCCCATGATGGGCTGGGGAACCCCATCCTCACTACAATCGTCACTACTACTACACTAGAAAGAAAGAAGACAGAAGAGCAGAATTGTGGAGGGCTGACAGGGGGTAATAAAGATGGAGTCTCTAATGTGTCTGTGTATTTATTTCTATTAAAGTATTTTTTCTCTGTGTGGTGTTTTTTTTAACCCTCTATTGGAGATTCGTAATGGCCGGGTCAAACGTGCCTGACATTAAGAATCTCTGGCTTAATACTGGCTAGTAAAACAAAGCCAGTATTAACTCATGATTACCCAACAAGCCACCCGGCTCCAGGGCTGTTGTCAGAGTTGGATACAGCGCCAGATGATGGCGCTTCTATGAGAGCGCCATTTTCTGGGACGGCTGCGGACTGAAATCCGCAGCAGAGGCGCCCAGAAACCTCGGGCTAACCTGTGCTGCGGATTCCAATCCCCAGCTGCCTAGTTGTACCCGGCTGGACACAAAAATGGGGCGAAGCCCACGTCATTTGTTTTTTAATTATTTCATGAAATAAGTGAAATAATTAAAAAAAAAAACGGGCTTCCCTATATTTTTGGTTCCCAGCCGGGTACAAATAGGCAACTGGGGGTTGGAGGCAGCCCGTGGCTGCCTGCTGTACCTGGCTAGCATACAAAAATATGGCGAAGCCCACGTCATTTTTTTGGTGGGCAAAAAAATTCTGCATACAGTCCTGGATGGAGTATGAGCCTTGTAGTTCTGCAGCTGCTGTCTGCTCTTCTCTATACAGACAGACAGCAGGTGCAGAACTACAAGGCTCAGCATACTCCATCCAGGACTGTATGCAGAACTTTTTTGCCCCCTGAAAAAATTATGTGGACTTCACCATATTTTTGTATGCTAGGCAGGTACGGCTGCCCCCAACCCCCAGTTGCCTATTTGTACCCGGCTGGGAACCAAAAATAAAGGGAAGCCCTTTTTTTATTATTTCATGAATTTCATGAAATAATTAGAAAACAAATGACGTAGGCTTCGCCCCATTTTTGTGTCCAGCCAGGTACAACTAGGCAGCTGGGGATTGGAATCCGCAGCACAGGTTGGCCTGAGCTTTCTGGGCCCCACTGCTGAGAATTGCAGTCTGCAGCCGCCTCAGAAAATGGCATTTTCATAGAAGCGCCATCTTCTGGCGCTGTATCCAACTCTTCCAGCACCTGCCTGCTATACCTGGCTAGCATACAAAAATATGGCGAAGCTCACGTCCTTTTTTTGTAGTTTTTTGGCAAAAAAAATAAAAAATGCTTCCCTGGATTTTCCATTGCCAGTGAAGGTAACACCAAGCAGTGGGGGTTAGCAGCCAGTAGCTGCTTGGATTACCCTTAGCTAGCAATACAAAAAATGCAGCGGGAGCCCATATATATTTTTTTTAATTATTTATTTAAATAACTAAAAATAAAATGGGCTTCCCTGTATTTTGATTGCTGGACATCACAGTGCTGTAAAAATAAATCTTTAAAAAAATGACGTAGCGCTCCGCGGTATTTTTGATTCTCAGCGCAGATAAAGCAGACAGCTATGGGTTGCCACCCCCATCTGCCTGCCGTTACCTTGGTTGGCAATCAAAATACAGGGAAGCCCATTAATTTTTTCTATTTAAAAAATAGTTAAAAAAAAAAATGACGTTGGGTCCCCCCATTTTTGATAGCCAGCTAGGGTAAAGCAGATGGCTGTAGCCTGAAAACCACAGCTGGCAGCTTTACCGTGGTTGGGGATCCAATGTGGAGGTCCCCTCAGGCTCTTTTTATAATTATTTTATAAATATTAATAATTACACAATAAAAGTAGGGTCCCCCCCAAATTGGATCACCAGCCAAGGTAAAGCGGACAGCTGTGGTCTGGTATTCTCAGGGTGGGAAGGTCCATAGTTATTGGGCCTTCACAGCCTAAAAATAGCAGGCCGCAGGCACCCCAGACGTGGCGCATCCACTAGATGCGCCAATCCTGGCGCTTCACCCCAGCTCATCCCGTGCCCTGGTGCAGTGGCAAACGGGGTAATAAATCGGGTTGATACTAGCTGTAAAGTAACCTGAGATCAAGCCCAGCAGTTTGTGATGTCATGGCGTCTATTAGATACTCAACATCATAAACTGTCAGTACTAACAAAAAAAAAAAAAAATCGACAAAAGAAATTTATTTGAAAAAACAGTCCCCAAAACATTTCCTCTTTCACCAATTTATTGTAAGAAAAAAAATAAAGGGGTCCCACGACGACTCTGGACCGTCTAGAATATGGGGGGGAGACACTCAGGGAACGTATCCCCCATTTTCTAGGAGTGCGGACCCTTCATGTGAGGAGTGTGGGTGCAATGAATCTGCACTCACTCTTCTCGGGTCCACAGCAGCAGAGTCCATGTCGTAATGGTTGCTACCAAAGCTGCAATGCCCTGCTCATGAGGTAAGGGCATGCCTAATCAGGAGAACTACTGTAGAGGAAGCTCTGCTCACTGGTATATAGGTGCTCAGAGGTAATAATAGATAAAATTAGTGAGTAACCTCGGCACTCTAAATCTCCCAGACTAAGTCAGTAAGTCACAACGGCTAGTAATGCAAAATCACTCTTTATTGGTCCGTATTAAGAAAAAAAATTTTTTTCGTAAGCATATATGTTTTTGTCCAAAACAAGTTACAAATGACGTTTCGGCCTGAGCCTTCGTCAGATTGGACTTATCTGCATGAAATTATGAAAAATGACAATAATCAGTATCACATAAGAGTGAGAGAACAATAACATAAACTCGAACAATGTAGAGGTACAATTGGGATGCAGCAAAAAAATTGCAACACAGCAAGAAATGAAACACATGATACAAATGTCATAATACAGTACAAGGACAATATAGTAATGACAAATATGGGGTCAGAGTAGACTTAGACAGCTCTGGTACGAAAGAGATGTCAATCATAAAGTAACATGTGCAGTAGGTGTAGAGCTACAGTATGCATGGCAGAGCTAATGGGTAGACCGACCATAGAAAAAGAATGGAGAAAAAGTGGAGAAAAAATGGAGAAAAAAATGGAGAAAAAGTGGAGAAAAAGTGGAGAATAAGTGGAGAATAAGTGGAGAAAAAGTGGAGAAAAAGTGGAGAAAAAGTGGAGAAAAAATGGAGAAAAAGTGGAGAAAAAGTGGAGAATAAGTGGAGAAAAGTGGAGAAAAAGTGGAGAAAAAAATGGAGAAAAAGTGGAGAAAAAGTGGAGAAAAAATGGAGAAAAAGTGGAGAATAAGTGGAGAAAAAATGGAGAAAAAATGGAGAAAAAAATGTAGAAAAAGTGGAGAAAAAATGTAGAAAAAGTGGAGAATAAGTGGAGAAAAAGTGGAGGAAAAAGTGGAGAAAAAGTGGAGAAAAAGTGGAGAAAAAATGGAGAAAAAGTGGAGAATAAGTGGAGAAAAAGTGGAGAAAAAGTGGAGAAAAAGTGGAGAATAAGTGGAGAATAAGTGGAGAAAAAGTGAAGAAAAAAGTGGAGAAAAAGTGGAGAAAAAGTGGAGAATAAGTGGAGAAAAAAATGGAGAAAAAGTGGAGAAAAAGTGGAGAAAAAGTGGAGAAAAAGTGGAGAAAAAATGGAGAAAAAATGGAGAAAAAAATGTAGAAAAAGTGGAGAAAAAATGTAGAAAAAGTGGAGAATAAGTGGAGAAAAAGTGGAGGAAAAAGTGGAGAAAAAGTGGAGAAAAAGTGGAGAAAAAATGGAGAAAAAGTGGAGAATAAGTGGAGAAAAAATGGAGAAAAAGTGGAGAATAAGTGGAGAAAAAGTGGAGAAAAAGTGGAGAAAAAGTGGAGAATAAGTGGAGAAAAAGTGAAGAAAAAAGTGGAGAAAAAGTGGAGAAAAAGTGGAGAATAAGTGGAGAAAAAAATGGAGAAAAAGTGGAGAAAAAGTGGAGAAAAAGTGGAGAAAAAGTGGAGAATAAGTGGAGAAAAAGTGGAGAAAAAGTGGAGAAAAAAATGGAGAAAAAGTGGAGAAAAAGTGGAGAATAAGTGGAGAAAAAGTGGAGAAAAAGTGGAGAAAAAGTGGAGAATAAGTGGAGAAAAAGTGGAGAAAAAGTGGAGAAAAAAATGGAGAAAAAGTGGAGAAAAAGTGGAGAAAAAGTGGAGAAAAAAATGGAGAAAAAGTGGAGAAAAAGTGGAGAATAAGTGGAGAATAAGTGGAGAAAAAGTGGAGAAAAAATGGAGAAAAAGTGGAGAAAAAGTGGAGAAAAAGTGGAGAAAAAGTGGAGAAAAAGTGGAGAAAAAGTGGAGAAAAAATGGAGAAAAAATGGAGAAAAAAATGTAGAAAAAGTGGAGAAAAAAATGTAGAAAAAGTGGAGAATAAGTGGAGAAAAAGTGGAGGAAAAAGTGGAGAAAAAGTGGAGAAAAAGTGGAGAAAAAGTGGAGAAAAAATGGAGAAAAAGTGGAGAAAAAGTGGAGAATAAGTGGAGAAAAAGTGGAGAAAAAAATGGAGAAAAAAATGTAGAAAAAGTGGAGAAAAAAATGGAGAAAAAGTTGAGGAAAAAATGGAGAAAAAGTGGAGCACCCTTTGGTGCCTTTCATGTGGCACTAAGGGGTGCTTAGCTTTGTATTTAGCCAAAAAAATGAAAAAAAAAATGACGTAGGGTTCCCCCTAGTTTTGTAGCCAGCTAGGGTAAAGCAGACGGCTGCAGCCTGCAGACCACAGCTGGCAACCTCACCTTGGCTGGTAATCCAAAACTGAGGGCACCCCACACTGTTATTTTAAATTAAATAAATAATTTAAAAAAAAAACACGTAGGGGTCCCCCAAAATTGGATCACCAGCCAAGGTAAAGCAGACAGCTGGGGCCTGATATTCTCAGACTAGGGAGGTCCATGGTTATTGGACTCTCCCCAGCCTAAAAATAGCAGGCCGCAGCCGCCCCAGAAGTGGCGCATCCATTAGATGCGCCAATCCTGGTGCTTCGCCCCAGCTCATCCCGCGCCCTGGTGCGGTGGCAAACGGGGTAATATATGGGGTTAATACCAGATGTGTAATGTCACCTGGCATCAAGCCCTGGGGTTGGTGAGGTCAGGCGTCTATCAGATACCCGACATCACCATCCCAGTCAGTAATAAAAAAAAATAGACGACAAACACATTTTTATTTGAAAAAACACTCCCCAAAACATTCCCTCTTTAACCAATTTATTAGAATGAAAAACAAATCCAGGTCTGGTGTAATCCAAGGGGTTGCCATGACGATCCACACTGTCCCAGTCAATGAAGAGCAGAATGTTCCCCATTGGCTGGGAGAGCAATGCAGTGACCTGAGCTAACATCAATGGGTCAGCCCAGGTCACTGCAGGGCATGACAAGTGCTGCTGTCAGTGAGGTACATTACCTGCGCTGATCTCCAGCACACTGACAGCCCCTGTCACTGAGTTCAATGACCGGCGCCTTCACACCAAGTATCGCGAGAGGCCCGTGACGTCACCGCTAGTCAGTCTCGGGTCGGAAGCGAGAAGTGATGTGACAAGCGGCGGCCATGGAGGACAGTGACAGCGCTGAGGTCGGGATGGCGGGACTTTATCACCGCAGGTAAGCCGAGCGGGGTGTGTGTGTGTGTGTGTGAGTGTGTGTGTGTGTGTGTACATGCCGCGGGCAGGAGGGGGCGGAGCAAGCTGAGCGGGGAAGTGTGGGCTTCCTGCACGTAACTAAGATAAACATCGGGTTACTAACCAAAGCGCTTTGCTTGGATACCCGATGTTTATCTTGGTTACCAGCTTCTGGCAGGCTGCCAGCGATGGCTCCTGCACACTGTAGCTGCAAAAAGCCCTGCTTTTTGCTGCTAGAACGGTTCTCGAATGTATCTAGAACTATCGAGCTTTTGCAAAAAGCTCGAGTTCTAGTTCGATCTCGAGCCTAGAACTGGAGAACCTCGAACCGCGAACCGCGCTCAACTCTAGTTCAGATACTTCACATGTGAACTACACTTGTGCGAGCAACGCTGTGCTCAGGTATACTCGGTGCTCAGCCCTGTGCGAGACGCTTGCAGTGTTTGAACGGCTCGCTCTGGGGGTAACAACAGCTTGATTACATGAAGAGTGCACCGAAAAAATTGTTTGAAAAACCCCACCCATCGTCCCTTGGAAGTGATCTGCTTATGGTTGGCTGTTTGTAGGCGGAGACTCAAACTGCCAACCAGTTACTTGCTCTGGGGTTTGGGTCAAGCACGAGCCAGTGAGACTCGGCTGCTTGGCTGCTGGCGAACCAAACCTCCATGGAATTGCTCATCTCTAGCCAGCACCATACCAAGACAGGTGGACAGGACAACCATTCATAGTAGCTGATGGTCACAGTTAAGATTTTCTCCTTCTTTCACGATGACCTTTATCCAGATGAGAACCATCTTAGAAAGCTCTACTGTTGAAGTATGTTAGTTAGAGCCAGTAGATTGTTGTCTACATCCATGGGCGCTAAACATAACAGGAAGTGTGTGTACTGGGCTTAGCCGCCAGTGTGAAAACTGCATGATTTCTATTTTTTTATTTTTTCATATATAAATAGTGATATTAAAAATGTAAGAAAAATGTTAAAACAGATATGTTTAACATAACACCTGATTTCAATAAAAGGTTATTTTCTGAGGTGACATTTCTTTTATACAGAGCCCAATGGCTTCTAAAACATTTAGCAACGCATTACTATATTTTTCACAATATCTAATTTGATAGCTGGAGCAACAGTGATTGATCCAAATTACCCAAAGAGACAAAACAAAGCCGCTTTCGTTATGTGAATGATATCATTTTAGATGCCTATAATAAGCATATTTTACTGCCTTCAGAGATTTTGATATCCGAGCCAATGTTATTTTCTATGCAGTATAATTTATGCAAAGACTACATATGCTACAAATTTATTGCTTAGATGTTTGGTCTGTAATCTATTAAGGTAATGTATTTACTGCGAAGCAAGAATTAAATAATAAAGTAGCATGACTTAAGCAACAAGTTATCTACTCAGTACTTGAAAACACAAAGACTCTTTGTCTGCCAAACACTATTTAAAATATACATTCACCTTTGGTGAACTTTTGGTAATATACTAGACAACAGCAAAAATAGCAATTGCCTGTCATCAATATCCAAAGTAAATCAGTTTTGAATAATCCACATCAGAAATCCACAGTTAAAGCTGAAATTTTGCCAGCATTTGTCCAGCGGATTAGTTCTATTGTAATTCAATGATGATAATCTGCAGATTTTCAGTACAAGATCCACAGCTATATCAAGTTGCTGTGCATTTAAAGTTTGTGACACATTCCTTATTCAATTGTGTTTTTGTTCTAGAGTATGCAAAAGTGGCATAAAACCCCTCCTCACATGACTGACTAGTCATACAGTGGTCGATAAGCAGATAAAGCCTGAAACATGTGGCATCAGGCACTGCGGCCATAATACAAACATTGTTAGGCCACGTGCACACGTTGAGTATTTGCTGATTTTTTACCTTGGTGTTTGTAAGCTAAAACCAGGACTGGAATAATCGAAGGAAAAGTGAAGGAGCACGTGCACCACTTCTGCATTTTTTACCCACTCCTGGTTTTTAGTGATGAGCGAATACTAAATATTTGTGTTCTAATTTTTCACACCGAATACCTACTACTCCGGTGTTCCTCATGAATAACAAACCTAATGCAAGTCAATGGGGAACTCGAACATTTTACAACCTGTTGTCACATTCCCTAATAGCTCAGTTTTTAATTAGGTGGATTCACAAGCGAAAGATCACTGGTTCAAAGAAAAAAACAGCCATGACAAGATTTCCTAAGAAAAGAGAAACTGCAGCATCCAGTTTATTGATAGCAGTCTCTTGGCCAAGAAAATTGCCAAACTGCAACATGTGAGTGCCATGACTGTTGGAACAATACAAAATGAAGTCCATCCATCCATTCAAAAGCTAAGAGGTGGACGTCCGGGCAAAATAGAGTCAACAAGCTGGCTCATTACAAGGTCTATTAGTTCGGGTGCAACCACACATGGTAGTGAAGGTGGCTCATATGTTTCAAAATAGTAAGACCACAGATGTCCAGGGAGGCTCAAAAAAGTGAAGAAGCCTTGATTTAAATATAAATCATATAAAGTGTTAGCTTGGGTTGGCAAATAAGTACGAAAAGTGGACAGTAGAAGATTGGAAACTGGTGATTTGGAGTAATGAGACGAAAGTCAATAGACTAGAAGAAACAAGGGTAAAAGGAGATAATGTATCGAGAACTTAAAGTTTCAGTAGAGGATGCCTGAATCTATGGGGTTGTTTCATAGCCAAAGGCATTGGATACTTTGACTTGGGTCGAGGGAGGTCTCAATACTGAGCTACTGAATATGTGGGTATCCCACAAGGTGAGTTACTTCATTCACTCAAGTACTATGAGTATGAAAAGGACTCTGTAGTCTTCCAGCAAAACAATGACCCAAAGCATACATCAAGATTGGCAAAGAAATGGCGCAATGACAATGAAGTAGAGGTGCTGGATTGGCCTCCACAGTCTCCAGACCTCAACCCAATCAAACACTTGTGTGTAAAAAGCTTTGTACATGATCAAGTCCTTTTCAAGGCTATTGCAAATAAATTAAATTCTATAATAATACCACTCTTAGCTGCAATTAGTGTAGAGTTAGCTTTTGGAGTACAAATAGTGTATTAGAGGTATTTAGGCAATGTAGTCTACGTTAAAGCACCTGCTGGTGCAACATTAACCTAACAGTCCTTCTCAGGTCTAATTAAAATAGATTGTATTCTCTAATAATACCGCTCTTAGATGCAATTAGTGTATGGATAGCTTCTGGAGTAGGGATAATGTATTAGAAGTATTTAGGAAGAGTTCATTGCATTACAGTACACACTGGTGCAACATTAAATCAATAGTCCTTTTCAGTGCTAATATAAATAGATTCAATTCTATAATAATACTGCTCTTAGCTGCAGTTAGTGTAGGGTTAGCTTCTGATCTAGGGATAGTGTATTATAGGCATTTAGGCAGGGTTTTTTGTGTTAAAATACCTTCTGGTACAACATTAAACTAACAGTCTTTTTCAGGGATAATTCAAATATAATGTATTTTATAATATTACCGCTCTTCGCTGCAATTAGTGGAAGTTTAGCTCATTAGTAGGGATAGTGTAGTAGAGGCATTTAGGCAGGATTCACTGTGTTACAGTACATGCTGGTTCAACATTAAATCAACATTTTTTTTTCAGCGCTAATTGAAATAAATTAAATTCTATAATAATACTGCTCTTAGCTGCAATTAGTATAAGGTTAGCTTCTGATTAGAGATGAGCGATGTTCAAGGCTCGAGGTTCGCCAATTTCATGTTCGAGTGATTTTGGAGAGTGTTCGAGACGTTCGACGAACTCGAGCTTTTTGCTAGAAGCTCGACAGTTCGAGTTACGTTTGAGAACGGTTTGAGCACCAAAAACGTGGCTTTTCACAGTAAGGCTATGTGCACACATTGCTGTCTGCATGTGTCCTGCGTCCCCTACACAATCCCTCTCTCTTTCCTACTCACCGATCACGGGCGTCTCGCTGCACGGCTGTCACAAATCTGCGGCGTCTTTTCCTCGTTTGAAAATGGCTGCCGCTTCATTAGTCAATTAGTTATTCCATGCTTTCCCCGCACACCGGCGCCCATAATTGGTTGCAGTCAGACACGCCCCCAAGATGAGTGACAGCTGTCTCACTGCAACCAATCACAGCCGCCGGCGGGTGGGTCTATATCGTGCAGTAAAATAAATAGATAATAAAAAAAAATGCGGTTCCCCCCATATTTGATACCAGCCAGGATAAAAACACATGGCTGGAGGCTGGTATTGTCAGGATGGAGAGAACCACGTTAATGGGAGCCCACCACCCTAACAATATCACCCAGCAGCCGCCCGGAATTGCCACATCCATTAGAAGTGACAGTCCTGGGACTCCACCCAGCTCATCCCGAATTGCCCTGGTGCGTGGCAATCGAGGTAATAATGTGGTTAATCATGACAGTCGTCCCCGAGATACCTTCCATAATTAAACTGTAAGTGAAAGGAAAGAAACACACACAGCGAAAAATCCTTTATTTGGAATAAAAGACAAAAAACCATCCTCTTTCACCATTTTATTAAAATCCCCAAATACCCCTCCAGGTCCGAAGTAATCCACACGACACTGTCAGCTCTGCTACAGAACACGAGTGCTCTGTATTCTCTCCACGTAGCACATGAAGAGAATCGCGCTGCTTTGGCTGAATGGATAGAGCACTTGCCTAAGAAGCATAACTTCATGAGTTCAAGTCCCAGCTGTGTTGGTAAAGTTTTTTTTTATTTTAAATTAATTAATTATTATTCTTTATTTATAATTAATTATAAAATATTATTATTTAAATTATGCCATCATCTGGCGCTGTAGCCAACTCTTCCAGCAGCCCTGAAGCCAGGTGGCTTGCTGGGTAATAATGAGTTAATACTAGCTTTGTTTTACTAGCTAGTATTAAGCCAGTAATTCTTAATGTCAGGCAAGTTTGACCCAGCCATTAAGAATCTCCAATAATTGGTTAAAAAAAAGACACCACAGAGAGAAAAAATACTTTAATAGAAATAAATACACAGACACACTTAGCGACTCCATGTTTATTACTCCCTCTCAATCCTCCACGATCCTGGTCTTCTGTCTTCTTTCTCCTTCAACCCATGCAGCTCTGCTACATCAGACAGCACTACATGGGAAGAAGACGCTGCAGCTTCCCGTGCAGTCTAATCACTCAGTGAGAGTGAGCACAGGCTGCGTGCTGTAAGCGGTGATGTCACTGTTGACAGGCGGGTTACCATAGCAACGGTGCTCCAATCACATGATTCCTGGTGCCGCTATTTACCAGCTGTGACAGCTAGTCCCTGCATGTGGGCTGACTCTGTAAAGAGCGCACACATGCAGGACGGGGAGTCGACTATGTGCCAGAGCATTTCGCCGGTACACGGACATGCTGGAACGATCCCCGCGTATCGGAGAGATGCACTGACAGGACCTAGCAATGACGTCTAGCCATGTGACCAGTCTGTAGCCAATGAGATAAGAGACACGTGACTGGTCACATGATATTTTGACGTCACGATAGGTCCTATCATCAGTGCTGGTTACCGGGAGGATGCAGCAATTATCGGAAGGAAAAGCGGTGAGAGACAGAGTGTAGGACGCGTCACGGGGACCTGTAAGTGTTATCGCAATGTTTATTAACTGTATGTGTACATGTATAATGTGTTTTTATGTGTTTGTGTTTGCCTCCCATTGTTTTCAATGGGGTTCGAGAGGTTCGTCGAACGATTCATAGAACGGTTCTCGAACGGGGCCTCCGTTCAACGAACCGAACCGAACTCGAGCCTTCAGAGGCTCGCTCATCTCTACTTCTGATGTAGGGATAGTGTATTAGAGGCATTTAGGCAAAGTTGTCTGTATTAAAGTACCTGCTGGTTCAACATTAAACCAACTGTCCTTTTCAGGGCTAATTCAATTAGAATCTTCTCTATAATAATACCACTCTTAGTCTGCAATTAGTAAAGGGTTAGCTTCTGGAGTAGGGATAGTGTATTAGTGGCATTTAGGTGGGGTTCATTGCTTTACAGGCCTTGATGCTGTAACATACAACCAATAGAGTGTTCAGGGCTAATTCAAATTCCAAAAAACAGAAAATTGCCTTGGGGTGAAGGGGTTTAAGAAGTCTGTCAGCTTAAAATTACTGTACAAACTAAGCACAGAATCTCGCTGCACCACTGTCATGTCAAAGCAGTTCAGTGCAACTTCCCACCTACTTATTTTTTTTCTCTCTTTGGCTCCTTTAAAGTCACTGTTGTCAATCAACATTGGGGGTGAGATGCAAAACAAGTAGGTAGGAATATGCACTGTAGGAACTGCTGGATATACTAAGGGTGCATGAAACACCTGTGCTTTGTTTGCACAGTTAGTTTATCCATATAGAAGACCTTTAAATTTTAAACTCAGGGCCTGCTCTTCTTTGCTTTCCATTTCAGCCTGTGTCATTTTAACTGTTACAAGGAAAATTCCTTTACAAAATGTGTAAGAATATCTGTGGTATGCATTAATCTTCTTAAAATAAGAAATCCATAGGCAGAGAAATAGGTTCATGTGCCCTATGTGTTGGGTCCGAGTGGGAAGGTCAACAACTACTGTGCCAAGTTATTTAGATAAAGGACAAAAAGTGCCTCTTTAACGAAAATGAAGATAGACCTGCCTACAAATTTGTCTATTCAAGTTGATTAATTTTCTAAATAATTTAAGAATTTCATGGTGCAAATAAAATTAATATCTTGTATAAAATGATATTTTATATACCTATGTGTATATTTTGCTCATCCAGAAGCACATTCTTTCTTCCCACTAGTGTTAATATTCCACACCTTCAGAAACACTTCCCTCTATTACCATCTGGACTTTATTAAGAAAATGTGTGAGATGCATATTTACTTACACAATAAATATTGGAATGGTGACAGCTTGTAGATATAAGATGATTGGATGAATCCTAGCAGTTTTCCATTAAAATGATTCGTATTGTGAGGACTTGAGTCAAGACCTTTCCACAAGGGCAAATGTATATTGAATCAAAACTATTATTATGGATTGATCATTAAACTGGATAGCTTCCAGGAAAATTAACACACTGCTTATCCTGCTCCTCTCAGCATAGTTAACGCATATGGTGTAACCTGGTAAAAATATTAGAAGAATATGGTATACATTTTATCTGCAGAACATGAATATTATAAACTATCAAAAGATAAAGAGTCCTATCATCTCAGGTGCACATGTGCATTAGTTTCTCATCTTTGAATCTAAGAGAATAGCTCCAATATGAGTTTCTGGGATTTACATTTATAATATAGTGCATTCCTGTTTTATGTTTCATTAATATGATATTTTTCACATTTTTTTATTTTAACATCTGCATTTTCTTGGAATTGAGTAATAGATAGATGTGCCAGCAGACTAAAGGCTGCTTTACATGATCATGCTGGTGATCGCACCCGCTCCCGTCGTTTGTGTGTCACGGGCAAATCGCTGCCCGTGGCGAACAATATTGCTGGGACGTGTCAAACGGACTTACCTTCTTAGTGACGTCGCTGTGGGCGGCCAACAACCTCTTTTTTAAGGGGGCGGTTTGTGCGGCGTCACAGCAACGTCAATCAGCGGGCCGCCAATAGAAGCGGAGGGGCGGAGAGCAGCCGCATTCACGTCGCTCCCACCTCGTTGCCGGAGGATGCAAGAACTCTGTTGTTCATCGTTCGTGGGGTGTCACACGTAGCGATGTGTGCTGCCTCAGGAATGACAAACAACCTGCATCCAGCACGAGCAACGATATTTTGAAAATGAATGACGTGTCAACGAACAATGATTTGGTGAGTATTTCTGATCATTAGCGGTCGCTCATAGGTGTCACACGCAACGACGTCGCTAACGAGGCCGGATGTGCGTCACAAATTCCATGATCCCAACGATTTCTCGTTAGCGATGTTGTTGCGTGTAAAGCGGCCTTAAGTCTAATTCATCAGTGATATTTACAAATTAATTTGCCCTGCTGTTTGAATTACAAATTAAAAATTTTTATCCTTAATGCACTAGAAAACAGAAGCAAACCAGCATAATATTGTTTACAAAAATATAAAATCTAAAACTAGTGTCAGTCAGAGATATTCTTCACGTGTGACTATGAGCTGGTACATTTCTTGTGCAACACTTTTTGTGAAAAGGGAAGGATTGTTAAAACAAAAAAAACAATAAAGAATTCCTTACATTCCAGATGGTTAGCTACAGCTGTCTTCTTCATAAAGTGTGTCATAAACATTTTCATTTATTTTTTTTTTAATTCTGTTTCACTGGTCCAATTTTCATTTCACATCAATATAGAACGCTTTTGCAGATTATTAATTTTTGGAGGTGCACATTATTTTTAGAGCAAAGGTTAAATTTTATTAACATAATAGAAAAAAATGTTTTTTTAAATGTAGACATTTACCTCTTCATGAATGTTTTTAAATATCTGTTTTACTAGTCCAATTTGAGAACCATATGCCCCACACCTTTTTGCTGTCTGGATGTGTTTGTATTTTCAGTTTCCTCCTTTTGGCAAAGGTTTTATAACGGTGGTTAAAAAGTCTGTCCAAATGGAAAGATATTGGTAAATGTAAGTGACTCGACTGCCACAGGGTCCGGGTACTCGGAACTGGGCCGGACTAGTGCGGGGATGTCAGCGGTGGTGGTGTCCGCCTCCGTGAACCTGGCGGAGTCCTTTAATAAAAGAAGGGGGATGATGTCTATTTACATTTGGATAAAATTTGCAATGCCCCCTGTGGTTTTTGCAGCTATGAGGCTGCGGCTGCTAGATGGAACCGTCGGGGATGGTGTTATGGCAGCTGAGGTATTTCTGCTCCCCACAGGTGGAGCGCATAACCCCGAGGCAACCATTGGGAAAGTCAATGGTAGGGATCAAGTAAACTTCAGCAGCAGGAGCGGGATGTCCGGGAGTTGTAGTACTTCTTGTGGTATTCTTCAGGACTGACAGGGCGCGGGAAGAAGTAGATGATACAAGGGCTGCGGTTCAAGATGTCTTTACTCACATATTGTTCCTTGCCCGCAGGGTGCCGTCCTCCACCATGATGGGTTCCAAGCAATCCCGAGCTCCTCGGATTCCAGTGCTGGTTGTGACCTGGTGGGTTTTTCCTCCATGCACTCTTTTGTTACTAATTGGTCCCCGTGGCCTGAAGCATTTGGGGTCCCCTCCTAGTCTTTTGTGAAAAACGTCCCGGTCTGTTCGCAGGCAGCGCGAACCTCTCATTGGGTTGGACCTCTGTCCCAATTCCCAGGTTCTAGGTCTGCTACTGTGCCCCGGATACTTTAGTAGGCCGAGAAACATAAAATCTTCTCTCCCGATTGATTTATTAGGCGAGCCTAAAGCGTCCCCTAATCTAGGACTCCACATCCCGTCTGTGCTTGGTCCTCTGAGTACCTACACCGTACTTTCTCAACGACTGTACTCTTTTTTCCACCAAAATCACTAAGTGAGCTCCTCCCTTGACCGAAGTCCCTTCCTCACTCTGCATCTACTCCTTACTCACTCTGTCAACTGTCACTTACCAACTTAGCTACAAACACTAAGCTGCACCCACTAGATGGTTCTATATACAGTGCATGGGGATTAAGTACCATAACCAGGTTACTGGTCGCAATGCATTAATGGGACCTGCCTCAGCCCTGATCTAATGTGTGAGCTAATAATGGGATGGGGTGTTGTGTGATACCGGCACTGATCACCCAGGATTCCGGGATGCGCACAGCACCTAAAATCAGGTGCCGTACAGTGTGGCGACTGAAGACTCAGGGGCGCCACACAAATGTATTGTGTATGGTAAAAAAAAAATTGGTTGGGAGATTGCAAAAGTAAAAAAAGATACCATGGTTAAGAATTGTGGACAATGTCAGCAGCAGCCATCCTTGCAGTAGTACTATCAAATAGAAGGTACAATTGGCCTCCTTTGTCTCTGGAAATGCATATTGTTGGAGACCACAGAGAGGGTGTTATCGAATAGGTGGCTTATCACTGGTTTTATTCACAGCAGGTAAGGTGATCTTTATTAAGTAAAGATGAGGGATACTAGCCGAACCGATCTTCGATCCTAGCCGAACCCATTAAATTCAATGGGAGGCAAAAGTGATGTGTTGGAAAAGGTGCAGGTGGACTGTAAAAGAAAGAAAATAAAAAATGGTTAAAGCAGTACAGGCTTACAGAGTCTCCCCACAGCTGCAGCACTATTTCTGTGGCCGATAATTATCCTTCATCCATATTCACTGCTTTCCCCTTCCACAGGCATCTCTGATTGGCTGCCGTTGTACCACACTCCCACCCTCTGAGACACTGTCTGTGATTGGTTGAAATCACAAATTTTGTCTGTGTCCTTATAATGGTGCTAAATAAATAAATAAATAAAATTGGTGCAGGGTCCCCCCTGTTTTGATATTACTACAGATAAATCCATGGCTACAGGCTGTAGCCCCTAGCTGTGCACTCATTGTGGCTGTGTATCAAAAAAGAGGAGCCTGCAACTGCCCAGGATTGTCACATCCATTAGATGCAACAATACCAGCACCTTACCTGTCTCTTCCTAGTGTGGTGGCAATTTTGGTAATAGAGGATTAATAACAGCTGTAGCTGCCACTAAGCCCTGTATTAGTGAAAAGTAGGGGTCTATGAAACCCCCACACCACTAATCCTATAAGTAAAAATAAATAAATGCAAAAACAGGAAAATCCTTTAATTAAAAAGCACCCTCTTTCATAAATTTATTAACCCACAAAATACCCAGGTCCAACATAATTCACAATACGAGGTCCCACAATGATTCCAGCTCTGCTACATCTGAGGACACAGCGAGAGGCCATAGAGCATGACCACCCGCTGTGACTTTCAGGCAGAGAATGAACCATAGCAATGAGCAGTTAGTTGTGATTACAGCTTGAGTTTCCCACAGCCCTCCACCTGTGACCACATGGAACCTGACCTCAGGGGACCTTATGAGGTGAGGTCACCCAGTTCATTGAGGTCATTTTACCTGCAGTCACAGATGGAGGCCCGTGTGAATGTACAGGTGTGACCGCCACTTACCTGAGTGGCCTCATTGCTGAGGCTTACTCAGTCTCTGCCTAAAGCTCACAGTGGGTGGTCATTGTTCTATGGCCACTCACTGTGCTTTCATATCTAGCAGAGCTGGAATTGTCATGGGACCTCATGTGGATTACTTCAGACCTGGGTCTTTTGGGATTAATAAAGTGGTATCCACGGTCCGTATGTAACAAGCTTCCTTACATCCACAACCTCTGTCTCAATAACTCTCTTAACCTACTAGCCCTCACTGAAACCTGGATTCAGGATTCTGACACTGCTTCCCCTGCTGCAATTTCTCATGGTGGTTTACACTTTACCCATTCACCAAGACCTGGAAACAGACATGGTGGTGGAGTCGGCTTACTCCTGTCTCCACAATGCACTTTCCAGGTCATCCCCCCAGCTCCATCACTCTCATTCCCATCCTTTGAGGTCCACACCATCAGGCTCTTCCATCCCCTTCTCCTCAGAGTAGCTATCATATACCGTCCACCAGGCTCACCCACCCAGTTCCTTGACAACTTTTCAGCCTGGCTGTCACACTTCATGTCCTCTGAATTGCCAACCCTCATCCTAGGAGACTTCAACATCCCCATGAACAGCCCCTCCCCCATTTGCATCCCAGCTTCTATCTCTAACCACCTCCCTTGGCCTCTCACAGCTCTCATCCACTGAGACACATGAAGATGGTAACACCCTTGACCTGGCCTTTTTTCGCTTCTGCTCAATCTCTCACTTTGACAACTCACCTCTTCCCCTCTCTGACCACAACATCCTCTCCTTCAAGCTCACAAACCCTCGTCCACCCCAGCACACTCCCACCTATCACAAATTCAGAAACCTACAGGCGATTGACTCTCAGACACTTACAGACTCTCTACACTTATCACTATCCCCTATCTCCTCACTTTCCTGTCCTAATCTGGCTGTAAAGCACTACAATGACACACTCAGAAGACCCCTGGACCAAGTAGCACCCCTCACCCTCAGAACCTCCAAACACCGAGTAAAACAGCCTTGGCTCACATCACAAACTCGATTTCTCCAGCGATGCTCTAGGAGTGCCGAACGCCTATGGAGGAAATCCCGCACACCAGAAAACTTCATCCACTACAAGTTCATGTTAAGGACCTACAACTCTTCCCTTCACCTTGCCAAACAGACCTACTTCACCACCTTTATCTCCTCACTTTCCAACAATCCAAAAAAGCTCTTTGACACCTTTCATTCCTTCCTCAGTCCCAAAGCACAGAACCCCTATCACAGACCTTCATGCTGTTGACCTGGCTTCGTATTTCACAGAGAAAATAGAAAACATCCGCCAAGAGATCAGCTGCCAGCCACCAAGCTTTGTGAATCCCATCCCTCCCCATATCCCATCAAGCTCACTTTCAACATTTGACCCAGTCACAGAGGAGGAAGTCTCCAGGCTCCTCTCTTCTTCTCGTCCTACCACTTGCCCTACTGATCCCTTCCCCTCACACCTTCTCCAGCTCCTCTCTCCGGTTGTCACTACTCACCTAACTAAAATCTTCAATCTCTCTCTCTCTCTTCTGGTATCTTCCCTTCCTCCCTCAAACACTCTATAATTACTCCATTATTAAAAAAAACCTTCCCTTGATCCGTCCTGCACAAGCAACTACAGACCAGTCTCCAATCTCTCCTTCATCTCTAAACTCTTGGAGCGCCTGGTCTACTCTCACCTCACCCGCTACCTCTCCTCTCACTCTCATCTAGATTCTTTACAGTCTGGCTTCCGCCATTTACACTCAACAGAAACTGCCCTTGTCAAAGTGACCAATGACCTATTTACAGCAAAACGTAACGGTGACCACTATCTGCTTATTCTTCTTGACCTTTCTGCTGCCTTCGACACTGTTGACCACCATCTCCTTCTCTCTATGCTCCATTCTATCGGCCTAAAGGACACTGTTCTTTCCTGGTTCTCTTCCTATCTTTCTGGCCGCTCATTCAGCATATCATTTGCTGGCTCCCCATCTTCTCCTCTTCCTCTCACTGTTGGGGTCCCTCAAGGTTCAGTCCTTGGCCCTCTTCTTTTCTCCCTGTACACTGTCCCAATTGGAATGACCATCAGCAGATTAGGCTTCCAGTACCATCTTTATGCTGATGACGCACAGCTATACACCTCACCCCCTGAGCTCACCCCCGCTGTACTACAGAACACAAGTGACTGCCTGACTGCAGTTTGCAACATCATGTCTGCTCTCTATCTGAAACTTAACCTTTCCAAAACTGAACTTCTGCTTTTCCCTCCATCTCCCAACCTTCCTAAACCTGACATCTCCCTCTCTGTGTGTGGCACAACGATAAGTCCTAGGCAGCAAGCCCGCTGCCTGGGGGTTATACTTGACACTGATCTCTCCTTCACCTCCCACATACAATCTCTTGCTTGCTCCTGCCGCTTGCACCTCAAGAACATCTCTAGAATCCGCCCCTTTCTGACAATGGAAACAACAAAAACCCTCACCGTGGCCCTGATCCACTCTCGCCTTGACTACTGTAACGCTCTATTAATTGGTCTCCCCCTAACTAGACTCTCTCCTTTACAGTCCATCCTTAATGCAGCAGCCAGGGTCACCTATCTGGCTAACCGCTCCTCGGATGCCTCTGCTCTGTGCCAGTCATTGCACTGGCTGCCCATATATCACAGCATCCAATTCAAACTGCTTGTTCTCACCCACAAAGCTCTCCACAGTGCAGCACCCCCCTACATCTCCACCCTCCTCTCTGTCTATCATCCCACCCGTTCTCTATGCTCTGCAAATGACTTTCAACTAACATCCACACTAATTTGAACCTCCCACTCCCGAATCCAAGACTTCTTCCGAACTGCACCAAACCTCTAGAATGCTCTACCCCAAGAGGTTAGGACAAATTACAACTTACTCAGCTTTAGAAGCTCCCTAAAAATGCATCTTTTTAGGGCGGCCCATCACACTCCCTAGCCAAACTAATTTCACCTAATCCCTCTACAACTTCTCAGAACATAACCCCACAACAAACTCCATGGCACCCAAATGCATCTCAAGGCTCTGGCCAACTGGTCCAGGAAGCCATTATCGATCCCCCATTTCCTTGAGATGGCTGGATTGTCATTGTAAATAAGCACTTGTACCTTGCCCCTCCCCCATCTCATTGTAGATTGTAAGCTCTCACGAGCAGGGTTGCCTTTTTTTTCCCCTTTAAATATTGTATCTTCTATAATTGTAACTTGTTTGTATATGTTTATGTATATGATATGTATATGTATATGCCTCCTGAATTGTAAAGCGCTGCAGAATATGTTGGTGCTATAGAAATAAAGATTATTATTAATATTATTATTATTATTATGGATGGATGGATGGATGGGCGGATGGATGGGCGGGCGGATGGATGGATAGACGGGCGGATGGATGGATGGGCAGGATGGATGGATGGGCAGGATGGATGATGGATGGATGGATGGGCGGATGGATGGATGGGCGGATGGATGGATGGGCGGATGGATGCATGGGCAGATGGATGCATCGATGGGTGGGCAAACACCAGCAGTACCGCACTCATCACCGCACACACGCAGGCACTACAACCCCCATCATCACCGCACACGCAGGCACTACAACCTCCATCATCACCGCACATGCAGGCACTACGGCACTCATCATCCTCGCACACACGCAGGCACTACGACCCCCATCATCACCGCACACGCAGACATTACCTCAGTGATGTCCCAGCTGACAGCGCGGCTAACGTTAGTTGCTCCGTGGATCTGACACAGAGCGCTCCTGTTCTACTGCCGCTCTTGTCAGCTTCAAGTAGCAGAGCTGGATGCGTCGTGGGACCTCTGAGGATTACGCCGGACCTGGAGGATTATTTGGGGATTTTAATAAAATGGTGAAAGAGGGTGTTTTTTTGTCTTTTATTCCAAATAAAGGATTTTTTGTTGGGTGTGTTTATTTACTTTCACTTAAAGGTTAATCATGGAAGGTATCTCGGGGAGACGCCTGCCATGATTAACCCCGTTATTACCCCAATTGCCACCGCACCAGGGCAATTCGGGATGAGCTGGGTAGAGTCTAATGGATGCTGCAATTCCGGGCGGCTGCTTGCTGATATTGTTAGGGTGGTGGGCTCCCCATAACGTGGCGCTCCCCATCCTGACAATACCAGCCTCCAGCCGTGTGGCTTTATCCTGGCTGGTATCAAAATTGGGGGGAACCGCATATATTTTTTTTTTTTATTATTATTATTTATTTCTTTTACTGCACGATATAGACCCGCCCGCCGGCGGCTGTGATTGGTTGCAGTGAGACAGCTGTCACTCATCATGGGGGCGTGTCTGACTGCAACCAATCATGGGCACCGGTGGGCGGGGAAAGCAGGGAATACCTGATTGAATAACGAAGCGGCAGCCATTTTCAAAAAAGGAAAAGCCGCCGGAGCTTTCTGACAGCCGTGCAGCCTTGCGCCCGTGATCGGTGAGTAGGAAAGAGAGAGGGATTGTGCTGGGGACGCAGGACGCATGCAGATACGCAACGTGCGCACATAGCCTTACTGTCAAAAGCCACGCTTTTGGTGATCAAACCGTTATCGAACGGTAACTCGAACTGCCGAACTTGAAGCAAATTGTTCGAGTTCGTCAAACGACTTGAACACCGCTCAAAATCACTCGAATTTCAAATTGGTGAACCGTTCGACTTGAACATCGCTCATTTCTAGTAGGGACACGTCAGACCAGACGACAACCCACTTAGCGTTTTGGTGCACCTGGTGCTACACCGACCACATGTGCAGGGAACACGTCAGGCCGGTTGGTGACCAGGTAGTGTTGACCGGAAGACTGCCGCGAAAGCGCCCTGTCGGCCACGTGTGTAGGACACGTCAGGCTGAGCGGTCCTCAGATTAGCGTTTCTGGTCACCTCTCGACTGACCACGTGTGTGAAGGACACGTCAGGCCAAGTGGTCACACCAGTAGCATTGACTAGGAAGCCGGTACGAGGGGAACAGGGTACACACACCCAGCCCAGGAACTCCGTGTTAATGCCACAGGAGTGTTGGGGTACGCTATCCGTGTGCGTAGGGGGCACAACCGGACAAGAGGAGCAGCAACCGCAGCCCAGTTAACTCCACTGGGCTGCACAAGCAGGACTGGATGGTAGGAGGTGGAAGCCCGGTTCCTGACCCTAACGTGCTAAGCCACGGGTGTCTTGGCGTGACAAGCACCGGACGCCTAACCCTACCTACCGCTTCCAAACAAAGGCTTTTGCCACAATGGGCTCTATGCATGGAGATATGCTCACAACAAGCATATGAGAAGACTGCGCACCTCCATGTTGTCTCCAGACCCTTTTATAACCTGGGTCCGCCCCAGGGTGGACCACAATGGCACCTCCAGGGTCCAATAGCGGAGTGCCATGTCATCAGCGACATCATCAGCGGCCTATCCGGAACCGCCACGTCACTGATGACCTCATGGCAGCTACTCCCCAAACATCTCACCAGTCATTGTCTGACAACCAATGGTGAGGTGCCAGGTCATAGGGGCGGGCCTCCGCGAGGCAGTTCGGAGTGGCCACGTCATCAGGACACCTGATGCCCTTTGCCCTATCAGGGCCTGCCAACTCACGGACATGCCCAGTGAAGTCCTTACCAGACCTACTGTAGCCTCTGATGCACTAAGTGCCTGAGCATGCGCAATAGCCTAAACAACAGTCTCAGAAATCAGACTATCTGCCTGAGCATGCTCAGTAGACACAACATAGGACTTAGACACGGCACGATGTCCAAGTACCTGTCCAAAGAGGCTTTTCGTACTAAGTGTAGGAGCATGCTCAGTAGCCTGAACTGAGGACTTGGCCTCAGAAATGGCACTATCAGGCTGAGCATGCTCACTAGGCGAAATACTGGACTTAGGCTCTGGCTGGGGAAAATTGGCACGCGCATGCGCACTAGCCGCCTCTCCACACTTAGACATGGAGGAGGAAGCAGCCAGCTGGACAACCCGAGGCACGGCAAAAACAGCAGCTGGCGCCTGGGAGCCATAGGAACCGCGGCAGGCTGCTTGCGGCTATGGCGCGCCGATTTGTAACATACAGTCTTTGGGAAACAAAATAAGCTAATAAAGTATATTACTAAAAAAAATTCATAACTTTGAAATGCCTGGAAGATGACTAATTAGAAAATACGTTCAGCTACGCTAAGGTCATGTGCACACACTGCGTTTTTTATGGGTTTTTGATGCATTTGTTGATGCAGTTTAGTCACAAAACTGCATGCCTATCCTTATGCCAGCAAAGTCAATGAGAATTCTGAATTGTTGTGCACATGTTGCCTATTTTTTTTTTCTTGTAGATTTGGTGGCAGAAAAAGATCTGCATCATGTAAATTATTGGTGTGTTTCTGCCTGCATTTTTCAGCCCTTACACCCATTGACTTCATTATGAAAAATGCATGGAAAATAACGCACCTTATTTTGCGTTTTTCTACCAAAAGATGCAGATTTGCATCTTCTGGCAGAAAAACGAAAATTTCTGCACCAAATACTCAGCGTGCGCACATATCCCAACTTCTAGAGCAGGAAGTTGCTGTCTCATAGTTTACTATTTTAAGCTATGCTAGCTTCAAGAGTCATTATATCCCCCTTTGGTTTTTTTTTAACTTGAACCAGCACTCTTCCCATTGGCACAGGTGTTTTTAATCAGCAGGAGACTGCAAGAGGGGTCTGCCTTTTTTGCTCTCAGTTCACATCCCGGGAGCTTGTGGAAGGTGAGTTGGCCAGCTCCTTTCACATTGTGTTTGTGCTGTGTGGTGGCCATTGTTTTGGTGGTTTTGTGTCAGTGGGATGCCATTGCCTGAAGTCATGGGGACCCAGCCCTGCTGCATGGTTGTTATGAGGCACTGGGTCACCTTCCTTGCTAGTGCACTGTCGCTGAGGTGGTCGTTGGCACATGACACCACACCTTTAAGTCTTCAGATAAGTTAGGGACCCACTCAGAGGTTCCCCGTGATGTGGAAGTGGGCTTCATACAGTCTGATCAAAATGTTGAACCAAAAACCTCATGTTCAGGTATTTAAATTTTTGCCTTGCGGCATTAGATCAACCAATGATTTTTCGATGAGTGGTTCATGTCTAATTTTCCAGTTATACTACAGCTTTAAGAGTCTGCTTGTAAGGCCGGAGTTCCACTTAGATATGACTTCTGCGAGTCTCGCATTGGTATCACCCAGCATAACCACACACTCTTCGAACACGAGCGCCTCTGCTTCACGGAAATACATGAAGCCGACCGATTACTGTCAGGTGAGTGTGCAGCCATGCCGAGTGACTCACACAAGTCATACGCAAGTGGAACTCCGGCCTAACTATCATCCTCAACACTTCTGTTCTCAAGCCTTTCTATCAGTCAATCACAGTGAGAGATTTCTTTTTCCCTGTTCAGTATTAAAGTCTAGAGACCTAATTGTATGCTTGTCAAGTCATAGATGATGCACGGTATTGGTAGATACATTTTTTCTTTATGATGTTATGGATAGATTGACACTACATTATTATTATTATTATTATTAATAATGATGAGCATATGAAGCAAAATTTGAATTTGCCAATTCCTACAGATTTTCCTGGGAAATTCAATTTGCATAGAAATTATTCTGAGCGAATTGAATGTCTCTTATTAAGCTCTGTGGTATATCCAGATCTCAGGGCATAATAAACATAAGATATACAAAAACAAAATGTTTCTACTCACCTTACTGTTTTCTTCTCTGGCCCGTGCACTTCTCACCATCACTATTACCCGTCAAGTCCTTGTTGTATCTTCTTACAGTTGCCGTAAGTGCTGAATCCCCTGACTTCTTCATGCTAGGCTGAGATTTCCAGTTCTGATGAGACCTGAGATGATTTGGTGCAAGTGTTCGTAAAGTCACAATGTCATCATGATGTCACTATTTGCACTGTGAGACGGTTTTGGACCCTACTTGTGTGAGACGGTTTTGGACCCTACTTGTGTACCACTCCAGAAGTGCCATGTGTATCAACTCTCTATTTGCACTGTGACCTTGCGCGAGTATGCGCTGATAAAATGTCCCAGAATTTATCAGTCTTAAGTCCCAACCAGGGGTAAAAAGGTCTGCGGATTCAATACTTTTGGTGGTGGTAATAAGATATGACGAAGACTAGAGAGGTGTCAGTGTGGAGCAGAGTGGACAAAGAGGTGAGCAGTACAGTGAGCATTAGAGATGAGCGAACCGGTCCCGGTTCGGCTCGAGGCGGTTCGCCGAACGGGGGGTCTGGCTCGAGTTCGGCTCGTCGAACGTTCGACGAACCGAACTCGAGCCCATAGGAAACAATGGCAGGCAATCACAAACACAGTAAAACACCTAGAAAACACCCTGAAAGGTGTCCAAAAGGTGACAAACAACTCACAACATAACACAAACACATGGGAAAGTGACAAGGACATATACTCATGTGAAAACAAAACAGCTGGACAAGGAAAAAGAGGGAGACACACAGATATATGAGTATATGCAAAGAAACATCGATTCCATTATTGTGCAACTTGAGCCCTGCTCATTTTAGGCTTCCAATCTGGATAAATTGCCTGAGCTCGCCACGTACGCCTTGAGGATCTTGTCGTGTCCTGCAGCCAGCGTTCTCTCGGAACCTGTCTTCAGTGCTGCTGGGGGTCTGCTGGCAGATAAGCACACGTGTCTGTCCACTGACAATGTGGACCTGGCTCTCAGAGGACTTTTCTTCCCCTGGGTCAGCCAGGGGAGGCGAAAGGCACGCGTATTTTTGAGAGTGCTTCATGCAAAGCATCTTTTTCTTTGTCAAAAGGGGGGCTCAACCGATGCCAGTCAAGTGGGGTGTGTGTGGCCCAGTTAGTGGCAACGAGGGAGACTGTGGTTGGAGTCCCCTCGCTGTGTCTCTAAAAGAACCAAGATGAACAAGTCATGGCTCTCAGAGGACTTTTCTTCCCCTGGGTCAGCCAGGGGACGGGAAAGGCACGCGTATTTTTGAGAGTGCTTCATGCAAAGCATCTTTTTCTTTGTCAAAAGGGGGGCTCAACCGATGCCAGTCAAGTGGGGTGTGTGTGGCCCAGTTAGTGGCAACGAGGGAGACTGTGGTTGGAGTCCCCTCGCTGTGTCTCTAAAAGAACCAAGATGAACAAGTCATGGCTCTCAGAGGACTTTTCTTCCCCTGGGTCAGCCAGGGGACGGGAAAGGCACGCGTATTTTTGAGAGTGCTTCATGCAAAGCATCTTTTTCTTTTTCAAAAGGGGGCTCAACCGATGCCAGTCAAGTGGGGTGTGTGTGGCCCAGTTAGTGGCAACGAGGGAGACTGTGGTTGGAGTCCCCTCGCTGTGTCTCTAAAAGAACCAAGATGAACAAGTCATGGCTCTCAGAGGACTTTTCTTCCCCTGGGTCAGCCAGGGGACGGGAAAGGCACGCGTATTTTTGAGAGTGCTTCATGCAAAGCATCTTTTTCTTTGTCAAAAGGGGGGGTCAACCGATGCCAGTCAAGTGGGGTGTGTGTGGCCCAGTTAGTGGCAACGAGGGAGACTGTGGTTGGAGTCCCCTCGCTGTGTCTCTAAAAGAACCAAGATGAACAAGTCATGGCTCTCAGAGGACTTTTCTTCCCCTGGGTCAGCCAGGGGACGGGAAAGGCACGCGTATTTTTGAGAGTGCTTCATGCAAAGCATCTTTTTCTTTTTCAAAAGGGGGCTCAACCGATGCCAGTCAAGTGGGGTGTGTGTGGCCCAGTTAGTGGCAACGAGGGAGACTGTGGTTGGAGTCCCCTCGCTGTGTCTCTAAAAGAACCAAGATGAACAAGTCATGGCTCTCAGAGGACTTTTCTTCCCCTGGGTCAGCCAGGGGACGGGAAAGGCACGCGTATTTTTGAGAGTGCTTCATGCAAAGCATCTTTTTCTTTGTCAAAAGGGGGGGTCAACCGATGCCAGTCAAGTGGGGTGTGTGTGGCCCAGTTAGTGGCAACGAGGGAGACTGTGGTTGGAGTCCCCTCGCTGTGTCTCTAAAAGAACCAAGATGAACAAGTCATGGCTCTCAGAGGACTTTTCTTCCCCTGGGTCAGCCAGGGGACTGGAAAGGCACGCGTATTTTTGAGAGTGCTTCATGCAAAGCATCTTTTTCTTTTTCAAAAGGGGGCTCAACCGATGCCAGTCAAGTGGGGTGTGTGTGGCCCAGTTAGTGGCAACGAGGGAGACTGTGGTTGGAGTCCCCTCGCTGTGTCTCTAAAAGAACCAAGATGAACAAGTCATGGCTCTCAGAGGACTTTTCTTCCCCTGGGTCAGCCAGGGGACGGGAAAGGCACGCGTATTTTTGAGAGTGCTTCATGCAAAGCATCTTTTTCTTTGTCAAAAGGGGGGGTCAACCGATGCCAGTCAAGTGGGGTGTGTGTGGCCCAGTTAGTGGCAACGAGGGAGACTGTGGTTGGAGTCCCCTCGCTGTGTCTCTAAAAGAACCAAGATGAACAAGTCATGCCTCTCAGAGGACTTTTCTTCCCCTGGGTCAGCCAGGGGACGGGAAAGGCACGCGTATTTTTGAGAGTGCTTCATGCAAAGCATCTTTTTCTTTTTCAAAAGGGGGCTCAACCGATGCCAGTCAAGTGGGGTGTGTGTGGCCCAGTTAGTGGCAACGAGGGAGACTGTGGTTGGAGTCCCCTCGCTGTGTCTCTAAAAGAACCAAGATGAACAAGTCATGGCTCTCAGAGGACTTTTCTTCCCCTGGGTCAGCCAGGGGACGGGAAAGGCACGCGTATTTTTGAGAGTGCTTCATGCAAAGCATCTTTTTCTTTGTCAAAAGGGGGGGTCAACCGATGCCAGTCAAGTGGGGTGTGTGTGGCCCAGTTAGTGGCAACGAGGGAGACTGTGGTTGGAGTCCCCTCGCTGTGTCTCTAAAAGAACCAAGATGAACAAGTCATGGCTCTCAGAGGACTTTTCTTCCCCTGGGTCAGCCAGGGGACGGGAAAGGCACGCGTATTTTTGAGAGTGCTTCATGCAAAGCATCTTTTTCTTTTTCAAAAGGGGGCTCAACCGATGCCAGTCAAGTGGGGTGTGTGTGGCCCAGTTAGTGGCAACGAGGGAGACTGTGGTTGGAGTCCCCTCGCTGTGTCTCTAAAAGAACCAAGATGAACAAGTCATGGCTCTCAGAGGACTTTTCTTCCCCTGGGTCAGCCAGGGGACGGGAAAGGCACGCGTATTTTTGAGAGTGCTTCATGCAAAGCATCTTTTTCTTTGTCAAAAGGGGGGGTCAACCGATGCCAGTCAAGTGGGGTGTGTGTGGCCCAGTTAGTGGCAACGAGGGAGACTGTGGTTGGAGTCCCCTCGCTGTGTCTCTAAAAGAACCAAGATGAACAAGTCATGCCTCTCAGAGGACTTTTCTTCCCCTGGGTCAGCCAGGGGACGGGAAAGGCACGCGTATTTTTGAGAGTGCTTCATGCAAAGCATCTTTTTCTTTTTCAAAAGGGGGCTCAACCGATGCCAGTCAAGTGGGGTGTGTGTGGCCCAGTTAGTGGCAACGAGGGAGACTGTGGTTGGAGTCCCCTCGCTGTGTCTCTAAAAGAACCAAGATGAACAAGTCATGGCTCTCAGAGGACTTTTCTTCCCCTGGGTCAGCCAGGGGACGGGAAAGGCACGCGTATTTTTGAGAGTGCTTCATGCAAAGCATCTTTTTCTTTGTCAAAAGGGGGGGTCAACCGATGCCAGTCAAGTGGGGTGTGTGTGGCCCAGTTAGTGGCAACGAGGGAGACTGTGGTTGGAGTCCCCTCGCTGTGTCTCTAAAAGAACCAAGATGAACAAGTCATGGCTCTCAGAGGACTTTTCTTCCCCTGGGTCAGCCAGGGGACGGGAAAGGCACGCGTATTTTTGAGAGTGCTTCATGCAAAGCATCTTTTTCTTTTTCAAAAGGGGGCTCAACCGATGCCAGTCAAGTGGGGTGTGTGTGGCCCAGTTAGTGGCAACGAGGGAGACTGTGGTTGGAGTCCCCTCGCTGTGTCTCTAAAAGAACCAAGATGAACAAGTCATGGCTCTCAGAGGACTTTTCTTCCCCTGGGTCAGCCAGGGGACGGGAAAGGCACGCGTATTTTTGAGAGTGCTTCATGCAAAGCATCTTTTTCTTTGTCAAAAGGGGGGGTCAACCGATGCCAGTCAAGTGGGGTGTGTGTGGCCCAGTTAGTGGCAACGAGGGAGACTGTGGTTGGAGTCCCCTCGCTGTGTCTCTAAAAGAACCAAGATGAACAAGTCATGGCTCTCAGAGGACTTTTCTTCCCCTGGGTCAGCCAGGGGACGGGAAAGGCACGCGTATTTTTGAGAGTGCTTCATGCAAAGCATCTTTTTCTTTTTCAAAAGGGGGCTCAACCGATGCCAGTCAAGTGGGGTGTGTGTGGCCCAGTTAGTGGCAACGAGGGAGACTGTGGTTGGAGTCCCCTCGCTGTGTCTCTAAAAGAACCAAGATGAACAAGTCATGGCTCTCAGAGGACTTTTCTTCCCCTGGGTCAGCCAGGGGACGGGAAAGGCACGCGTATTTTTGAGAGTGCTTCATGCAAAGCATCTTTTTCTTTGTCAAAAGGGGGGCTCAACCGATGCCAGTCAAGTGGGGTGTGTGTGGCCCAGTTAGTGGCAACGAGGGAGACTGTGGTTGGAGTCCCCTCGCTGTGTCTCTAAAAGAACCAAGATGAACAAGTCATGGCTCTCAGAGGACTTTTCTTCCCCTGGGTCAGCCAGGGGACGGGAAAGGCACGCGTATTTTTGAGAGTGCTTCATGCAAAGCATCTTTTTCTTTTTCAAAAGGGGGCTCAACCGATGCCAGTCAAGTGGGGTGTGTGTGGCCCAGTTAGTGGCAACGAGGGAGACTGTGGTTGGAGTCCCCTCGCTGTGTCTCTAAAAGAACCAAGATGAACAAGTCATGGCTCTCAGAGGACTTTTCTTCCCCTGGGTCAGCCAGGGGACGGGAAAGGCACGCGTATTTTTGAGAGTGCTTCATGCAAAGCATCTTTTTCTTTGTCAAAAGGGGGGGTCAACCGATGCCAGTCAAGTGGGGTGTGTGTGGCCCAGTTAGTGGCAACGAGGGAGACTGTGGTTGGAGTCCCCTCGCTGTGTCTCTAAAAGAACCAAGATGAACAAGTCATGGCTCTCAGAGGACTTTTCTTCCCCTGGGTCAGCCAGGGGACGGGAAAGGCACGCGTATTTTTGAGAGTGCTTCATGCAAAGCATCTTTTTCTTTGTCAAAAGGGGGGGTCAACCGATGCCAGTCAAGTGGGGTGTGTGTGGCCCAGTTAGTGGCAACGAGGGAGACTGTGGTTGGAGTCCCCTCGCTGTGTCTCTAAAAGAACCAAGATGAACAAGTCATGGCTCTCAGAGGACTTTTCTTCCCCTGGGTCAGCCAGGGGACGGGAAAGGCACGCGTATTTTTGAGAGTGCTTCATGCAAAGCATCTTTTTCTTTTTCAAAAGGGGGCTCAACCGATGCCAGTCAAGTGGGGTGTGTGTGGCCCAGTTAGTGGCAACGAGGGAGACTGTGGTTGGAGTCCCCTCGCTGTGTCTCTAAAAGAACCAAGATGAACAAGTCATGGCTCTCAGAGGACTTTTCTTCCCCTGGGTCAGCCAGGGGACGGGAAAGGCACGCGTATTTTTGAGAGTGCTTCATGCAAAGCATCTTTTTCTTTGTCAAAAGGGGGGCTCAACCGATGCCAGTCAAGTGGGGTGTGTGTGGCCCAGTTAGTGGCAACGAGGGAGACTGTGGTTGGAGTCCCCTCGCTGTGTCTCTAAAAGAACCAAGATGAACAAGTCATGGCTCTCAGAGGACTTTTCTTCCCCTGGGTCAGCCAGGGGACGGGAAAGGCACGCGTATTTTTGAGAGTGCTTCATGCAAAGCATCTTTTTCTTTTTCAAAAGGGGGCTCAACCGATGCCAGTCAAGTGGGGTGTGTGTGGCCCAGTTAGTGGCAACGAGGGAGACTGTGGTTGGAGTCCCCTCGCTGTGTCTCTAAAAGAACCAAGATGAACAAGTCATGGCTCTCAGAGGACTTTTCTTCCCCTGGGTCAGCCAGGGGACGGGAAAGGCACGCGTATTTTTGAGAGTGCTTCATGCAAAGCATCTTTTTCTTTGTCAAAAGGGGGGGTCAACCGATGCCAGTCAAGTGGGGTGTGTGTGGCCCAGTTAGTGGCAACGAGGGAGACTGTGGTTGGAGTCCCCTCGCTGTGTCTCTAAAAGAACCAAGATGAACAAGTCATGGCTCTCAGAGGACTTTTCTTCCCCTGGGTCAGCCAGGGGACGGGAAAGGCACGCGTATTTTTGAGAGTGCTTCATGCAAAGCATCTTTTTCTTTTTCAAAAGGGGGCTCAACCGATGCCAGTCAAGTGGGGTGTGTGTGGCCCAGTTAGTGGCAACGAGGGAGACTGTGGTTGGAGTCCCCTCGCTGTGTCTCTAAAAGAACCAAGATGAACAAGTCATGGCTCTCAGAGGACTTTTCTTCCCCTGGGTCAGCCAGGGGACGGGAAAGGCACGCGTATTTTTGAGAGTGCTTCATGCAAAGCATCTTTTTCTTTTTCAAAAGGGGGCTCAACCGATGCCAGTCAAGTGGGGTGTGTGTGGCCCAGTTAGTGGCAACGAGGGAGACTGTGGTTGGAGTCCCCTCGCTGTGTTTTACATGCTTTTAGAAGGGCATGAAATGGCTTGGAGGTTGACTTTCATCATATGCAAACTGTTGGCTACCAAAATGCTGCCTTTCCAACAACTGTGGTTATAGGCAATGAGGAACATACTGATGAAGATGAGACGCAGATACCCGATTGGGATGACAACTTAAATATTCGGTCAGGGCAAGAAGAAACTCGGTCTGAGGGGTAGGGGAGTGCAAACACAACAATTGATGATTAAGTTCTAGATCACACCTACTGTCAACCCACAGTCAGACACTCGAGGAGGTCAACAGAGGCGGTGGAGGAGGATGCAACCGACGTCGAAGTAACCTGGCGCCTTCCTGGACACAGTCGGAGCACTGGTAGCACGTCTACAACTGCATCCTCAGCCACCACTCTGCCTCTGAGCATTATTCGGGGTGGATCAACAGGTCGCATGGCCTCTAAGCCTTGCCTAGCCAGGTCCTTTTTTGACATAGAAAAAGATCGCCCAAATTATGTGATCTGTAAAATTTGTCATGGTTCTCTTAGTAGAGGTCAAAACCTCAGCAGTTTGACAACTTCTTCCATGAATCGTCACATGAATAAATATCATATGGCCCGATGGGAAGCTCACCGTGCTGCAATGCGGCCTAGCGGAGCGAACCATCCACCGCCTGCCCCTTCCAGTGCATCCGCGCGCTCGTCATCTTCTAGGACTGTGGGGACAGCTGTCACACCTGTTTTTCCACCCACAACTTCCACCACTGTAACCGCAACAGGCAGTTTGCTTGGTAGGTCGTCAGTTGGTTTGGAAGGGGAAACAAGTGAGTGTGTACAGCTCTCTCAGACATCGATAGCACCAACTTTGGATGAAGGCAACATCATGTCTCCGCCTGCACTTTCCTCACAAAGCTGCATTTTTCCAGGGACACCCGACTCAACACCGTCTACACACAGCAGCCAGATCTCTGTCCCTCAGATGTGGTCAAATAAAAGGCCACTTCCTGCGACCCATGACAAAGCGAAGAGGTTGACTCTATCCCTCTGTAAGCTGTTGACTACAGAAATGCTGCCTTTCCGCCTAGTGGACACACAGGATTTTAGAGACCTTATGTCTGTCGCTGTGCCCCAGTACCAGATGCCTAGTCGCCACTACTTCTCTAAGAAAGGTGTGCCCGCGCTACACCAGCATGTCGCACACAACATCACCGCTTCCTTGAGAAACTCTGTGTGTGAACGGGTGCATTTCACCACCGATACTTGGACCAGTAAGCATGGACAGGGACGTTACATGTCGCTGACTGGCCACTGGGTAACTATGGTGATAGATGGTGAAGGGTCTGCTGCACAAGTCTTGCCGTCCCCACGACTTGTGTGTCAATCCTCTGTCTGTCCAAGTTCCGCCACTGCTTCTGCATCCTCCACCTCATCTGGGTCCTCCACCTCCGCCCCAAGCCTGCCTGGTCAGGCCACCAGCGTTCTCACTGCGCAGAAGGAATCACGCACCCCTCATTACTATGCTGGTAGCAGAGCGCAACGGCATCAGGCGGTCTTTAGCTTGACATGTCTTTGAAATAGGAGTCACACAGCGACTGAGTTGTGGGCAGCTCTGGAGACTGATTTTGATAAATGGTTGTCTCCACTCAACCTGCAGCCTGGTAAGGCCGTGTGCGACAATGCTGCAAACCTGGGTGCGGCCCTTCGCCTGGGCAAGGTGACACACGTGCCTTGTATGGCTCACGTGTTTAACCTTGTTGTCCAGCAATTTTTAACACACTATCCCGGCCTAGATGGCCTTCTGACCAGGGCACGGAAACTGTCTGCAGTGCTCACTTCCGCCGTTCAACCGCCGCACCTGAGCGACTTGCATCGCTCCAGAAGTCTTTCGGCCTGCCGGTTCATCGCCTGAAATGCGATGTGGCGACACGCTGGAATTCAACTCTCCACATGTTACAGCGACTGTGGCAGCACCGGCGAGCCCTGGTGCAATACGTCATGATGTATAGCCTGGGCCAACGAGATGCAGAAGTGGGGCAGATCACCCTGATGGAGTGATCTCAGATCAAGGACCTATGCACCCTTCTGCACAGTTTCGACATGGCGACGAATATGTTTAGCGCTGACAATGCCATTATCAGCATGACGATTACAGTCATTTACATGCTGGAGCACACGCTAAACACTATTCGTAGTCAGGGGGTGGGACAACAGGAAGGGGAGGAACTACAGGAGGATTCATATGCGCAAGACACAACAACATCACCAAGGTCCAGACGTTCATCATCACCAACGCGGCAGGCATGGGACCATGGGGGACAGGGATCAACAAGGGCGCATGGTAGCAGGTGAGATGTTGAGGAAGGTGCAGGAGGACATGAAGATATGGAGGACGAACTGTCCATGGACATGGAAGACTCAGCAGATGAGGGGGACCTTGGTCAAATTTCAGTTGAAAGAGGTTGGGGGGAGATGACAGAGGAAGAAAGAACGGTTAGCACCTCTATGCCACAAACACAGCGTGGACTTGGTGCGCATGGCTGCGCAAGACACATGAGTGCCTTCTTGTTGCACTACCTCCAACATGACCCTCGTATTGTCAAAATTAGAAGTGATGATGACTACTGGCTTGCCACACTATTAGATCCCCGGGACAAGTCCAAATTTTGTGACATAATTCCACCCATAGAAAGGGACGCACGTATGCAGGAGTATCAGCAGAAGCTGTTACTCGATCTTAGCTCGGCTTTTCCACCAAACAACCGTGCAGGTGAAGGGAGTGATTCTCCCAGTTGTAACTTGACAAACATGGGACGGCCTCGTCATCTTCAACAGTCTACCCGTACCAGTAGGACCGTATCTGGTGCTGGTAACAGCAATTTTATGGAATCTTTTCATAATTTTTTTAGACCCTCCTTTGCAAGGCCACCAGAGACAACAAGTCTGACACATAGTCAACGGATGGAGAGGATGATACAGGAGTATCTCCAAATGAACATCGATGCAATGACTTTGCAAATGGAGCCTTGCTCCTTTTGTGCTTCAAATCTAGAAAAATGTCAAGAGCTCTCCAGTTACGCCTCGAAGATTTTGTCGTGTCCAGCTGCCAGCGTTGTCTCTGAACGTGTCTTCAGTGCTGCTGGGTGTGTGCTGACAGATAAGCGCACGCGTCTGTCCAGTGACAATGTGGACAGACTGACGTTCATCAAAATGAACAAGTCATGGATCCAGAAGGAATTTACTACCCCTGTGTCATCCTGGGGAGAGTAAATGCTTGTGGATTTGGAATGTGCTTGATGCAAATCAAAACATCCTGTTTGCAACTAGGGCACAAGTGCTGCCACTGATAAGGTGTCTGTGTGGGGCCCAATTTTTGGAAAAAAAGGGAGACTCCGCTTGGAGTAACCCTTGCTTGCTGTGTTTTTTAAAAATGATACAAGATGAACAGATCTGAAGGCAAGATGAAGCCAACATCATGTCTCCGCCTGCACTTTTCTCACAAACCTGCATTTTTCCAGGGACACCCTACTCAACACCGTCTACAGACAGCAGCCAGATCTCTGTCCCTCAGATGTGGTCAAATAAAAGGCCACTTACTGCGACCCATGACAAAGCTAAGTGGTTGACTCTATCCCTCTGTAAGCTGTTGGCTACCGAAATGCTGCCTTTACGCGTAGTGGACACACAGGATTTTACAGACCTTATGTCTGTCGCTGTGCCCCAGTACCAGATGCCCAATCACCACTGCTTCTCCAAGAAAAGCATGCCCGCGCTACACCGGCATGTCGCACACAACATCACCACTTCCTTGAGAAAATCTGTGTGCGACAGGGTGCATTTCAACACAGATACTTGGACCAGTAAGCATAGACAGGGTCATTACATGTCACTGACTGGGCACTGGCAAACTATGGTGAGAGATGGAGAATGGTCTGCTGTACAAGTCTTGCCGTCCCCACGAGTTGTTTCAATCCTTGTTCTGTATGTAGAAGTTAATACACTGCTTCTGCCTCTTCAACCTCGTGTGGGTCCTCTACCTTTGCGCAAACCCTGTGTGGTCAGGCCACCCTTCCTTGCAACTGCGCACAAGGACTACCACACACCTCCTTACTATGCTGGCAGCAGAGCTCAATGCCATCAGGCGGTCAAAGTTTTACTTTGAAATGTATGGGAAATGTGAGTCACACCGCTATTACAGAGAATAGTAGTCAGGCAGGGTCAAAACATTAATTGAGGAACAGGAACAGAATGGGACGGCCAGGACTTAATCAGAAAACAAGCAGAGGTGAAATGCGTATCGGCCAACAAGGTACATAAACAGCAAGCAGGAAAAGTAGTCAGGTAACAAGCACACAAAATCATAAAACTGAACTGGGGGTAAAATTAACCAGAGGTTCATAGCTATGTCTGGCAGTGGTCTGCAGACAGGATGGGCATAAAAAAGGGTGTGGTGTCTTCTCATTGGTTGTAGCTGAATGATGGTATTTCATCTGTGAGATACCCACCAGCTACATTCAGCCAGAGATTCTGCATCTGTCAAGGTAATGCAGCCCAGTGGGTGAGCATAACCTGCGTCCACCTGCGCCGCTGGCATCGACTACTCTCCCATCATCAGCACTATTCATGAAAGGAACACGTTGTCACCTGGCGACCGGAGTACAAATTGACGGAGCGGACTCCGTTGGTGACTTAACAGCCGTGTGCGGCAATGATGCAAACCTGGCTGCGGGCCATCCTCAGGGCAATGTGACACACGTGCCTTTTATGGCTCACGTGTTGATCCGAATTCTCCAGCAATTTTTAAAACACCATCACGGCCTACATGGCCTTGTGCAGCGGGCACGCTCGCTATGTGCTCACTTCCATCGTGCGCACACAGCAGCTCAACAACTTTCATCACTCCGGAAGTCTTAGGGTCTGGCAGTTAAACGCCGGAAATGCGATGTTCCGACACGCAGGAATTGGAATCTGCACATGTTGCAGCGTGTGTGGCAGCACCGCAGAGCCCTGCTGAAATACGGTAAGACATATAGCCTGGGATAAGTTGATCCAGAGGTGGTGCAGATCACGCTGCTGGAGTGGTGTCAGATCAAGGACCTATGCACCCTGCTACACAGTTTTGAAATGTCGACGAAGATGTTTAGCACTGGCAATGTCATTCTCAGCGTGACAATTCTGGTCATCTACATGATGGAGCACACTGTAATTATTATTCGGAGTCAGGTGTTGGGACAAGAGGAAGGGGAGGAAGTACAGGAGGAGTCATATGCGGAAGGGATAACAAGATCTACGAGGTCCAGATGGTCAGCGGCACCTATGCGGCAGTCATGGTGAGGGAGAGGGATTAACAAGGGCGCATAGTATCAGCAAAAAGTGTTGATGAAAGTATGAAAGTGCAGGAGCCCATGAAGAAATGGAGGACGAACTGGCGATGGGCATGGAAGACTCAGCAGATGAGTGAGAGCTTGCTCACATTTCGGTTGTGCGAGGTTGTGGGTAGAGGGCAGAGGAAGGATGCACGATTCTCACCTCTCTGCCACCAACACACCAAGGACTTGGTCCTCCTGGATGCACAAGACACATGAGCGCCTTCTTGCTGCACTACCTACATGACCCTCGGATTGTATGAATTTGAAGTAATCCTGAATACTGGGTTGCCACACTGTTAGATCCCCGGTACAAGACAAAATTTGGCGAACTAATTCCTGCCATAGAAATAGACGCACGTATACAGGAGTATCTGCAGAATGTGGTACGCAATCTTAGATCTACTTTTCCACTAAACACCAGTGCTGCACAGAGTGAATCTCAACACTTTGTCATGGATAGGAGGAAATGGTCTTTTACTTGTCCACATCGGAGGGACCGAGGGATGGCTGCTGTGCTGAGATGGCGTTGAGTACGGTGTCCCTGCACAGTTGCACTTTTGGTCATATCCCAAAATGAGTTGAAAAAGGACAGATGCTGTTGGAAAGGGGAACAGGTGTGTTGGAAAGGGGAAAAAAATTTTGGTCCGTGGATTTGGTGGTTAAACAACTGTAACATTTGCTGAAGAAACAACATCTGTTACAGTGGGACTGGCAGATTTGGATAAAGTGGTATATAATCTGTGACCGCTATATAACAAAAATTAATAAGAAAAGAAAGAGAAAGGTATATATCACCTTCAGCAGTCAGTGTCCACCGTGCTCCCAGTTGGAAAAGGAGAGGTTGGCAACTTGAAGGTTTGGTGGAGGATACAGAGCTGTGTGGCTATGAAACTAATAGTAGCCTGAACCGAGTTAGACGCCATTCGGATCTGGAGACTGTGAGCCCTGTTAGCGTCACAGGGTCCACATGCCCACCCAGCCCAGGAACTCCCTGTTAACAACACAGGGGCCATTGAGTACGCTGACCGTGTGCGTAGGGGCCACACCTGTGGACAGCAGGCGCATCAGCAGCAGCAGGCCTGTTAATGCCACTGGGCTGCACAAGCAGGACTGTTAGGACAGGAGCTGGTCTTAACCGTTCTGCGTTACCAACTGTGGTGGTGGCCTGCATCCACCACCCTATCCCTGCCTACCTCTGGCCTAAAGCCGCAATGGGTTCAACACATGGAGGTGTGCTCTTTCGGAGCATAATAGAAGACTGCGCACCTCCTTGTTGGCTCCAGCCCCTTTTATAACCTGGGTCCGCCCCAAACCAGGGTGAACCACAATGCACCTCCTGGAGACAAAAGCAGAGTGACACGTCATGAGTGGCATAACTAGCGTCCTATTTGGAAACGCAACTTCAATGATGACCTCATGGCTGCCATGACCCAAACACCTCACCAGTCATCGTCTGACCATCAATAATGCGGTGACAAGTCATAGGTGTGGGCCTCTGCAAGCCATTTGGGAGGACACCTGATGCCCTGTGGTCTATATGGGACCCCCACATCAGGGCCAGGGCCAAAGAGTTCATTACCGGACCTAGTCTCTGATGCAGGAAGTGCCTGAGCATGCTCAGTAGCATGAAATACAGTCTCTGAAAAAAGACTATCAGCTTTAGCATGGTGTCTAGGCACAAAACAGGACTTAGACCCGGCACAGAATGCAAGCACCTGTGCAAAGAGGCTTTTCACACTTAGTGTGGGAGCATGCGCTGTATCCCGAAATGAAGACTTAGCGTCAGGAATGGCACAGTCAGGCTGAGCATACTCACTAGGCGAAACACTGTAATTATGCTGCAGCTGGGGTACATCGGCACACGCATGCGCACTAGCTGCCTCTCCACACTTAGACGTGGAGGGGAAATTTGTCTTGGAGATGCTGTCTATGAACAGAAGGAAAAGCTAAAGGAAGCCTGACTTTCTATCCCTCCGAATTATGAAATGCAGCAATGAATTCCATGAGTTTGCTATAACATTAGCGTAGCTAAATGTGCATGAGGGTGTGATGTAGAGGTGCTAGAAATAGCTTGTCACCAGTGGGGCACTAATGGAATACAACAGCCAGTTCTATGATGCCACAAAATGGCAGTATTTTGTGCTATCATTATAGCTTATTAAAAACAGAGCACGAGGTTGTCATGCAGAGGTGCTGCACATAGATTTGCAGTAGTGTGAATAGACAAAAGTACAATAGCCACGTTTAGGATACAACTAGGTACACTGAGTGTTTGCTAGTATAATGGCTGAGTTTAAAAAAGTTTGAGTGTGCAATGCAGGCAGATGTCCTGCAAATATCGTTCCAATACTGTGAATTGACAAAAGTACAATAGCCACGTTTAGGATACAACTAGGTACAGTGAGTGTTTGCTAGTATAATGGCTGAGTTTAAAAAAGTTTGAGTGTGCAATGCAGGCAGACGTGCTGCAAATAACGTTCCAATACTGTGAATAGACAAAAGTACAATAGCCACGTTTAGGATACAACTAGGTACACTGAGTGTTTGCTACTATAAATGGCTGAGTTTAAAAAAGTTTGAGTGTGCAATGCAGGCAGACGTGCTGCAAATAACGTTCCAATACTGTGAATTGACAAAAGTACAATAGCCACGTTTAGGATACAACTAGGTACACTGAGTGTTTGCTAGTATAATGGCTGAGTTTAAAAAAGTTTGAGTGTGCAATGCAGGCAGATGTCCTGCAAATATCGTTCCAATACTGTGAATTGACAAAAGTACAATAGCCACGTTTAGGATACAACTAGGTACAGTGAGTGTTTGCTAGTATAATGGCTGAGTTTAAAAAAGTTTGAGTGTGCAATGCAGGCAGACGTGCTGCAAATAACGTTCCAATACTGTGAATAGACAAAAGTACAATAGCCACGTTTAGGATACAACTAGGTACACTGAGTGTTTGCTACTATAAATGGCTGAGTTTAAAAAAGTTTGAGTGTGCAATGCAGGCAGACGTGCTGCAAATAACGTTCCAATACTGTGAATTGACAAAAGTACAATAGCCACGTTTAGGATACAACTAGGTACACTGAGTGTTTGCTAGTATAATGGCTGAGTTTAAAAAAGTTTGAGTGTGCAATGCAGGCAGACGTGCTGCAAATAACGTTCCAATACTGTGAATTGACAAAAGTACAATAGCCACGTTTAGGATACAACTAGGTACAGTGAGTGTTTGCTAGTATAATGGCTGAGTTTAAAAAAGTTTGAGTGTGCAATGCAGGCAGACGTGCTGCAAATAACGTTCCAATACTGTGAATTGACAAAAGTACAATAGCCACGTTTAGGATACAACTAGGTACAGTGAGTGTTTGCTAGTATAATGGCTGAGTTTAAAAAAGTTTGAGTGTGCAATGCAGGCAGACGTGCTGCAAATAACGTTCCAATACTGTGAATTGACAAAAGTACAATAGCCACGTTTAGGATACAACTAGGTACAGTGAGTGTTTGCTAGTATAATGGCTGAGTTTAAAAAAGTTAGAGTGTGCAATGCAGGCAGACGTGCTGCAAATAACGTTCCAATACTGTGAATAGACAAAAGTACAATAGCCACGTTTAGGATACAACTAGGTACACTGAGTGTTTGCTACTATAAATGGCTGAGTTTAAAAAAGTTTGAGTGTGCAATGCAGGCAGACGTGCTGCAAATAACGTTCCAATACTGTGAATTGACAAAAGTACAATAGCCACGTTTAGGATACAACTAGGTACACTGAGTGTTTGCTACTATAAATGGCTGAGTTTAAAAAAGTTTGAGTGTGCAATGCAGGCAGACGTGCTGCAAATAACGTTCCAATACTGTGAATTGACAAAAGTACAATAGCCACGTTTAGGATACAACTAGGTACAGTGAGTGTTTGCTAGTATAATGGCTGAGTTTAAAAAAGTTTGAGTGTGCAATGCAGGCAGACGTGCTGCAAATAACGTTCCAATACTGTGAATTGACAAAAGTACAATAGCCACGTTTAGGATACAACTAGGTACAGTGAGTGTTTGCTAGTATAATGGCTGAGTTTAAAAAAGTTTGAGTGTGCAATGCAGGCAGACGTGCTGCAAATAACGTTCCAATACTGTGAATTGACAAAAGTACAATAGCCACGTTTAGGATACAACTAGGTACAGTGAGTGTTTGCTAGTATAATGGCTGAGTTTAAAAAAGTTAGAGTGTGCAATGCAGGCAGACGTGCTGCAAATATCGTTCCAATACTGTGAATAGACAAAAGTAAAATAGCCACGTTTAGGATACAACTAGGTACACTGAGTGTTTGCTAGTATAATGGCTGAGTTTAAAAAAGTTAGAGTGTGCAATGCAGGCAGACGTGCTGCAAATAACGTTCCAATACTGTGAATAGACAAAAGTACAATAGCCACGTTTAGGATACAACTAGGTACACTGAGTGTTTGCTACTATAAATGGCTGAGTTTAAAAAAGTTTGAGTGTGCAATGCAGGCAGACGTGCTGCAAATAACGTTCCAATACTGTGAATTGACAAAAGTACAATAGCCACGTTTAGGATACAACTAGGTACACTGAGTGTTTGCTACTATAAATGGCTGAGTTTAAAAAAGTTTGAGTGTGCAATGCAGGCAGACGTGCTGCAAATAACGTTCCAATACTGTGAATTGACAAAAGTACAATAGCCACGTTTAGGATACAACTAGGTACACTGAGTGTTTGCTAGTATAATGGCTGAGTTTAAAAAAGTTAGAGTGTGCAATGCAGGCAGACGTGCTGCAAATATCGTTCCAATACTGTGAATAGACAAAAGTACAATAGCCACGTTTAGGATACAACTAGGTACACTGAGTGTTTGCTACTATAAATGGCTGAGTTTAAAAAAGTTAGAGTGTGCAATGCAGGCAGACGTGCTGCAAATATCGTTCCAATACTGTGAATAGACAAAAGTACAATAGCCACGTTTAGGATACAACTAGGTACACTGAGTGTTTGCTAGTATAATGGCTTAGTAACAATGAGTTGTAGTGTGCAATGCAGGCAGACGTGCTCTGCAAATGTCTTTGCACTAGTGGGACTATAGCAAAGTCCAATAGCCACGTTTAGGATGCCACTAGGTACACTGAGTGTTTGCTAGTAAAATTGCTTAGTTTAAAAAAGTTGGAGTGTGCAATGCAGGCAGATGTGCTCTGCTAATATCTTTGCACTAGTGGGACTATAGCAAAGTCCAATAGCCACGTATAGGATGCCACTAGGTACACTGAGTGTTTGCTAGTATAATGGCTTAGTTAAAATGAGTTTGAGTGTGCAATGCAGGCAGACGCGCTATGCAAATGTCTTTGCACTAGTGGGACTATAGCAAAGTCCAATAGCCACGTATAGGATGCCACTAGGTACACTGAGTGTTTGCTAGTATAATGGCTTGGTTTTAATGAGTTGGAGTGTGCAATGCAGGCAGACGCGCTCTGCAAATGTCTTTGCACTAGTGGGACTATAGCAAAGTCCAATAGCCACGTATAGGATGCCACTAGGTACACTGAGTGTTTGCTAGTATAATGGCTTGGTTAGAATGAGTTGTAGTGTGCAATGCAGGCAGATGTGCTCTGCTAATGTCTTTGCACTAGTGGGACTATAGCAAAGTCCAATAGCCACGTATAGGATGCCACTAGGTACACTGAGTGTTTGCTAGTATAATGGCTGAGTTTAAAAAAGTTAGAGTGTGCAATGCAGGCAGACGTGCTGCAAATATCGTTCCAATACTGTGAATAGACAAAAGTACAATAGCCACGTTTAGGATACAACTAGGTACACTGAGTGTTTGCTACTATAAATGGCTGAGTTTAAAAAAGTTTGAGTGTGCAATGCAGGCAGACGTGCTGCAAATAACGTTCCAATACTGTGAATTGACAAAAGTACAATAGCCACGTTTAGGATACAACTAGGTACACTGAGTGTTTGCTACTATAAATGGCTGAGTTTAAAAAAGTTAGAGTGTGCAATGCAGGCAGACGTGCTGCAAATATCGTTCCAATACTGTGAATAGACAAAAGTACAATAGCCACGTTTAGGATACAACTAGGTACACTGAGTGTTTGCTAGTATAATGGCTTAGTAACAATGAGTTGTAGTGTGCAATGCAGGCAGACGTGCTCTGCAAATGTCTTTGCACTAGTGGGACTATAGCAAAGTCCAATAGCCACGTTTAGGATGCCACTAGGTACACTGAGTGTTTGCTAGTAAAATTGCTTAGTTTAAAAAAGTTGGAGTGTGCAATGCAGGCAGATGTGCTCTGCTAATATCTTTGCACTAGTGGGACTATAGCAAAGTCCAATAGCCACGTATAGGATGCCACTAGGTACACTGAGTGTTTGCTAGTATAATGGCTTAGTTAAAATGAGTTTGAGTGTGCAATGCAGGCAGACGCGCTATGCAAATGTCTTTGCACTAGTGGGACTATAGCAAAGTCCAATAGCCACGTATAGGATGCCACTAGGTACACTGAGTGTTTGCTAGTATAATGGCTTGGTTTTAATGAGTTGGAGTGTGCAATGCAGGCAGACGCGCTCTGCAAATGTCTTTGCACTAGTGGGACTATAGCAAAGTCCAATAGCCACGTATAGGATGCCACTAGGTACACTGAGTGTTTGCTAGTATAATGGCTTGGTTAGAATGAGTTGTAGTGTGCAATGCAGGCAGATGTGCTCTGCTAATGTCTTTGCACTAGTGGGACTATAGCAAAGTCCAATAGCCACGTATAGGATGCCACTAGGTACACTGAGTGTTTGCTAGTATAATGGCTTAGTTAAAATGAGTTTGAGTGTGCAATGCAGGCAGACGCGCTATGCAAATGTCTTTGCACTAGTGGGACTATAGCAAAGTCCAATAGCCACGTATAGGATGCCACTAGGTACACTGAGTGTTTGCTAGTATAATGGCTTGGTTAGAATGAGTTGTAGTGTGCAATGCAGGCAGATGTGCTCTGCTAATGTCTTTGCACTAGTGGGACTATAGCAAAGTCCAATAGCCACGTATAGGATGCCACTAGGTACACTGAGTGTTTGCTAGTATAATGGCTTAGTTAAAATGAGTTTGAGTGTGCAATGCCGGCAGACGCGCTATGCAAATGTCTTTGCACTAGTGGGACTATAGCAAAGTCCAATAGCCACGTATAGGATGCCACTAGGTACACTGAGTGTTTGCTAGTATAATGGCTTGGTTTTAATGAGTTGGAGTGTGCAATGCAGGCAGACGCGCTCTGCAAATGTCTTTGCACTAGTGGGACTATAGCAAAGTCCAATAGCCACGTATAGGATGCCACTAGGTACACTGAGTGTTTGCTAGTATAATGGCTTGGTTAGAATGAGTTGTAGTGTGCAATGCAGGCAGACGCGCTCTGCAAATGTCTTTGCACTAGTGGGACTATAGCAAAGTCCAATAGCCACGTATAGGATGCCACTAGGTACACTGAGTGTTTGCTAGTATAATGGCTTGGTTAGAATGAGTTGTAGTGTGCAATGCAGGCAGACTCGCTCTGCAAATGTCTTTGCACTAGTGGGACTATAGCAAAGTCCAATAGCCACGTATAGGATGCCACTAGGTACACTGAGTGTTTGCTAGTATAATGGCTTAGTTATCAGTTGGAGTGTGCAGAGGACAAGAGGGTACAGTGGCAGGATTGTGGTGCTCTGGGTAGAGGAATGGAAGCCTGCCTTTCTATTCCCTCCTAATGGTGAAATGCAGGTAGGAAATCCCTGACCTGGGCTACACAGACGCTGTTGCTGTTTGCAGGACCTGTCACCTATGGCTCTCTGACCCTGCCGGTTGGAGCCCTTAAAAGGACTGCTATAAAGTGCTCTCCCTAAGCTGTCTAACGCTGTGTATGCAGCGCATACAGCTGTATCGGCTATAGGACTCAGGAAGACGGAGCTGCGACAGTGATGTCTGACACCAAAGACGCAGAAGGCAGATAATGGCGTCCGTGAAGAAAATGTCCGGTTTTATAATGCAGGGACATGTGACATGCAGATCCTATCACACATGCCGTTGCTTCTCTGGCTCAAAGTCCACTTAGCTGTGTGTGTGTCTGGGATTGGCTGACATGCTGGCCCGCCCCACAAGACGCGCGCGCTTAGGGAAGGAAGACAAGAAAAAAAAAAAAAAAAAATGGCGATCGCCATTATAGAAACAGCAGTGATCTGAAGGCGCTGTTCACGCACACTATACACTGAAATGTGATAATAGTTTGATTCACAGAGTGACTTACACTATTACAGCAGAAACCAAGCTATGATTTAGCTGTTTTTTGGCTGCTAGAACCGTTCTCGAACGTTTCTAGAACTACCGAGCTTTTGCAAAAAGCTCGAGTTCTAGTTCGATCTAGAACATGCCCCAAAATCACTCGAGCCGCGAACTGGAGAACCACGAACCACGAACCGCGCTCAACTCTAGTGAGCATAAGTAATATTTTATTACTTAACTTTTTGATGGCCCTTTATAGTTTTTCCTTAATTTGCACAATAGCGAATTAAAAAAAAAATCTGATTTTTGCCAAATGTAGATTTTTGAGATATTCATTTTTTTACCATTTATAATAACAATTGAAATAATAATACAATTACTAATTCATAGTGTGCATTTTTATAGAGATCTCATGCATATATATAGTTACATTGCCTTTTTTGACACTAGTCTTTTCTATACTATGATTTTTTTTCTTTTGTTAAAGCAAATGTTATCATCTGTGGCATTTGAGTATGTTAACATAACATATGTCTTTGTCTGGGTTAAGTAATGGCACTCAACATCATAATAATAGCAGTAACCTAGACAGCATATGTGAGCCCTGCCACAAAAGTTGCTAGAATATGGTGTAATAGGGTCAAAACTGTCACATCGACAAGTCAAACGCAGTAAATGTAGCAAGTCAATAGATATATAGTAAAGAGGTCATGGCTGATATACGTCTGGAAAGTACAATGGTTTTATCTGCTGGATGTTTGTATGTGCCAAGTCTCAGCTGGCAGTGAATTATATTCTGTCTCTCTTTTCTAAATTAAAACAAGATGAGCTTGTGTTCTGAATGGGTAAGCATGCAATTTATAAGGTATCCTCATTTTATTTAGAAAGAGATATAATTAGCACGCTGTTTGAAGAGCCGTATATTTTAAACTGCTGTTAGTGCAAAAAGAAACAGGTTAGATGTAATTTGCCTTCACATATTATGTGATGTGTTGGCTGATTGAACAAGAAATGAATCATATCACACAATCGAGGCCTCGTTTTTTGAGTCTGGAAGGAAATATAGAAGCATCTGACCTTCATACTTTGTATTTTCATGGTAATTTTAATAGTAATGTTCTTCTTTTATAATTTATTCATTTTTTTCTTGATATAAAGTCAAGTTATTTCCTTATCTAGCATGTATCTCTTCCTTTGTATAATTTCGGACTGGGGTTACTACGTCCATCTACAACTAGAGGCATGTTGTAGAGAAGGCAGGCTCAATCGAAGAAGAAGATAGCTATAATGAACCTCCCGCAGAGGAGTGAGGAGCTGGTCACTGAGTGATGCAGTTACAGGTAGTACGTTAGATGGCACTGAGGACTCTAGAGATGGAGGGAAATCAGGCAGCCCGGGGTCAGAACCGAGAGGATGCAACGAGACTCAGGGAGCAGACAGGAGCAAGGTCATAAAACAAGCCAGGGTTAAGATAACCAGGAGAGTACATAATAACACAAGGGACAGGCAAAGGAATAGTCGGGAGGGGAACCAAAGTCAAGAGCCAGATGGGAACAGAAAGGTCAGGGTGAAGAAGGCAGAGACGGGTCAGAGTTTAGTCCGAGGTCAAGTACAAAGATCAAATCGCTGAACAATCAGGAGCCAGGCGCTTACCGCAACTAACCAGATAATTCGACTGGTGCCACTCCGGGAGTGAACACTCTGAAAAAAAGCAGAGCAATTACCCAAAAACTGTGCAAAAGAGTAAGCCCCTCCCACAACCGGCAAACAACCAAGTGCAGGGAACGGCCCGTTACAGGGCAAAGAATAACATTAATACAGCTTGCAAGATGCGGCACAAATGCAGATATGGGCTCCACAGGAAGACACAATAGAATGCCCTGGCGCAAGAGCCGCACCGCAGGTCAGGGCCGTGACAATAGCTCTTGATGTGCAATTATTTCTCAGCTGGCTATACAGCTATACAGCATATAGTGTAGTTTATTGAATAAAACAATCAATTTAGCATATATCATGAACACAAAGGGTACATAGGTGCCCTTGCCTCTAGGGTGTATGTAGCGTGGCTTTACTAAGTGTGCCATAAGGGCCAAGGGGGGGAACATTTTGATGATTCGAAAAGGAAAGTCCACATCTAGATTTGGAATGATGTGCTCCCTGATGGGTCAGTCTTATTTTGGCTTTAGCATAGTATACAACATAACAAAATGCAACAATGTAGTACAGGATGCAGCCAATTTTCATTTTTGTGTTTTAATTTTTTCTTCCCCTTTTTCAAATGGCCATAACTGTTTTTTTCTGTTGCCATGGATTGTTTTTCTGGCAGGATAAGTTGTAGCTTTGAATGACAACATTCAATTTAACATTTAGATTAAGAGAAAAGTTGAAAAAAAAAAATCCAAGTAAAATGGTATAGTCATCAAATCAGAATTTCCCCATTGTTTTGTTGGATTTTATTTTTTATGGAGTTAATTGTGCTGTAAAAATGGTCTGACACCTTTATTCTCCGGGTCAGTATAATTAAGATTATTTCAAACATGTATTGTGATTTGCTATTTTTGAGGCTTAAGACTATGTGTACACGCTGCGTTTTTTTGATGCTGCATTTTTGTGCGTTTTTGGCCACTAAAAACGCACAAAAACGCACCCGCGGCAAAGAAAAATGTGCCAAAAAACGCATGCGGTGCATTTTTGGCTGCGTTTTGCTGTGTTTTTGATCTCTGCGTTTTTCTGCGTTTTTCCAATGCATTGCATGGAAAGATTTGACATGTCCATTTTCTTTTTAAGCTCAAAAACGCAGCTTAAAAAAAAAGTTGTGTGCGGACAGCAAAAATGAAAACTCATAGACTTTGCTGGGGAAGCAAAGTCATGCAGTTTTGAGGCCAAAATCGCACCCGAAAAACGCACAAAAACGCAGCGAAAAACGCACTGTGTGAACTTACCCTAAAAAGATTTTCAACTTTGAAAACAAAATTCAATTTACTCCAAATTTTTTGACGACCCATAACTTTTTATATTTCTTCAATGCAAGAGTCTTAGGACTTTTTCTTGCATAATGAGCTGGTGTTTTTTTATTTATACCATTTTGGGATACATATTTGTCTTGATGTCTTTTTTATTATATTTTGGGGGGTGTTGCAGGGACCAAAAAACTTCAATTTTAATATTTAGATTATTTTCCTCTTTACAGCATTTGCTTGATAGATCAGATTTTTACAGATACTTCAATATTAAATGTAATTATTCTTTATATTTTACATTTTTAATGGAGAAAAGGCCGATGATTCAAACAAACTTTTATGCTTTTTAAAACTTTTTTTTTTTACTTTTAATTTTGTTAGTCTCCTTAAGTGACCTGAACCTATAATTGTTTAATACCTACTACTATATACAGCAATACTGTAGTATTGCTGTGTATAGTAAAAAGAAGTGTCTCCTATAAAAACCGAACTTAATGGCGAGGAGAGAACGGATTGAGAGGTGAGTGATTAAGTAAGTATAAGGGTTTTGTAAATTTTGAGGAGAATTCAATGCGGCTTGAATTTATTAGCTCAATGCTTACAATGGAATGCAAAAGTTTGGACACCCCTGGTCAAAATTATTGTTGTAAACATTTAAGCAAGTTGAAGATGAACTGATCTCTAAAAGGCATACAGTAACAATGTTTTTCATCTTTTACATTTTTAAATGAACAAAAATGGAAAATATGCAGATGCAAAAGTTTAAGCACCCTGCAAGGTTACTACTTAGTAGCACCCCCTATGGCAAGTATCACCACTTGTAAACTCAATTTTATAGCCAACCTAGAGTTGTCAATTCTTATGTGAAGGTTTTTCGCCCATTTATTTTTGGAAAAATCTAGTTCTGTGAGATTCCTGGGTTGTCCTGCATGCACTACTCTTATCAGGTCTCGCTTATTTTCAATGGTCTTTTGATCTGGGGACTATGAGGGCCATTGCAAAACCTTCAGCTTGCATCTTTTGAGGTTGTTTATTTTGGATTTTGACATGTGTTTGGTATAATTATTAGAGATGATCGAATACCTCAAATATTTGGCTTCACGAATATCTGACTAATAGGTTGCCACTATGCGAATATTCGATGCACAATGTAAGTCTATGGGAAGCCCGAATAGTTCCGAATAGTTGTTATTCGGGTTTCTCATAGACTTACATTGCGCATCGAATATTCGCGAATAGTCGAATCGCGGCGACCTATTCGGCAAATATTCGCGAAGCCGAATATTTTAGGTATTTGATCATCCCTAATAATTATCCATAAGTAGAAGCCATCCTCTTTTCAACTTCAGCTTTTATTCAGATGGTGTTATGTTTGCATAAAGAATTTGTTAAATTTTATTGAATCCATTTGTTACGGGGTCCTTCTCCGATATCACACAATCAACAGAGCGAGAGATGATTGGACAATCCAAAGAACATTTATTCTAAGCAAAATCAGAAAGTCCATCAAATACTTCACCATACAGAGGGTAAAGTAGTCCAGTAATGGCATAAGTGTTCCAGGAGGTTAGTCACAATCCTCCAGCAGTCCTTTTCCAGGGAAATCAGGGTTTCTCACAGTGTCGCAGGGGTATCAGCTTCTCCCTCAGAGGATCAATCTTACTCTCAGCCAGAATGAATAACCCCCCAGGTAATCAGAGAGTTTGGTGGATCCCAGGCACCCTCCCCCAGACTTGGGGACAAAATCCAGGCAGTGGGTGATTAACACTAGAAGTCCCAGAAATTTCGAGCTCCCCCTGAGGTCCCGAAAGAGGGTCAAATGACCCTTAGTCCAAACTGAATAGAACTAACTAGAAACTAAATGGCTAAACTCAATGGAAAACAACAACCTCCTGTGGTGCGACAGTAATGGCCTTAATTACAGAACAAGAGTCGGTGATTATAGGATGTTAGCTAAAATCCTTTAGGTCATTCGACCCGTCTCTGGGTTCAAAAGGTAGAAATGTTAAATGACCCCTCTCTAGGACGTCTAGTGTTAATCTGCAAACAGGACAATGTACACACAAGGAATACACAAAATGAACAGAGCATCACACCTAAAATATAAACCTACACAAAATTATACACAACCCCCATATTCTACCATGACGCCATTCTTCCCTCTACCAGTGAAATGTTTCCCATGCCATTGGCTGCAACACAACCCCAAAGCATGTTTGATCCACTCTAATGCTTTATGGTTGGTGATATATTATTTTCCTGACATTCAGTGCCCTTTTCTCTCCACACATACCTTTGATGATTTAGGCCAAAGAGTTCTATTTTAACCTCATCGGTCTACAAGACTTGTTATCAAAATGCTTGTTTAAATGTTATTTTGCTTACTTCTGATGCTATATTTTATAGTGAGGATGTTGTAGAGGTTTTCTTCTGATGTTTCTTGCATAAAGGCTATATTTGTGCATGTAAGTCTGAACAGATGAACAATGTACCACAACTCCAGAGTCTGCTAAATCTTCTTGAAGGTCTTTTGCAGTCAATCGGGGGTTCCGGTTTGAATCTCTAGCAATCCTATGAGCAGCTCTAACGGAAATTTTGCTTGGTCTTCCAGACCAAATTTGCAAATACCCCGAAACAGCTGTCTGTGGATAGATACCATGTTTTGGTATAGGCAGTTTCCTTGACTGGAGACTGCCCTTCCCGTGGTTGTTCCTTCCCGGTGAAAGACCTGGCTAGTTTCCTGCCAGCGTTGAGAAACATGTGATGGTGTCTCCGCGGCATTCTTGTTTTGCAAATTTCCAAAATGTCATGACTTTTTGATCAGCCAATTTTCCTTTCTGCAATTTTTAAAATGTAAAAGATGACAATATTTTTTTTTTGCCTAAATTACAAAGGAAATATGTCATCTTTAACTTGATGCCTTTTCATTTCATCTTCACCTTGATTAACTGTTCACAATAATAGTAATTTTGACTAAGAGTGCCCACACTTTTGCAGGAGTCTGTATATCCAATAATTCACTAATGTCACTTTCACCTCAAAAACATCTTCAGAATTTTGAGCTTTGCTTTAGCTTTGACACTGAAGGAACTCTTAGGGGTACTTTACACGCTGCGACATCGCTAGCATTTGCTTGCGATGTCGAGCGCGATTGCACCCGCCCCGTCGTATGGCCGATATGTGGTGATCGCTGCCGTAGCAAACATTATCTCTACAGCAGCGTCACATGCACATACCTGCCCTGCGACGTTGCTCTGGCCGGCGAGCCGCCTCTTTTCTAAGGGGGCGGTACATTTAGCGTCACAGCGACGTCACAGCAGCGTCACTGAACCGCCGCCCAATAGAAAAGGAGTGAAGGAAATGAGTGGCCGTAACATGCCACCCACCTCCTTCCTCCTTTTCCGGTGGACGCAGGTAAGGAGATGTTTGTCGTTCCAGCGGCGTCACACATAGCGATGTGTGCTGCCGCAGGAATGACAAACAACATCGTACCTGCAGCAGCACCTATATTATGGAAATAAACGACATGTCAACAAGCAACGATTTTGCACGTTTTTGCGCTTGTTGATCGTTGCTCATTTGTGTCACACACTGCGATGTCGCTACTGGCGCCGGATGTGCGTCACTAACGACGTGACTCCAACGATATATAGGCAGCGATGTAGCAGCGTGTAAAGCACCCCTAACTGTTCTTTTATTTTATTTTGTCTTGAATACTGGAACTCTCTGCTATTCTGTCTCCCTCATCTCTATCCTTTTCATTCCAGTCTGAACATATTTAGCTGCTACTCCAATGACTCCAACCTGTGACAGTAATTTGTTACAGAGCCCAGTATAAACTTATTACTCTAAACCACAAAGCTTTCCACAGGTGTGCACTGCCCTACAGCTTCTCCCTCACCTCTGTCTACCATTTCAGCCATGCTCACCATTACACTAATGACTTTAGCCTAACATTTCTGTAATTTGAAAATCACACATCTCTTGAGCCGCACCAGTTCTCTGGAATTCTCTAACCTCGACAATCTGTGCCAGTCTCCACAGTTTCACTTTTACTTTAAAAACACATTTCTTTAGACAGGCTCATCACTTTACCACACTAATAATAATCTTTATTTTTATATAGTGCCAACATATTCGGCTTCACTTTAGATACATGAGCAACGTTGTCTCCATTTGGGCTCATAAAATAAATTCCCTATCAGTATGTCTTTGTAGTGTGTGAGGAAACCTGAAAACCCCAAGTAAACCCATGAAAACACAGGGAGAACATACACACTCCTTGCAGATGTTCTTGGTGGGATTTGAACCCAGCAGCCCCAGAACTGCAAGACTGAAGTGCTAACCACTGAGCCACCGTGCAACCCTGATATAACTGTTCCCTGTTCTCCATTTCTAAATTTCCTGCAGAAATCTGTTGATGTATTGTTACTTAAATATTCCTATTTATTTATTATATTTATGGATGGACTATACATAACCATTTAACTTTTTGTGTCACCATTGATAGTTAGTATGCTTGCAAGTAAGGCCCTCACTTCTCTTGTTAGTTGCTGAATTTTGTGCTGCTCAGAAAATTCTGATATTGTCTATACATATCGGTGCAACATAAACAAAGATTGTTACTGTAACTGATATTACTACTATGTTTAGAAATTTGTGATTAGATTTTTTTGCCTATGGCAATGAATGTACTGCACAAATGTCCCTTCTATTCATGTGACTGCTGCAACCAAACACTACTTTCCACCGGAAAAGGTAGATGGCCACTGAAGACAGTAATTGGCTGCAGTGACCATGTAGACAAACGACATGTCAATAGTATAGGTAAGTAAACAATCATGGAGAAACCAAGGAAAAAAAAATGTGAAAACATACCCTGCTGTAACTAAATAAAAGCATAGTGCATATAAACATAGGGTACTTAGTAAACACTGTTTTTGATCAAAAAAAGCATAAAGCTATCCCACCAAACGTCAAGGTGTACCCAGTTGGGATAGTACCTACACTCTCTAATATTAAAACCTTACCATGGGTCCAAAATAGGCCTCAATGTGGCTAAGGGCTGAGAGCGACCGGGTCCCAACAGGACACACACAGTCAGGGGGATTCACAGAATGAAATGTCCAGCTCGCTAAGAAGGGGGCCACTCCCTGTTTGTACTGAATACAAAAAAACTACATAAAAACAAAAAGTGAGCCGGAGTATGAGATGGTATACATGGAACTTGTGAGACCATGTTCACACTGGCCATGAGACAAAGAGAAACCAAGGAAAAAAAAATGTGAAAACATACCCTGCTGTAACTAAATAAAAGCATAGTGCATATAAACATAGGGTACTTAGTAAACATTGTTTTTGATCAAAAAAAGCATAAAGCTATCCCACCAAACGTCAAGGTATACCCAGTTGGGATAGTACCTACACTCTCTAATATTAAAACCTTACCATGGGTCCAAAATAGGCCTCAATGTGGCTAAGGGCTGAGAGCGACCGGGTCCCAACAGGACACACACAGTCAGGGGGATTCACAGAATGAAATGTCCAGCTCGCTAAGAAGGGGGCCACTCCCTGTTTGTACTGAATACAAAAAAACTACATAAAAACAAAAAAGTGAGCCGGAGTATGAGATGGTATACATGGAACTTGTGAGACCATGTTCACACTGGCCATGAGACAAAGAGAAACCAAGGAAAAAAAATGTGAAAACATACCCTGCTGTAACTAAATAAAAGCATAGTGCATATAAACATAGGGTACTTAGTAAACACTGTTTTTGATCAAAAAAAGCATAAAGCTATCCCACCAAACGTCAAGGTGTACCCAGTTGGGATAGTACCTACACTCTCTAATATTAAAACCTTACCATGGGTCCAAAATAGGCCTCAATGTGGCTAAGGGCTGAGAGCAACCGGGTCCCAACAGGACACACACAGTCAGGGGGATTCACAGAATGAAATGTCCAGCTTGCTAAGAAGGGGGCCACTCCCTGTTTGTACTGAATACAAAAAAACTACATAAAAACAAAAAAGTGAGCCGGAGTATGAGATGGTATACATGGAACTTGTGAGACCATGTTCACACTGGCCATGAGACAAAGAGAAACCAAGGAAAAAAAATGTGAAAACATACCCTGCTGTAACTAAATAAAAGCATAGTGCATATAAACATAGGGTACTTAGTAAACACTGTTTTTGATCAAAAAAAGCATAAAGCTATCCCACCAAACGTCAAGGTGTACCCAGTTGGGATAGTACCTACACTCTCTAATATTAAAACCTTACCATGGGTCCAAAATAGGCCTCAATGTGGCTAAGGGCTGAGAGCGACCGGGTCCCAACAGGACACACACAGTCAGGGGGATTCACAGAATGAAATGTCCAGCTCGCTAAGAAGGGGGCCACTCCCTGTTTGTACTGAATACAAAAAAACTACATAAAAACAAAAAAGTGAGCCGGAGTATGAGATGGTATACATGGAACTTGTGAGACCATGTTCACACTGGCCATGAGACAAAGAGAAACCAAGGAAAAAAAATGTGAAAACATACCCTGCTGTAACTAAATAAAAGCATAGTGCATATAAACATAGGGTACTTAGTAAACACTGTTTTTGATCAAAAAAAGCATAAAGCTATCCCACCAAACGTCAAGGTGTACCCAGTTGGGATAGTACCTACACTCTCTAATATTAAAACCTTACCATGGGTCCAAAATAGGCCTCAATGTGGCTAAGGGCTGAGAGCGACCGGGTCCCAACAGGACACACACAGTCAGGGGGATTCACAGAATGAAATGTCCAGCTCGCTAAGAAGGGGGCCACTCCCTGTTTGTACTGAATACAAAAAAACTACATAAAAACAAAAAAGTGAGCCGGAGTATGAGATGGTATACATGGAACTTGTGAGGCCATGTTCACACTGGCCATGAGACAAAGAGAAACCAAGGAAAAAAAAAATGTGAAAACATACCCTGCTGTAACTAAATAAAAGCATAGTGCATATAAACATAGGGTACTTAGTAAACACTGTTTTTGATCAAAAAAAGCATAAAGCTATCCCACCAAACGTCAAGGTGTACCCAGTTGGGATAGTACCTACACTCTCTAATATTAAAACCTTACCATGGGTCCAAAGTAGGCCTCAATGTGGCTAAGGGCTGAGAGCGACCGGGTCCCAACAGGACACACACAGTCAGGGGGATTCACAGAATGAAATGTCCAGCTCGCTAAGAAGGGGGCCACTCCCTGTTTGTACTGAATACAAAAAAACTACATAAAAACAAAAAAGTGAGCCGGAGTATGAGATGGTATACATGGAACTTGTGAGACCATGTTCACACTGGCCATGAGACAAAGAGAAACCAAGGAAAAAAAAATGTGAAAACATACCCTGCTGTAACTAAATAAAAGCATAGTGCATATAAACATAGGGTACTTAGTAAACACTGTTTTTGATCAAAAAAAGCATAAAGCTATCCCACCAAACGTCAAGGTGTACCCAGTTGGGATAGTACCTACACTCTCTAATATTAAAACCTTACCATGGGTCCAAAATAGGCCTCAATGTGGCTAAGGGCTGAGAGCGACCGGGTCCCAACAGGACACACACAGTCAGGGGGATTCACAGAATGAAATGCAGTGACCATGTAGACAAACGACATGTCAATAGTATAGGTAAGTAAACAATCATGGATGGAGAACATAGGTGCCTGAATAGTGCTGGAGCGGCAGGCAATTCAACAACCAGGTGAGTATAGGTTTTCAAGCTATTTTATACAATTTCGTCCTTTGGCCAAAATTTGTAGGATCTCAGAAAATGCTTTTAAAGCTTGTAACTAGGCAATGAATTTCTTTTAACAACTACTGTATAGAAATAACACTGCATGCCCTCTAAACAACCATAACCAATGCATCACAGCCGAGTGAGCGAGGAGGGTCTCTTATTTTTAATACTTTATTAGGCCAGTCCACCTCTAGTGTTATCAACTGATAAGTGTTTGAGAGATCTGCAATATTATGAGGCTGCTGCCCTGGTTATTAGATGTATTTTATGTTGTGGTGTAACGTGGGTATGCTTGAGCTGCAATGACATGGATGCTCAATTCAATTAAATACAGAGAGATAGAAGCAAAATTTTATCTGTTGCTTCAGGAACTGTGGCTAATCATTTCCAGTACCCAAGACCACACTAGCTCTGAAATCAGGACTCAGGATATAAGGAAATTAAATATAAGGAATAATTGTGCATAGGTGTGGAAGATCTTGAGTGCGATTTACTTATTGCCATAAGATGTGACTCCAAATTATAGACTGGAGTCATAAGATTTCTAGTACAATTGAGATTTAATTTTAATTATTTTTATTTGCTTAAAAGGAATCTGTTATTTGACTTCAAGGGCAGATAATTAAAGGGACATATCTAACTAGCTACTATACTAAATGAAATGATGAAATCTGTTGTATTCACAAGGAAACAGTTTCATTACTTATCCTGACCATCCTCAGTATCAGTAATTTCCACTAAAATGTGAAGGTAGCAAGATCAGTCAAACAGTGCACAAGCAGTGATGATCAAATCTTTTAAAATTTGAATTTGCAAGGTTCAACACATTTTTCCAAACAATTTGATGGAATTGCAATACATTAAAGCTTCCTACTGCCTTTAAAGTGATGTTTGTAACACTCTCAGATATTTTAGGACTTATATCCAGTCAATTTCAAGTGCTTTAAAGCAAACACGTTATTAGTAATGTGACAGCAATTATACGATAGAAATGTATGGTAAATAGGGAATAAACAACAGGTCATTTATTAATACAGCACACTGAAAGTTTTCATTTTTTTAAATTAAAAACATTCCAAAAACTATCTTGCAGACCATTCTATGCAGAACACTTACTCAAACTGATAGTGTCACTGTCAGAGGTAACATCATCATGTAGCAATGACCAAAATGAGTGTCATGCAATATATTCCATAGCACCTTTTGCTTCTTTAAAACTAATACGTCTCCCAGAGGCAAAGGAGGCCAACTATGACCTGTATTTTGTAGTACTATGGCCAGACATATGGTGCCAGTAGTGATGGTGGTTCTGCTACTGCGGCTAATGGCTCATATATTCTTGGAAGTAGTATGTATTTTTTCTTCAGCACTATCCCATCCATTGACAATGTCAATTTTTCCTTTACCATACATTTGATATAGCACTATACTTAACTTTTGGGAATCTTTCCAACCAAAGTATTAAACCATTGCTGCAAAGTATATAAGAAGAAGTATTCTGTAGGTAGGTACACAAAAAAAGCAAAATATGGCAGTGGGGTGTGTATGGTTATCCAATTGGAGTAATAAGGCAGACTTTTGAAAAAAAAAATGTGGCTAACAGTAACAGGCAGGTAGTTTCTACCTACCTGCCTGTTGTGCTCGGTGCCATATAACACCAGCACAGAGCAGTCACAGACCGCTCCTGTTGATGATACAATGGCTTCTTTAACAAGGCAGAGATTTTTGTCCCACTCTGCTCTGTAGACGGTGTAGGACACCTGATGTCATGCTGATTGACAGCCAGTTTTCTGCTGCCTAACTGGGAAGCTGCCTGACAATCAGCATGACTTTGGCTGTCCTGTCTACAAAGCAGAGCAGGTGAGAATCCACTGCTCTGTTTTTGCAATGTCAGTAGGAGCTTCATAATCGTTAGCTCTGTGCTGGCACAGAAGGGCGACGGGCACAACAGGCAGGTAGCTGGCAACGACCTGCCTGTTAGTGTTTAGGCTCTTTTTTGTTTTTTTGTAAAGTCCTGGATATACTTTTTAACAGAATTCTCTATTTTTCCAAATCTGCATCTGCAACAAAGGACTGTACCAATCTGACTTGTACAGATGTAAAATCTGACTAGAAAAACAGATGTGCAAAAAAAAATATTTTGGAATACACTTGCTTAGATAGAAAGTCTCAATTTAATGTTGAGATTTTTGGGATTTTTCTTTTGATTTTTTTTAAAAAAAACTATTGTTTCCCCCTTCACAAAAATGGTTGCACCAGAAATGCAAAAACTCAGTCAATTGGGACAAGCAAGCATATCTCTAATTGACATTATTTTCATATTTCTTTTAAAATGCATTTGATGCAGCACTATAGTTAACTTTTGAGCATCTTTTGAACCAAATTATTCAATCAGTGTAAAAGGATGTAAAGAAAAAATACTGTGTAGGTAGGTGCGCAAAGAAAAAGCAAAATGTGGCAGAGTATTGAGGTGTGTTGTGCATGGTTGTTGAATTGGACTGGTAAGACTGGTGTGGAAAAATAGACAGAGGAGCATTGCAGCTATAAGACTCCTCAACACTGACAGTCAGATTGGTTTGTCAGTCTCCGCAAGGAGACACATTTTCCCCTTAGACCCCACTGTAGATTCTCATACAGCCAGATCAGATCTCATACGTTGCACAGACGAAAGACAATCATCCCGAAAAACTGTGTCTGCAAATTGAGGTTCTGATCTGGTATAAATCCTAAGTCATATGAAAAGACTTGTTTAAGGGCCACTTTTGACGTTTAGGATTGCTACTTCCAATAGGTGGCACTAGAGTTCGTCTCCTTCCTCTCTGAAAAGAGAATATAAAAACAGACATGCATAATTATCAAAATTCCCTACTTTTCCAAAAATGAAAAAATAACAAATGATAGGTAGCTGCTCATCCAAAATTCAGCATCTGAAACAAAGCACTAAATCAATCGGGCTTTTACAGATGTAAAATTCAACTAGAAAATTCAATTAAATTCAATAATTTAATTCACACTTTGTGAGATAGTCATAGTTAAATATTTAGATTTTGGAAATGTATCTTTTGTATTAAAAAAAAATTCAATTATTCCCTCTTTTACAAAAAGCATTTCACTAGAAATTGCAAAACTCATTTGCTTGCGACAAGCAAGCATACCAGCAGTTACTGACACCATTTTCAGATATTTTTTTTTTGTAAAAACATATTGTGCTGGCTTGCTACTGCTTTCTAAGGCATTGAAAATGTAGAAACACCTCCCCCCCCATGTAATTGCAATTCCAATACAGCAAGTGCAAGCTACACCTTGTAACTGATCAATCACACTGAGCCTGGTGCTGATGCTGGTACCTCCCCATCTATTTTCCCCCGTATCAGTTGAACTTCCTTATTATTTGCAAACTATTAAACTCATCTTTTCAATGCTGTAGTTGTACAACTCATTCATGGAGAGTTCAAGAAATGTTTTTGGATTTTCTATTCCTATCTCTTTATTGCTGAGAAGTTCGATCTTCAGTAGTGATGAGCGAGCATGCTTGTCACTACTCGGTACTCGCACGAGTATCGCTGTACTCGGGCTGCTCGGCGGGGACCGAGTAATCTCGCGATACTCGTGCTGTACTCGTGGTCTTCATTTCTGCATGTTGGCGCTCTTTTGAGAGCCAGCCCTCATGCAGGGATTGGCTGGCAGACCACTGCAATGCCACAGCCCTGTTAGTTGTGGAATTGCAGTGATTGGCCGGCCTGCACAGCGTGACCGAGCCTTTATACCGGCCGGCGCGCTGTGCTCTGCTCACAGCTATCCAGACAGTCAGTGCAGGGAGAGTGTCGCTGATTCAGGGAAAGCTTTGCGGCCCTTTATAGCTTTTTCAGTTGCAGGGCTGCAAACAGTGTGACCAAAAGTCCTTCTCAGGACTATTCTAGTTGTATACAGGCAGGCAGGGTATAGCCAGGTCGGAGTACAGTAGCAGAGTCCTTCTCAGGACTATTGTTGCTATATACAGGCAGGGTATAGCCAGGTCTGAATACAGGCTAGTGACCAGAAGAGTCCTTGTCAGGACTATTGTACCAGTATACAGGCAGGCAGGCAGGCAGGGTAGTGGTGACCGTATACCAGCCTTCATCATATCTGGGGCTGGTGTACACAGTGTAAAACAGTCCAGATAGTGTCTGACTTGTCTGTAATTGTCGCTCCCCAAAAAAACCTGTTAGGTTCTTATTGCGTCCGTGCTTGGTTTTTAAAACCGCACGTGTGTGCCTGTTGGTGGCAGCGTACAGGTGCACTTGTGTGCAATTTCCAGAAACTTTGATATAACGCACAAGTAGTGAATATACATGTCAGCAGTGCACAGCATTGCAAAATGCGCAAGGGCATTGGCAAGGAACAAGGAAGTGGACGTGATGGTAGTGCAGGCAGAGGCCGAGGTCATGGGCAAGCTCTAATTTCGCCACAACAAAGGGCCACATCTAGTCGCTCGCACGTCCTGTCCCAAATTCTTGGGGACCGCAGCAGTACACCGCTCTTGAACCAAGACCAGTGTCAACAGGTTGTTAGTTGGATAGCAGATAATGCTTCCAGTCAGATTGGCACCACCACAAACACTCTGTCTTCCACACGGTCAAGTGTCAGTACCCGTGATACTGCACCGCACATTTCTGAACCTGATCCTCCTTCCTACCACCAGGCTGTGTACACGTCCTCCTCGGACATTAATGATCCCACACTTGGACACTCGGAAGAGCTGTTCACGTTTCCATTCACACATTCTGGCCTCTCGCCAGCTCATATTGAAGTGGGTCATGAGGAGATCGTCTGTACAGATGGCCAAATATTTGAGCAGCCACGTTCTCACGAAGTTGGCAACGTGTCTCAACAGGTGGTGGACAATGATGAGACACAATTGTCAGGAAGTCATTAGGAGGAGCAGGGTGCGGAAGAGGAAGACGACATGGTGGATGATCCAGTAACTGACCCAACCTGGCAGGAGGATATGCAGAGCGAGGACAGCAGTGCACAGGGGGAGGGAGGCGTAGCATCACAACAGGCAGTAAGAAGCAGGGTGGTGGCCCCAGGCAGAAGTCAGGCAACCATTCCCCGGAACAACACGACGACACAAGGTGCCTGTACAAATGTTAGGTCTTCCCGAGTCTGGCAGTTTTTTAAGTTGGATCCAGATGATTCAAAAAAGGCCATTTGCAACACCTGCCGTGCCAGCATCAGCAGGGGTACCAAAACTAGCAGCCTGACCACCACCAGCATGATCAGGCACATGTCAGCCAAGCACCCGACTTTGTGGGAAGTACAACAGAGTCGAGGAGCAGTGCTTGCTGATGTCACTGCTACGTCTTCGCTGGTTGTGCATGCGAGCCAATCCCCTGTCCATGCTGCCTGCGAACAAGCCTCCTCCACTCCTGCACCTGCAGTTGCCTACGCAGAAAGAACACCATCATCAAGCATGTCCTTGTCCCAGCGCAGCGTTCAGTTATCCATTCAGCAAACCTTTGAACGCAGGCGCAAATACACTGCCAACACCCCACATGCCACAGTTCTAAATGCTAACATTTCGCGACTGCTTGCGCTGGAAATGTTGCCTTTTAGGCTGGTGGAGACAGAAGCATTCCGTGACCTGATGGCGGCAGCTGTCCCACGTTACTCGGTCCCCAGCCGCCACTATTTCTCCCGGTGTGCCGTCCCCGCGTTGCATAACCACGTGTCACAAAACATCACACGTGCCCTGAACAACGCTGTTTCACCCAAGGTCCACCTAACCACAGACACGTGGACAAGTGCTTGTGGGCAAGGCCGCTACATCTCGTTGACGGCACACTGGGTTAATATTGTGGAAGCTGGGACCCAGTCTGAGCGAGGGACGGAACACGTCCTTCCCACACCAAGGTTTGCAGGCCCTACCTCAGTCAGTGTTTCACCCACACTCTACAGCTCCGGAATGTCATGCTCTTCAGCCTCCTCCTCCTCCTGCGCATCCTCATCCACTGTACCCTCCACACCAGTCACAAGCTGGAAGCACTGCAGCACTGCCTCGGCGAAGCGGCAACAGGCTGTGCTGAAGCTAATCTGCATAGGTGACAAACCCCACAATGCAGAAGAGCTGTGGACAGCTCTGAAACAGCAGGCAGATCACTGGCTCACACCTCTGAACCTAAAGCCAGGAAAGGTCGTGTGTGACAATGGCCGGAACCTGGTGGCGGCTTTGAGGCGAGGCCAGCTGACACATGTTCCATGCGTGGCCCATGTGCTCAACCTCGTGGTTCAGCGGTTTATAAAGTCATACCCAGAGCTGTCTGATCTGCTGGTAAAAGTTCGCCGCCTGTCTGGACATTTTCAAAAGTCACCTACTGCTTCAGCCGGCCTTGCCGGCTTTCAGCGCAGTTTGCATCTTCCGGCTCACAGACTGGTGTGTGATGTCCCCACGCGTTGGAATTCAACTCTGCACATGTTGGTCAGGATATGTGAGCAGAAGAGGGCAGTTGTTGAGTACCTGCATCACCTAAGCCGTCGGGAAATGGGTCAAACTCCACACATAACACCTGAGGAGTGGAGATGGATGTCAGACCTATGTACCATCCTCCAAAACTTTGAGGACTCCACCAAGATGGTGAGTGGTGATGACGCCATTATTAGCGTCACCATACCGCTACTCTGCCTTCTAAAACGGTCTCTGCTGAAAAACAAACATGATGCATTGCAGGCGGAGCGCGATGAGTTGCAGCAAGAAACAGTAGTGGGTGTGGGTGATGATAACACACAGCCCAGCCTCGTCTCATCACAACGTGCAGTGGAGGACTATGACGAGGAGGAGGATGAAGACATGGAGCAACTCTCCGGCCAAATTGAGGATATGACATGCACACCAGTCATATCCTCGGTTCAGCGTGGCTGGCCAGAGGACAGGGTAGATGAGGAGGAGGAGGAGGAGGAGGAGGACAGCATGTTCAGTCATCTTGTTGGTCAGGCTACTGAAGTCCTGGCTGTTAAGAGTCTGGCGCACATAGCTGACTTTATGGTAAGCTGCCTGTCTCGTGACCCTCGCGTTAAGAACATCTTGGCCGACAATCATTACTGGTTGGTAACACTGTTAGACCCACGCTACAAGGAGAACTTTTTGTCTCTTATTCCCGTGGAGGAGAGGTCAACCAAAATGCAGCAGTTCCGGAAGGCCATAGTCACGGAAGTAGGCAAAGCATTCCCCTCACAAAACGCTAGCGGCATAGGTCATGAATCAGTGGACAACCGAGGCGTACAGCCGAGAGAGGCACAAGTCCAATCCGCCAGAGGTAGGGGAACAGTCTTTAAGATGTGGGACAGTTTTCTCAGCCCCTCACGTACCACAGCCCCTGAGGTGCGGGGTAGTGCCACAAGAAATCCTAAGTTTGCCCAGATGCTGAAGGAGTACCTTGCAGATCGAACAACTGTACTCCGACATTCCTCTGTGCCTTACAATTATTGGGTATCCAAGCTGGACACGTGGCATGAATTGGCTCTCTACGCCTTGGAAGTCCTGGCCTGCCCTGCTGCTAGCGTTTTGTCAGAGCATGTTTTTAGTGCCGCAGGTGGAATCATTACAGATAAACGCACCCGCCTGTCAACTGAAAATGCTGACAGGCTGACTCTGATCAAGATGAACAAGGGTTGGATTGGGCCAGACTTCACCACACCACCAGCAAATGAGAGCGGAATTTAAAGTTTGCCATGTACCTCCACTCACCCATGGGTACACACTTCTGGACTTTGGATAATCGCTGGACTGCTCCTCCTTCTCCTCATGCGCCACCATGATGATGACCGTTACAAATTGCAATACTTAGGCCTTTGTTTCAGGTATACCCCCAGTGGTAAATTTTTTCGCCCATTCTTTGCAGAATGGACATTACAACGACAGGAGACCTGCTCCTTTGCAATGGGAACAATGTTTTGAGGCCCTCATGCACGTCTCTACCCAGGGACAACGTGGAGCCTCCCAATTTTTGGCTGCCCTGCCTAAGGGCTATACTATAATACACCCACTTCCTGACAATGGACACTTAATGTTTTGAGGCCCTCATGCACGTCTCTACCCAGGGACAACGTGGAGCCTCCCAATTTTTGGCTGCCCTGCCTAAGGGCTATACTATAATACACCCACTTCCTGACAATGGACACTTAATGTTTTGAGGCCCTCATGCACGTCTCTACCCAGGGACAACGTGGAGCCTCCCAATTTTTGGCTGCCCTGCCTAAGGGCTATACTACAATAGACCCACTTCCTTCCAATGGGCACTTCAGGTTTACAGGCCCTCATGCACGTCTCTATCCAGGGACAACGTGGAGCCTCCCAATTTTTGGCTGCCCTGCCTAAGGGCTATACTACAATAGACCCACTTCCTTACAATGGGCACTTCAGGTTTACAGGCCCTCATGCACGTCTGTATGCAGGGGCATTGGTGAACCTCACAATTTTGGACTGCCCTGGCAAAGGAAAATACTACAAAGACTCACTTCCTCAAAATGGGCACATTAGACTCAAGAGGCCTTCATGTACGTCTCTTCTCAGGGACATCGGAGTGCCACACAATGTTTTCACGTAAAATCTTTCATGTATTAATCTCAAAAAGTAACATACACCAGCTCTATCTCACTATTGGGTATGTGCCCTTAACATTTCCGCCATGAAAAATCATTTTGGGGTAATTTTGGAAGGTTTTCTGGTGAGTCCGTAAAAATGGCGTAAAACGCGGACAAAATTGTTCACAGCTGTGACTTTTCAGTGATAAATGCTTCAAGGGGTCTTCCCCATGCTGTTGCCATGTCATTTGAGCACTCTTCTGAGACTTTTGTGACATTTTTAGGGTTTCTCCATGCTGCCGGGGGGTCATTTCACAAAAATACTCGGGTCTCCCATAGGATAACATTGGGCTCGTTGCTCGGGCCGAGTACACGAGTATCTTGGGAGGCTCGGCCCGAGCTTCGAGCACCCGAGCTTTTTAGTACTCGCTCATCACTAATCTTCAGTCCTCTCACTATCTTAAATTGCTCTAAAATGACTGCTGCATTCCCTGCCTTTGCATTTATGAAGGCTATGATAATCCTGATGTAATATGTAAAACACAAATAATCATTTTATTTGGTAATTTGTGCAAATTGAATTTCAAATTATTTTAATTCGCTGAAACCTGTCAATTAATACAATTCATCAAAAATTTGATTTGCATCAAGTTGATTCACTCATTTCTATTTCCAAGCTGTTTAAGAGGTCCAATACTATGATATTGCTGCTGTAATCCCAAGATAGGCCATCAATTTCAGATTAGAGAAGGTCCACAAATCTTCACTCTTACATTTCAATTGTTGGCAGGTCCCAAAGCCACCAGAAGTACAGAGTGTAAATATCCATGATACCATAGCTTCTATTCACATTCCAGTGGGATGTAAAAAGCATCCACTATTGGATAAATGTGCATGGTCCTCCTATTCTCACCCAGCTATTTCCTGGCTTCAAGTACATGCAGAGTTAGGGAATAAGCATGGTAGCTGTTCCAGATTGCCCTTATTAAATAAGTACCAGGATCAGTAGTATAGAAACTATTTGAGACCCTGAGAAACTGTTTTAGACATAAAGTGAGAAATTTTATGATTCTCTTTTGGACACCATATTGTTTGCTTTTTTGAAGACCAAAACGATCGCAAGAGGCTGATGTAATCTAAGAAGGTAGTAATTGTAGGTCATGTACCATGAGAACTGGGCACCAACAAACCAGTTTACCTTGGCATAGATACAACATTTAGATATCAGGTTGGAACAGAAAACAGATTATTTGTCCTGGTGAAATCTGCATCTCAGAGCTCTTGGCACATCTAATTTCGAACTGCACAATTATGAGAGAGAATGTTAAAGACATTGACTATCCCCCAAAGTAGAACTGATAGTCACATTCTGAATTACATAAAACAGGTCAAAACTCTCCTCTGTAGATACAATGTATCTCGCTTCAATGAATGATGAATAAAATGGCTGTACAACTTCAGAATAATGGTCCGCTAGCTCCTGTTATGAATAGCAGCTGAAAATTTTCTGAGGAAACAACAAATCACCATCCAAACATGTATTAACAGACAACTTGGAAAATACTTCCCATATGCCCAGGAAACACTCATTCTTCAAAAAGTCCTGCTCCAAGAAATAAATCAAGATGATAAGAGAGCCATTAATCTTTGCTATTTTTTACGTTTACTAAGGTTGCATATTAAATCAGCTACGAGATGTACCATGCAACATGATAATGAATGGTATTTGTTTCCACAGAAATATTATAGAATTTTTTTGTCCATAATAAGCTTGTGTACATAGGGTCACATTAAACTCTGTGATAAATGGGCTTATGAAATGTAAAGAATAAAAGTAAAGATAGCTAGTCCCTAATTCTGAAAATAATAACTTACATCACAGCCTGATACTGATATTTTTATCATTATGTGAAGGGAGGACATCTAGAATATCTACTTTTATTACTTTAAAACAATGTGAAATTTAGTAAAAAAAAATTGGTATGGGTGGGTTCAAACCAGGTTTAGGCTAACGTTCAGCATAAACACCTGGACGATCTCTTGACCTGTTCATGTATAGTACCTTAAAGGGGTGGTTCACCCCTTTTCATTACTGGCCACATCAATATTAAGTTGAGAAACAAGGTTTTTCTCAATACATTGTGCTTCCAATAGTGTCTGTGAGTGGAGCTATTGTGCTCCGCTCACCCCCTTCATGCGACCCCCAGGCTCCGTGACCTCTGATGTCTGGTGATGTCACATCTACTTCCAGTTCACCTGACATCACCCAGGTGGGCCCAGTCTTCCTTAGTGACTGGGCAGTGGGTGGCATTTCACCGCCCATCACAGCCCAGCGCCACAGCCCAGCATCTCACCGCTCCCTCCTTCACCGCGGAGCGCTACAAGCAGGAGTGATGCCTGACTGTGACAAGCAGTTGAACACCAGAACCCAGTGACTCACAGAGATTGGGGCCAGCCTCAGTGATGTCAGGTCAACAGGAAGCTGATGTGACATCACCGGACATCAAAGATCACGGAGCCCGGGGGTCACGCGAAGGAGGCTTACATGCACTATTTGAAACACAAGATATTTGAGAGAACACTTGTTTCTCAACATAATATCGATGTGGCCAGTAAGGAAAAGTGGTAAAGCCCCCCCCTTAAAATTTCCAAAAATGTAATTTTGCCATATCATTGATGCTATGCATGTGTTAACAATACTTTTTATCATTATGTATATGCATAAAATAAAATTGATACTATGCAGTCTATGTTTTTTTTATCAAAGGGAGAATTCTAACAAGCAAAAATGTGAGGTCTGAAACAGAATTTATTAAATAATTTCAAAAGTTGCAAATCTCATCTTATGTTTGATGTACCGCCCCGTGCTCGGCAGCCGAGCCGCTCGGATCCAGACCTTCAGTGAGTGGCTCAAGGGTCTCCGGACCCGGGGTCCTCACAGTCACTTCAACCCTAAAGGGGATTGATGTTTGGGGACGTAGATGTACGACCAAAGGCGTGGTAAGTTCATAACGTCATCCACGGGATGTGGTGAAGGTGGACACCACCGCTGCAGTTACGGGCACCCGGGGGAGATGTTGCGCAGCAAGTTGTTAACCCCTCCATGGGTAGGGATGGTTGCCCAGGACCCGTTGGGGGTGTTTGGTGGTGCAGGGAGATGGGCGGCTGGAGGGCACTGATGTACTCACTATTAGTAAACACACGAGTCTCTGGTAAACCAAGATGATGGTGGTCGGTGCACGCAGCTGGCTGCAGTCTGGTACTCCACCCAGCTGGTGGTCTCTGTCTTTCTCCTGCACCTGTGTTTGATGGTGGACTACCTGCGTTTGCAACTTCAGGAGTCCATTCCCGGCTTGTGGTCGCCTGAGGAGCCGGTTGCCCGCAGACGCTGGCCTGTGGGATCAATGTAGGTTGGCTCTTTGTTACCTATGAGGGACTGGTATAGTGCGGGGTGCTATCTGTGACTATCATTTGACACACACATGAAAAAAAAGCCTGAAAAGGTATTAAACCTCTGTTACATTTCAATAACAGGAATACCAAGGCGGATAATGTATCAGGTTAATCCGTGGGTGATTATTGCATGAATCATCGTGTTATTATCACACTATAGAAGATAATGAGCCTCTTTTAGACAATTGAACAGGTCATCTTATTAAACAGTGAGTCATTTGCTTATAATGTTTAATATAATTTTTCCATGCAAAGGCAAAAACGGTGAGGCACAATGACTGATTCCTGGGTGGGTACCCTTTCTAGGTGGCACTATGGGTTCTGTAATAAATTACCCTATTTATTTAACAAGATACCCCCGAAGAACCATAACTGAGGAGATACATTTAAAGATTGGGGATAGTATTTCTTTTTCATATTAAAGGGAACCTGTCACCACTCACCACTTCTTTCACCTATAAGCTGCGGCCACCGAAACCGGGCTCTTATATACAGCATTCTAACATGCTGTATATAAGAGCCCAGACTGGGGATATAACATAAAAAACACTTTATAATACTTACCTAACGGTCGCACGGTGGACCTTATGGGCATCTCCGTTGTCCTGTGCCAGCGCCTCCTGTTTCGGCCATCTTCGTCCTCTTTCTGAAGCCTGGGTGGTATATGACGCTGCTACGTCATACACACTCGCCGGTCCTGTGCAGGTGCACCACAATACTTTGATCTGCCCTGCTCAGGGCAGATCAAAGTGCGCCTGCTTAGGATCTGAATGCCAGCGAGTGTGTATGATGTCGGACCTGTCATGCACCGTGGCTAGAGAAGGAGCACAAAGTTGGCCCAAAAGAGGCGTCGCCGGCACCAGACAACGGAGACGCCCATAAGGCTCATCGTGCGACCATTAGGTGAGTATTATAAAGTGTTTTTTATGTTATACCCCCGGCCTGGGCACTTATATACAGCATGTTAGAATGAGGTAAATAAGAGCCCGGTGGTTGTGGCCACAGCTTATAGCCAAAAAAAGTGGTGACAGGTTCCCTTTAATAAGTTGATAGAATAGGGCATTTATGCCCTCTTGACATCAATGGGTACCCCAAAATAACATTCTCCAGGAATCTTTGATGTCCAACATCTCTACACAACAAGTGGGAACTTTCTCTTTACATGAAAAGAGTACATATAAGTAAATAAGAAGGGCAAATGAATCAAGATTAACAGAATGCAGTGTTCAACTGTCTAAAATAGGTTGATACTTATTATATTTCAAAGTATGATAACTAGAGTTGAGTGAACAAGTGGAAGGTCGGTTTGGTGGGTTCAGCCAGAATTCAGATAAAGTTTGGTTTGTAAAAACTGCTGTGTGAATACTGACATGAAAAATCCAATAGCTATATGTAAGAATGATAATATGAGAAAAGGAATCTGCATTACTGCCATGAACATATGAATAAAGAGAAATTTAGCTAAAAAACTTACCGTGTATGGGAAGCTGAGACCCAGGCTATATATTCGTATAATGTGGACTGGCTAGTGGGTGGGGCCGGGTCACAAATGAAAAACTACAAATCAATCAAGAAATAACATCTGGAACTCCATTCTGAGTCTGTACTGGGTGCAAAAACCTAAAAAATCTACATTATATGGAGAGAAGGTATGCACACCAGTGACTATGTAAGGGGAATATTGATCAATTCAACAGCTAAATTTCTCATTATTCATATGTTCATGGCAATAATGCAGATTCCTTTTTCATATTTTCATTCTTACATATAGCTATTGGATGTTTAATGTCAGTATTCACACAGCAGTTTCTGCTTTTCATATATTCCCCTTGCATAGTCACTGGTGTGCATACCTTCTCTCCATATAGTGTAGATTTTTTAGGTTTTGACACCCAGTTTAGACTCAGAATGGAGTTCCAGACGTTATTTCTTGATTGATTTGTAGTTTTTCGTTTGTGAACCCAGCCCCACCCAATAGCCAGTCCACATTATACGCATATATAGCCTGGGTCTCAGCTTCCCATACACGGTACGTTTTTTTAACTGCATGAGAGGACACACACAAGCTAGGGACCCCAACGTAAAGAAATACTTTGGCGTAGTGTTGGGGCTCTGTTGCGTTGATTAATTCAATAGCTAATTTTCTCTTGATTCATATGTTCATGGCAGTAATGCAGATTCCTTTTCTCATATTTTCATTCTTACATATAGCTATTGGATTTTTCATGTCAGTATTCACACAGCAGTTTATGCTATTACATGTATTCCCCTTGCATAGTCACTGGTGTGCATACCATCTCTCCATATAGTATAGATTTTTTTAGGTTTTGGCACCCAGTTCAGACTCAGAATGGAGTTTCAGATGTTATTTCTTGATTGAAAGTTTGGTTTGTGACTCAGACTTGAACTGACCCCTACTGGTAGTCACTAATTGGGCAGTTTGAGTCTCCGCCTATATGCTGCCAGCCATAAAGAGATCACATCTGGAGGCGAGTAGGAGGGGTTTTTCCATTTTATTTATTTGGTGCACACTATATGCAATCATGCTGTTGTTACAGCTAGTGCGAGCTGTTAAAACACTGCAAGCATAGAGCATACCCAAGCACAGAGCATACCCAAGCACAGAGCATACCCAGGCAGAGCAATGCTCACGCGAGTGGTTTGCATACATAAAGCACCCGAACTCCGAACCCAAACTCTGTTCTTTTTGCAAAGTCTGTGTTTAGTACGAACACCAAAGCTCGGGTTCGCTCATCTCTAAGCATATGTCAATGTTTTGTAATAATCACCAATGAATTAATAAATTCCGTAGAAGTAACAAAGAGGCAGGTCACATTCCTTAAAAGCAAAATACTTTTTTACTCATTCAAAAAGTCCTTAAAACAGCAAACATGCAGGGAGAAGCAGAGAGCATGAGGACTACAGCAGTTTCGTGTTCAAACAGGTAATCTATGACGTGAATACTGCTTCCTTATATCGCAGTACACCTTATATACATCATATGATCTATAAAGGCAAAATAAAAAAAAAATATACAAACAGGATAAATGTCCTTATGTATCTAATTATTAAAAACAGTTTTTATCCGGATGTATATTTCACAAAAATTCAGGATTCATCAGCATATTATTGTTATAAAAGACCGTCAAATCATTCCTTTCATTTAATCCTAAAGGCCCTAATGCTTCCAATTTCATAATCTACCTCAATTCTCAGCTCGATAGTAATTTATGGTGATCACCACCACTTTTTGGTAAATTTACTTTTTCAAAGCCTGCAAATTGGAGTATTTTGGGATGAGTAATGACATTGTCTTACATGATTTACTAATCTGATAGCGCCTTCGATGCTCCCTGAAGCGGATAAACATAGATCTGATGGTTTTGCCTATGTAATAAAAGCTGCGAGGGCAGACGATACAATATACCGCATATTTAGTTTGGCAAGAAATAAATTATTTTATAGAATGAAAAAAGTGCCTATTTTTATAGGGTTCCCATAAAGGTGCTGGTTGCAAAAAGAACAATTCCCACATTTGAAATTCCCTGTGGGGGCCATTTTTGACATGCCGCTTTGTTACGTCTTCGGAATTTATTGTTTCTACTGCTTGTAAGCTGAGCATCACCGATTCCTATCTAGTGTGCATGGAAAGATCACATATGCCACGCTGAACTTTGCTTATGAGTAGTGTTGATCTTTTTTCTATTTGTTACATCACCAATAAATTAACCGAATACTTTGCCTGTCTTGTTATTCCTGTTATTAATATGTAACAGAAGTTACATAGTTAAGTTGTTACATAGGTTGAAAAAAGACACAGGTCCCTCAAGTTCAACCCTTCTCCACCAGTTATAGATTTTCTGACAGTAGATTATTTATAAGCCACAATGCAATTTCTTGTGATAAAAGCATTCAGCCCCTTTCTAAATGCTGTTATAGTGTCTGCTATTACTAACGCTTATGGTAAGGGATTCCACAATTTGCTCCTCTAACAGTGAAGAACCCTTTCCAATTTAGAAATCACCTTTCTTCCATAACTAATAAATGTTCGCTGGTCCCTTCTAAAATCTTGGATGGAATAAATAATGTGCCAGTCATTTGTATTGACCACACAAGTATTTCTACATATAATTGAGATCTCTTCAGAGGTGTGTTTTCTTTTTAAGCTATGCATGACCAATTCTTCCAAGTGGGAATTGAAGCAGAGGCAATCAATCCCATGTAATAATCTAGTTGTCTCTCATATTTTTTTAACATATTTTATTATGTATTATCATGGGAGAACACTGAAGATATGACACTGTGATACAATGTAAAGTAGTCAGTGTGCAGCTTGTATAACAACGTAAATCTGGTGTCCTCTAAATAACTCAACACACAATGATTAGCATCAAAACCTCTGGCAACAAAAGTGAGTGCATCCCTAAGTGAAAATGGCCAAATTGTGTCAAATTAGTCAATATTTTGTGTGCTCAACATTATCATCAAGTATTACTTTAACTCTCTTGGGCATGGAGTTCACTAGACCTTCACAAGAGCCATTGGAATCCTCTTTCATCCTCCATGATGACATTGTAGAGCTGGTGGATGTTAGTGGCCTTGTTCTCCTTCACTTTTCATCTGTGAATGTCCCACAGATGCTGAATTGGGTTTATTTCAGGAGACATGCTTGGCCAGTCCAGTAGTTTTACCCTCAGCTTCTTTAGCAAAGCAGTGGTCCTCTTAGAGGTGTGTTTGAGGTTGTTATGTTGGAATATTACCTGAGGTTCAGTTTCCAAAGGGAGGAGATCATGTTGTGCTTCAATATATCACAGTACATGTTGGCATTCATAGTTCCCTCAATTAACTATATTTCCCCACAGCCGGCAACACTCATCCTGCCCCAAACCATGACCCTCCCACCACCATGCTTGACTGTACACAAGACACACTTGTCTTTTTAATCCTCAACAGGTTGCTGTGACACACTCTTGATTTCATCTGAACCAAATAAGTTTATCTTGGACTCATCAGACCACAAGACATGGTTCCAGAAATCCTTGACCTCAGTCTGCTTGTCTTCAGCAAACTGATTCAGGACTATTTTGTGCATCATCTTTGGATGAGTCTTCCTTTTTGGACAACAGCCATGCAGACCTATTTGATGCATTGTGCAGATTATGGTTTGAGCACAGACAGGTTGATCCTCCTTCCCCTATAACCTCTGCAGCAATGCTGGCAGTACTCATATGTCTGTTTTGAAAAGACAACCTCTGAAAATGATGCTGAACATGCTCAACTTCTTTGGTTGACCAAGATGAGGCCTGTTCTGAGTGGAACCTGTCTTGTTAAACCACTGTATGGTCTTGGCCACCATGCTGCAGCTCAATTTCAGGGTGTTTGAAATCTTCTTATAGCCTAGGCCATCTTTATGTAGAGCAACAATTCTTTTTTTTCAGATCCTTAGAGAATTCTTTCCCATAAGGAGACATGCTGAACTCTCAATGACTAGTATGAGACAGTATGTGAGCAATAATATCAAATGTAACACACCTGCTCTCCATTCACACCTGAGATCTTGTAACACTAATCAGTCTCATGACACTGGTGAGGAAAAATTGGGCACAATTTGGTTATTTTCACTTAGAGGTGTACTCACTTTTTTTCCAGTGGTTTAGACATTATAGGCTGTGTGTTGAGCTATTCAGCGGACACACCAAATTTACACTGCTATACAAGCTGCACAGTGACTACATTGCATCAAACTGTCCTATCTTTAGTCTTGACCCATGAAAAGATAACATATTTACAAAAATGTGAGGGGTGTACTCACTTTTGGAATATGCTATATATATCATTACCACATCAGTTCACTTCCAATCCTGTGACACCAACCCTTTTACAAGAGAGTCTAAGAAGATGAGATACAGCAGTCTGTCAATTACTGAGCTCAACTCCCTCAATATCCGTGGATGAATGTCATCTGGCCCAGGAGCTTTTTCAATATTACATTTGCTTAGACACAGCCATTCTTTTTAGTTATATTGTGTGTGAAACTTTGATTTTTGCCTTGCTGAATGATAACTTTCACAATCAGTTCATTGGCGAACACAATTGAAAAGTGCATATTTTTCACCTTCGCTTTGTCCTCTATGATTATATTGCCATGATAATATTTTAAGGGGCAATTCCATCAGATGTTTTCATTTAGGTATTAGTATAATTATAATATTTTGAGAAATTAATTTAATTGTCAATGGTGATTTGCTTCATTGTAGCTAATTTTTCTAACAATTTTTTTTTAATATTTCCTATTGAGATATTAATACTGTAATGCTTTTCCTGACTACTTGGTTTTAAGTTGTTATTTGCCTTTTGTTTTTGTTTTTTTATGCTTTGTGCTGCCCTATTTATTTATAACGGTTTCCTTTAATTTCTGGACATTTTAAGCTCTTCCCTTAATCTAAAAAATGTAGTTTTTCTAAGTTGCAGGTGTTTGCATTTCCCCTTTGAAATTTTTTTACTAAATATTACATTTAAACTTACCACATTATGGTCTCTGCTGCCCAAATGCTCCCGGACCTGTAGATCTGAAATTGTATCTGATTTATTTGAAAGGACCAGATTCAGCAAATTACACACCCTGGTCAGTTCATCCACCACCTGAGAGATGTAATTGTCTTGAACTGAGGATACGTACTTACAGCTTTTAACACAAACAGAAGACTCTATATCCCTTTGAATGTCTTGAGAGTTAAGCGGGCTTTACACGCTGCGACATCGCTAGCATCGGCTAGCGATGTCGAGTGCGATAGTACCCGCCCCGTTGTACGTGCGATATTGTGTGATCGCTGCCGTAGCGAACATTATCGCTATGGCAGCGTCACACGTACATACCTGCTCTGCAACGTCGCTCTGGCCAGCATACCGCCTCCTTTCTAAGGGGGCGGGTCGTGCGGCGTCACAGCGACGTCACACGGCAGGCGTCCAATAGAAGCGGAGTGGCGGAGATGAGCGGGATGTAACATCCCACCCACCTACTTCCTTCCGCATTGCCGGTGGAGGCAGGTAAGGAGATGTTCGTCGCTCCTGCGGTGTCACACACAGCGATGTGTGCTGCCGCAGGAACGAGGAACAACATCACTAAAAAAAGAAAACGATTTTTTGTTTCAGGACGACCTCTCCGCGGCAAACGATTTTGACCGCTTTTGTGATTGTTTAAGGTCGCTCATAAGTGTCACACACTGCGATATCGTTAATGATGCCGGATGTGCGTCACAAACACCGTGACCCCGACGATAAAACATTAACGATATCGTAGCGTGTAAACCCGCTTTAGAATCCTCAAAAAGACAGCCTTATTTTATTTGCTGTCTTTTCCATTTGTTCTAGCATTTGTTAGGAGCCTTATAACAAACTCCAATTATCAACATACAAGTGCATTTCAATAAATTAGAATATCATCAAAAAGTTAATTTATATCAGTAATTCAGTGCAAAAAGTGAAACACATATATTACACAGCGTCATTACACACAGAGGGATCTATTTCCAGTGTTTATTTCTGTTAATGTTGATGATTATGGCTTACAGCCAAGGAAAACCCAAAAGTCATTATCTCAGAAAATTAGAATATTATATAAGACCAACTGAAAAAATGATTTTAAACTCAGAAATGTTGGTGCCTACTGAAAAGTCTGTACAGTAAATGCACTCAGTGCTTGGTCAGGGCTCTTTTTGCATTAATTATTGCATCAATGTGGCGTGGCATGGAGGCGATCAGCCTGTGGCACTGCTGAGGTGTTATCGAAGCCCAGGTTGCTTTGATGGAAGCCTTCAGCTTGTCTGCATTGTTGGGTCTGGTGTTTTTCATCTTCCTCTTGACAATACAAGGATAGGATCATTACTACCTCCCCCGCAGTCCCGTCATGATGTTCTGGGCGATGAATCTGCCAGCACTGCACCCCACCGGACCCGGGTAGACTGAGCATATTAGCGTGTAAGTCTCAGCTAGGCGGTGAACACTGGTCAGGTTGCTGAGTCCATCTCCGCCAACATTCGTTAATTGCAATTTTTCTGCACACTGCAAAACCTCATCCACTCCCAAAGTGCTAGGTTTTAAGTCCTGTTTCTCAAGAGTCACAGGTGCAGTATCTGGTGCATCCCCGCCCTCATCCTGAATATACAAGTCCTTTCTTTCCTCCTTCAGCTGGTCATCCAAGGTGGTAGACTCCACCTCCAGCAGAAGATCTGTTCACGTGCTTTTTGGGGTGGCATGCCCCCTTTTCTTCCTGCACAGAATCGTTAATGGCGACTGTTCTTTTTGCAAATAAATGGTTCAACACCAAATTAACCGGTTTTACACAGTTCCGTAGGCGCACGGTACCTGGTTGAATGGGGCCGATATCTTGTTCATGACGACAAATGTAGCACCCCATAGGGCAGGTGGTAAACCTACTCATTACCGGACCATTGCGGGTCGGGTCAGGCGATGTCACGGGTGGCCTTGCCCAGTTCCGATGCCCCAGGGCGTACAGCAAATGGTGGGGAAAGCGGGATGTTGGGGAAAGTTTGTTGTGACACCACCTGTGGTATGTGGCCAGGGAGTAGCCGCCACTGCAGAATTCATCACCGGGGCAGGTGTTATGGCAGCTGAGATGGTGTTGCTCCCCACAGGCAGAGTGGGCCCGGGTGGATAACGGGAGAATAGCAGTCCCATTGGAGCACCGGAGCACGGGGCGATGGCGTTGCTAATCAGAGTCTGAGTCGACAATTGCGGTTCCAGGTTCTTTTACTCACTGATTTAAAGCTGCACTCAGGTGCTGGTCTCTGCTGTCGAGGGCTCCAGTCAATCCCAATCAAGTAAGGGGGCCACAACTGGTGTTTGAAGAGAGAAAGGGAGAGAATGTCCTTTTCCTATGATGTCCACCTCAGCAGTTAGGTACCATGGCTGAGCTCTCGCTCCAAGCCCCAGGCCTAGCAAAGTCCAAGTTTTCCAGAGATGTCTTTTCAGAACGATGGTCCCGACTTGTCTGTCTATGTGAGTGCGTTGTGCCTATTTCTACCCCCAAGTGGAAGCCGCCCCCCAGGTGGCTGGCTTCAGTGACTGGAAATTCCCATGCATTGTGATGGCCACCCCCTTGCCTACCCTGAGCCATCCCACCCTGTGTGAAGGCTCCTAAGCTGTATGTAGTATGTGATTGTGGAACACCGGTAATTAATCCCCCCTTACCTGAGATATATACCTCACCTTAATTGAGGTGCAGTACCCTGTGGTGACCAGAGCCTCAGGGGTGCCACAGATTCATTCTATACTGACAACCCGAGGAAACAAGCAGATTGTTGTAAGGCAGCAGATCCTGCCATTGGAGCCGTGTCGTGTGTTATCTGGTGTTTGTCTGCTTCTGTTGGTTGTTTATCCTTTTGGTTACCATTCCTGTCCCGACCCTCCCTAGGGGTGGTGGGAGAGGGGGATATTAGATCAGGGCTGGTCAGAAGCAGGGCCAGGGTGGCGGCCCATATGTCCTTACCATTAGAGGTAATTCTGGGATTAGGGATAGCTTGGACAACCTAGAATGAGGGTCAGTCTGGGAGCCCTTATCACCGGTATCTCCAACCTATTTATTAATATGCAGTTTGCAAGCTTTGAGTCAAACTCAGCAAAACGGCCACCGTGAAGGATCAGACAGCGGGCATGGAGCATTGGGGACTGGTGAAAAGGTGAGTGGTAATAATTTTACAGCTGCTTCTGCCTGTATACTTTGGCCAAGTGTCTCCATTGTACTGCATCTCCAGCCCAGTATTCACTCCAGGAGTAAGCAGGCTCTGAAGTACACTGCTTCATAGTGTACTTGTGGCCAGAAACCTCAACCTAGTGTGCACATCTTGTCAGAAATGCAACATGATGGAGAAGCAGAAGACTGGACAGCAAAAAGGGAACAATGGGTACAACTAAAGTGGTGAATGGGGAGGTGTGTAAATATTATTTTTCTTTTTGAGATCCCAGACCATAATAAGGATCACTGCATTTGCATAGAATAATCTCTCCATAAATCGAATTTCTCTGGAAAATCTGTGCAAACAGGTAAATTGGCACTTTGCATGTTCCGCTCATCTCTAATATTTGCTAATGATTATTTACTAATAAAACAGATCTTGTTTAATCTGAGTAAAGAACATTTCCTTCAACCTTCATCTGAAGACATGATTGACAAACAGCCCATTTGGCCAACATGACAAATATAAATATCATTTTTATATATATATATATATATATATATATATATATATATATATATATATATATATATATATGCATATATATAATATTTATTTATTTTTATTTTTTTTTCATCAGTTTGTCTGGTAACGGAATTCACGAGCAATACTAATACCATGTAGAACGCCTCTGTGCTAATATTTAACGGAAGATTTATGATTGGAAAGCAATTTCATTGTAATCACCTTTCTATTAAGAGTATTTCTCCCAGAAAATTATTGCAATTAGATATTTCGTCATACACATTTTTACTTCTTTTGTATGTACTGGAACAACACACAAAAAAAAAAAGGAAAAATGGCAAATTGGACTTCAGTTCTGACAAAACCCCAAAAATGGGTTGTACAAAATTGTTGGCACCTTTCCAAAATTGTGAGTGAACACCTTTGTTTCACGCATGTGATGTCATTCAAACTCACCTGTGGCAAGTGACAGGTATGGGCAATATGAAAATCACAGCTAAAAACAGATAACAAGGGGAGACATTGACTCAATCTTTGCATTGTGTGTCTGTGTGTGCAACAATAAGCATGGAGAACAGAAAGAGAGTCTGGGTTTTATGAGACTTATGCTGTAAACGGCAATCAGTATGTCTTACTAGAGACATGGCACACTCTAGAGAAGGATGAGTTTCATACATTACTTTCACCCTCTTCGATACACCCTGAAAAAACTGTCTTTTGAGCGCAGAGTTGCTCCACTGAGTGTCCACGGACCAATGCCAGAATTCAATGCAATTATTCTCTGCAGGCTGATTCCCCAGTTGCAGTGAGCGGATTTTAGACTCAGCTAGAGATGTTTATCTGAATCATCATAGATGAGCCCAAGTGCTGTCCACAGTCAAAAAAGATGACTCAGGGGCAGAGAAAAAGCTCATCCTCGTGGGTCCCTACTCAAGCGTGAGACCACAATTTCCACCCCCACTGTGCCTCATTACCAGAGGAGTGGGGACATAGACAGAAGTATAACTTACATGCTTCTCTAAAGGTAACAAACCAGTTACACTCCCCCAAAAATCTTTCTAGGAGGGGAGGTTTAGATTTGGATGATCCAGCAACCAAAATAGGTTGCGCATGTGGTGTCGCAAGCTGCACTTGTTGCTGTACCACCCCCTTTTATTCCGTCACCTGGAGACTGAGAGACAAGGGCTACATTTGCCTTGATAGCACAGAAACTGGGTACATGCTGGAATATAATGTGGGGCTAGCTTTAATATCATGATTACAATGGCATAGCGGTGAACAGGGCTCCTAGGTAGAGTTGAGCGCGGTTCGTGGTTCGTGGTTCTCCAGTTCTAGGCTCGAGTGATTTTGGGGCATGTTCTAGATCGAACTAGAACTCGAGCTTTTTGCAAAAGCTCGATAGTTCTAGAAACGTTCGAGAACGGTTCTAGCAGCCAAAAAACAGCTAAATCCTAGCTTGGTTTCTGCTGTAATAGTGTAAGTCACTCTGTGAATCAAACTATTATCACATTTCAGTGTATAGTGTGCGTGAACAGCGCCTTCAGATCACTGCTGTTTCTATAATGGCGATCGCCATTTTTTTTTTTTTTTTTTCTTGTCTTCCTTCCCTAAGCGCGCGCGTCTTGTGGGGCGGGCCAGCATGTCAGCCAATAACAGACACACACACACCTAAGTGGACTTTGAGCCAGAGAAGCAACGGCATGTGTGATAGGATCTGCATGTCACATGTCCCTGCATTATAAAACCGGACATTTTCTTCACGGACGCCATTATCTGCCTTCTGCGTCTTTGGTGTCAGACATCAGTGTCGCAGCTCCGTCCTCCTGAGTCCTATAGCCGATACAGCTGTATGCGCTGCATACACAGCGTTAGACAGCTTAGGGAGAGCACATTCTAGCAGTCCTTTTAAGGGCTCAAAGCGGCAGGGTCAGAGAGCCATAAGTGACAGGTCCTGCAAACAGCAACAGCGTCTGTGTAGCCCAGGTCAGGGATTTCCTCCCTGCATTTCACCATTAGGAGGGAATAGAAAGGCAGGCTTCCATTCCTCTACCCAGAGCACCACAATCCTGCCACTGTACCCTCTTGTCCTCTGCACACTCCAACTCATTCTAAGTAAGCCATTATACTAGCAAACATTCAGTGTACCTAGTGGCATCCTATACGTGGCTATTGGACTTTGCTATAGTCCCACTAGTGCAAAGACATTTGCAGAGCACGTCTGCCTGCATTGCACACTACAACTTTTTTAAACTAAGCAATTTTACTAGCAAACACTCAGTGTACCTAGTGGCATCCTATACGTGGCTATTGGACTTTGCTATAGTCCCACTAGTGCCAAGACATTTGCAGCACGTCTGCCTGTGTTGCACACTCCAACTAATTATAACTAAGCCATTATACTAGCACACACTCAGTGTACCTAGTGGCATCCTATACGTGGCTATTGGACTTTGCTATAGTCCCACTAGTGCCAAGACATTTGCAGCACGTCTGCCTGCGTTGCACACTCCAACTAATTATAACTAAGCCATTATACTAGCACACACTCAGTGTACCTAGTGGCATCCTATACGTGGCTATTGGACTTTGCTTTAGTCCCACTAGTGCCAAGACATTTGCAGAACGCATCTGCCTGCGTTGCACACTCCAACTAATTATAACTAAGCCATTATACTAGCACACACTCAGTGTACCTAGTGGCATCCTATACGTGGCTATTGGACTTTGCTATAGTCCCACTAGTGCCAAGACATTTGCAGCACGTCTGCCTGCGTTGCACACTCCAACTAATTATAACTAAGCCATTATACTAGCACACACTCAGTGTACCTAGTGGCATCCTATACGTGGCTATTGGACTTTGCTATAGTCCCACTAGTGCCAAGACATTTGCAGAGCGCATCTGCCTGCGTTGCACACTCCAACTAATTATAACTAAGCCATTATACTAGCACACACTCAGTGTACCTAGTGGCATCCTATACGTGGCTATTGGACTTTGCTATAGTCCCACTAGTGCAAAGACATTTGCAGCACGTCTGCCTGCGTTGCACACTCCAACTAATTATAACTAAGCCATTATACTAGCACACACTCAGTGTACCTAGTGGCATCCTATACGTGGCTATTGGACTTTGCTTTAGTCCCACTAGTGCCAAGACATTTGCAGAGCGCATCTGCCTGCGTTGCACACTCCAACTAATTATAACTAAGCCATTATACTAGCACACACTCAGTGTACCTAGTGGCATCCTATACGTGGCTATTGGACTTTGCTATAGTCCCACTAGTGCCAAGACATTTGCAGAGCGCATCTGCCTGCGTTGCACACTCCAACTAATTATAACTAAGCCATTATACTAGCACACACTCAGTGTACCTAGTGGCATCCTATACGTGGCTATTGGACTTTGCTATAGTCCCACTAGTGCCAAGACATTTGCAGCACGTCTGCCTGCGTTGCACACTCCAACTAATTATAACTAAGCCATTATACTAGCACACACTCAGTGTACCTAGTGGCATCCTATACGTGGCTATTGGACTTTGCTATAGTCCCACTAGTGCCAAGACATTTGCAGCACGTCTGCCTGCGTTGCACACTCCAACTAATTATAACTAAGCCATTATACTAGCAAACACTCAGTGTACCTAGTGGCATCCTATACGTGGCTATTGGACTTTGCTATAGTCCCACTAGTGCCAAGACATTTGCAGCACGTCTGCCTGCGTTGCACACTCCAACTAATTATAACTAAGCCATTATACTAGCACACACTCAGTGTACCTAGTGGCATCCTATACGTGGCTATTGGACTTTGCTATAGTCCCACTAGTGCCAAGACATTTGCAGAGCGCATCTGCCTGCGTTGCACACTCCAACTAATTATAACTAAGCCATTATACTAGCACACACTCAGTGTACCTAGTGGCATCCTATACGTGGCTATTTGACTTTGCTATAGTCCCACTAGTGCCAAGACATTTGCAGAGCGCATCTGCCTGCGTTGCACACTCCAACTAATTATAACTAAGCCATTATACTAGCACACACTCAGTGTACCTAGTGGCATCCTATACGTGGCTATTGGACTTTGCTATAGTCCCACTAGTGCCAAGACATTTGCAGAGCGCATCTGCCTGCGTTGCACACTCCAACTAATTATAACTAAGCCATTATACTAGCACACACTCAGTGTACCTAGTGGCATCCTATACGTGGCTATTGGACTTTGCTATAGTCCCACTAGTGCCAAGACATTTGCAGCACGTCTGCCTGCGTTGCACACTCCAACTAATTATAACTAAGCCATTATACTAGCACACACTCAGTGTACCTAGTGGCATCCTATACGTGGCTATTGGACTTTGCTATAGTCCCACTAGTGCCAAGACATTTGCAGCACGTCTGCCTGCGTTGCACACTCCAACTAATTATAACTAAGCCATTATACTAGCAAACACTCAGTGTACCTAGTGGCATCCTATACGTGGCTATTGGACTTTGCTATAGTCCCACTAGTGCCAAGACATTTGCAGCACGTCTGCCTGCGTTGCACACTCCAACTAATTATAACTAAGCCATTATACTAGCACACACTCAGTGTACCTAGTGGCATCCTATACGTGGCTATTGGACTTTGCTATAGTCCCACTAGTGCCAAGACATTTGCAGCACGTCTGCCTGCGTTGCACACTCCAACTAATTATAACTAAGCCATTATACTAGCACACACTCAGTGTACCTAGTGGCATCCTATACGTGGCTATTGGACTTTGCTATAGTCCCACTAGTGCAAAGACATTTGCAGAGCACGTCTGCCTGCATTGCACACTACAACTTTTTTAAACTAAGCAATTTTACTAGCAAACACTCAGTGTACCTAGTGGCATCCTATACGTGGCTATTGGACTTTGCTATAGTCCCACTAGTGCAAAGACATTTGCAGAGCACGTCTGCCTGCATTGCACACTACAACTTTTTTAAACTAAGCAATTTTACTAGCAAACACTCAGTGTACCTAGTGGCATCCTATACGTGGCTATTGGACTTTGCTATAGTCCCACTAGTGCCAAGACATTTGCAGCACGTCTGCCTGCGTTGCACACTCCAACTAATTATAACTAAGCCATTATACTAGCACACACTCAGTGTACCTAGTGGCATCCTATACGTGGCTATTGGACTTGGCTATAGTCCCACTAGTGCCAAGACATTTGCAGCACGTCTGCCTGCGTTGCACACTCCAACTAATTATAACTAAGCCATTATACTAGCACACACTCAGTGTACCTAGTGGCATCCTATACGTGGCTATTGGACTTTGCTTTAGTCCCACTAGTGCCAAGACATTTGCAGAACGCATCTGCCTGCGTTGCACACTCCAACTAATTATAACTAAGCCATTATACTAGCACACACTCAGTGTACCTAGTGGCATCCTATACGTGGCTATTGGACTTTGCTATAGTCCCACTAGTGCCAAGACATTTGCAGCACGTCTGCCTGCGTTGCACACTCCAACTAATTATAACTAAGCCATTATACTAGCACACACTCAGTGTACCTAGTGGCATCCTATACGTGGCTATTGGACTTTGCTATAGTCCCACTAGTGCCAAGACATTTGCAGAGCGCATCTGCCTGCGTTGCACACTCCAACTAATTATAACTAAGCCATTATACTAGCACACACTCAGTGTACCTAGTGGCATCCTATACGTGGCTATTGGACTTTGCTATAGTCCCACTAGTGCAAAGACATTTGCAGAGCGCGTCTGCCTGCATTGCACACTCCAACTAATTATAACTAAGCCATTATACTAGCACACACTCAGTGTACCTAGTGGCATCCTATACGTGGCTATTGGACTTTGCTTTAGTCCCACTAGTGCCAAGACATTTGCAGAGCGCATCTGCCTGCGTTGCACACTCCAACTAATGTACCTAGTGGCATCCTATACGTGGCTATTGGACTTTGCTATAGTCCCACTAGTGCCAAGACATTTGTAGAGAGCATCTGCCTGCGTTGCACACTCCAACTAATTATAACTAAGCCATTATACTAGCACACACTCAGTGTACCTAGTGGCATCCTATACGTGGCTATTGGACTTTGCTATAGTCCCACTAGTGCCAAGACATTTGCAGCACGTCTGCCTGCGTTGCACACTCCAACTAAATATAACTAAGCCATTATACTAGCACACACTCAGTGTACCTAGTGGCATCCTATACGTGGCTATTGGACTTTGCTATAGTCCCACTAGTGCTAAGACATTTGCAGCACGTCTGCCTGCGTTGCACACTCCAACTAATTATAACTAAGCCATTATACTAGCAAACACTCAGTGTACCTAGTGGCATCCTATACGTGGCTATTGGACTTTGCTATAGTCCCACTAGTGCCACTGCCAAGACATTTGCAGCACGTCTGCCTGCGTTGCACACTCCAACTAATTATAACTAAGCCATTATACTAGCACACACTCAGTGTACCTAGTGGCATCCTATACGTGGCTATTGGACTTTGCTATAGTCCCACTAGTGCCAAGACATTTGCAGAGCGCATCTGCCTGCGTTGCACACTCCAACTAATTATAACTAAGCCATTATACTAGCACACACTCAGTGTACCTAGTGGCATCCTATACGTGGCTATTGGACTTTGCTATAGTCCCACTAGTGCCAAGACATTTGTAGAGCGCATCTGCCTGCGTTGCACACTCCAACTAATTATAACTAAGCCATTATACTAGCACACACTCAGTGTACCTAGTGGCATCCTATACGTGGCTATTGGACTTGGCTATAGTCCCACTAGTGCCAAGACATTTGCAGCACGTCTGCCTGCGTTGCACACTCCAACTAATTATAACTAAGCCATTATACTAGCACACACTCAGTGTACCTAGTGGCATCCTATACGTGGCTATTGGACTTGGCTATAGTCCCACTAGTGCCAAGACATTTGCAGCACGTCTGCCTGCGTTGCACACTCCAACTAATTATAACTAAGCCATTATACTAGCACACACTCAGTGTACCTAGTGGCATCCTATACGTGGCTATTGGACTTTGCTTTAGTCCCACTAGTGCCAAGACATTTGCAGAACGCATCTGCCTGCGTTGCACACTCCAACTAATTATAACTAAGCCATTATACTAGCACACACTCAGTGTACCTAGTGGCATCCTATACGTGGCTATTGGACTTTGCTATAGTCCCACTAGTGCCAAGACATTTGCAGCACGTCTGCCTGCGTTGCACACTCCAACTAATTATAACTAAGCCATTATACTAGCACACACTCAGTGTACCTAGTGGCATCCTATACGTGGCTATTGGACTTTGCTATAGTCCCACTAGTGCCAAGACATTTGCAGAGCGCATCTGCCTGCGTTGCACACTCCAACTAATTATAACTAAGCCATTATACTAGCTCACACTCAGTGTACCTAGTGGCATCCTATACGTGGCTATTGGACTTTGCTATAGTCCCACTAGTGCAAAGACATTTGCAGCACGTCTGCCTGCGTTGCACACTCCAACTAATTATAACTAAGCCATTATACTAGCACACACTCAGTGTACCTAGTGGCATCCTATACGTGGCTATTGGACTTTGCTTTAGTCCCACTAGTGCCAAGACATTTGCAGAGCGCATCTGCCTGCGTTGCACACTCCAACTAATTATAACTAAGCCATTATACTAGCACACACTCAGTGTACCTAGTGGCATCCTATACGTGGCTATTGGACTTTGCTATAGTCCCACTAGTGCCAAGACATTTGTAGAGCGCATCTGCCTGCGTTGCACACTCCAACTAATTATAACTAAGCCATTATACTAGCACACACTCAGTGTACCTAGTGGCATCCTATACGTGGCTATTGGACTTTGCTATAGTCCCACTAGTGCCAAGACATTTGCAGCACGTCTGCCTGCGTTGCACACTCCAACTAATTATAACTAAGCCATTATACTAGCACACACTCAGTGTACCTAGTGGCATCCTATACGTGGCTATTGGACTTTGCTATAGTCCCACTAGTGCTAAGACATTTGCAGCACGTCTGCCTGCGTTGCACACTCCAACTAATTATAACTAAGCCATTATACTAGCAAACACTCAGTGTACCTAGTGGCATCCTATACGTGGCTATTGGACTTTGCTATAGTCCCACTAGTGCCAAGACATTTGCAGCACGTCTGCCTGCGTTGCACACTCCAACTAATTATAACTAAGCCATTATACTAGCACACACTCAGTGTACCTAGTGGCATCCTATACGTGGCTATTGGACTTTGCTATAGTCCCACTAGTGCCAAGACATTTGCAGAGCGCATCTGCCTGCGTTGCACACTCCAACTAATTATAACTAAGCCATTATACTAGCACACACTCAGTGTACCTAGTGGCATCCTATACGTGGCTATTGGACTTTGCTATAGTCCCACTAGTGCCAAGACATTTGTAGAGCGCATCTGCCTGCGTTGCACACTCCAACTAATTATAACTAAGCCATTATACTAGCACACACTCAGTGTACCTAGTGGCATCCTATACGTGGCTATTGGACTTTGCTATAGTCCCACTAGTGCCAAGACATTTGCAGCACGTCTGCCTGCGTTGCACACTCCAACTAATTATAACTAAGCCATTATACTAGCACACACTCAGTGTACCTAGTGGCATCCTATACGTGGCTATTGGACTTTGCTATAGTCCCACTAGTGCTAAGACATTTGCAGCACGTCTGCCTGCGTTGCACAATCCAACTAAGTATAACTAAGCCATTATACTAGCAAACACTCAGTGTACCTAGTGGCATCCTATACGTGGCTATTGGACTTTGCTATAGTCCCACTAGTGCCAAGACATTTGCAGCACGTCTGCCTGCGTTGCACACTCCAACTAATTATAACTAAGCCATTATACTAGCACACACTCAGTGTACCTAGTGGCATCCTATACGTGGCTATTGGACTTTGCTATAGTCCCACTAGTGCCAAGACATTTGCAGAGCGCATCTGCCTGCGTTGCACACTCCAACTAATTATAACTAAGCCATTATACTAGCACACACTCAGTGTACCTAGTGGCATCCTATACGTGGCTATTGGACTTTGCTATAGTCCCACTAGTGCCAAGACATTTGCAGAGCGCATCTGCCTGCGTTGCACACTCCAACTAATTATAACTAAGCCATTATACTAGCACACACTCAGTGTACCTAGTGGCATCCTATACGTGGCTATTGGACTTTGCTATAGTCCCACTAGTGCCAAGACATTTGCAGCACGTCTGCCTGCGTTGCACACTCCAACTAATTATAACTAAGCCATTATACTAGCACACACTCAGTGTACCTAGTGGCATCCTATACGTGGCTATTGGACTTTGCTATAGTCCCACTAGTGCTAAGACATTTGCAGCACGTCTGCCTGCGTTGCACACTCCAACTAATTATAACTAAGCCATTATACTAGCAAACACTCAGTGTACCTAGTGGCATCCTATACGTGGCTATTGGACTTTGCTATAGTCCCACTAGTGCCAAGACATTTGCAGCACGTCTGCCTGCGTTGCACACTCCAACTAATTATAACTAAGCCATTATACTAGCACACACTCAGTGTACCTAGTGGCATCCTATACGTGGCTATTGGACTTTGCTATAGTCCCACTAGTGCCAAGACATTTGCAGAGCGCATCTGCCTGCGTTGCACACTCCAACTAATTATAACTAAGCCATTATACTAGCACACACTCAGTGTACCTAGTGGCATCCTATACGTGGCTATTGGACTTTGCTATAGTCCCACTAGTGCCAAGACATTTGCAGAGCGCATCTGCCTGCGTTGCACACTCCAACTAATTATAACTAAGCCATTATACTAGCACACACTCAGTGTACCTAGTGGCATCCTATACGTGGCTATTGGACTTTGCTATAGTCCCACTAGTGCCAAGACATTTGTAGAGCGCATCTGCCTGCGTTGCACACTCCAACTAATTATAACTAAGCCATTATACTAGCACACACTCAGTGTACCTAGTGGCATCCTATACGTGGCTATTGGACTTTGCTATAGTCCCACTAGTGCCAAGACATTTGCAGCACGTCTGCCTGCGTTGCACACTCCAACTAATTATAACTAAGCCATTATACTAGCACACACTCAGTGTACCTAGTGGCATCCTATACGTGGCTATTGGACTTTGCTATAGTCCCACTAGTGCTAAGACATTTGCAGCACGTCTGCCTGCGTTGCACACTCCAACTAATTATAACTAAGCCATTATACTAGCAAACACTCAGTGTACCTAGTGGCATCCTATACGTGGCTATTGGACTTTGCTATAGTCCCACTAGTGCCAAGACATTTGCAGCACGTCTGCCTGCGTTGCACACTCCAACTAATTATAACTAAGCCATTATACTAGCACACACTCAGTGTACCTAGTGGCATCCTATACGTGGCTATTGGACTTTGCTATAGTCCCACTAGTGCCAAGACATTTGCAGAGCGCATCTGCCTGCGTTGCACACTCCAACTAATTATAACTAAGCCATTATACTAGCACACACTCAGTGTACCTAGTGGCATCCTATACGTGGCTATTGGACTTTGCTATAGTCCCACTAGTGCCAAGACATTTGCAGAGCGCATCTGCCTGCGTTGCACACTCCAACTAATTATAACTAAGCCATTATACTAGCACACACTCAGTGTACCTAGTGGCATCCTATACGTGGCTATTGGACTTTGCTATAGTCCCACTAGTGCCAAGACATTTGCAGAGCGCATCTGCCTGCGTTGCACACTCCAACTAATTATAACTAAGCCATTATACTAGCACACACTCAGTGTACCTAGTGGCATCCTATACGTGGCTATTGGACTTTGCTATAGTCCCACTAGTGCCAAGACATTTGCAGCACGTCTGCCTGCGTTGCACACTCCAACTAATTATAACTAAGCCATTATACTAGCACACACTCAGTGTACCTAGTGGCATCCTATACGTGGCTATTGGACTTTGCTATAGTCCCACTAGTGCCAAGACATTTGCAGCACGTCTGCCTGCGTTGCACACTCCAACTAATTATAACTAAGCCATTATACTAGCAAACACTCAGTGTACCTAGTGGCATCCTATACGTGGCTATTGGACTTTGCTATAGTCCCACTAGTGCCAAGACATTTGCAGCACGTCTGCCTGCGTTGCACACTCCAACTAATTATAACTAAGCCATTATACTAGCACACACTCAGTGTACCTAGTGGCATCCTATACGTGGCTATTGGACTTTGCTATAGTCCCACTAGTGCCAAGACATTTGCAGAGCGCATCTGCCTGCGTTGCACACTCCAACTAATTATAACTAAGCCATTATACTAGCACACACTCAGTGTACCTAGTGGCATCCTATACGTGGCTATTGGACTTTGCGATAGTCCCACTAGTGCAAAGACATTTGCAGCACGTCTGCCTGCGTTGCACACTCCAACTAATTATAACTAAGCCATTATACTAGCACACACTCAGTGTACCTAACGGCATCCTATACGTGGCTATTGGACTTTGCTTTAGTCCCACTAGTGCCAAGACATTTGCAGAACGCATCTGCCTGCGTTGCACACTCCAACTAATTATAACTAAGCCATTATACTAGCACACACTCAGTGTACCTAGTGGCATCCTATACGTGGCTATTGGACTTTGCTATAGTCCCACTAGTGCCAAGACATTTGCAGCACGTCTGCCTGCGTTGCACACTCCAACTAATTATAACTAAGCCATTATACTAGCACACACTCAGTGTACCTAGTGGCATCCTATACGTGGCTATTGGACTTTGCTATAGTCCCACTAGTGCCAAGACATTTGCAGAGCGCATCTGCCTGCGTTGCACACTCCAACTAATTATAACTAAGCCATTATACTAGCACACACTCAGTGTACCTAGTGGCATCCTATACGTGGCTATTGGACTTTGCTATAGTCCCACTAGTGCCAAGACATTTGCAGCACGTCTGCCTGCGTTGCACACTCCAACTAATTATAACTAAGCCATTATACTAGCACACACTCAGTGTACCTAGTGGCATCCTATACGTGGCTATTGGACTTTGCTATAGTCCCACTAGTGCCAAGACATTTGCAGCACGTCTGCCTGCGTTGCACACTCCAACTAATTATAACTAAGCCATTATACTAGCAAACACTCAGTGTACCTAGTGGCATCCTATACGTGGCTATTGGACTTTGCTATAGTCCCACTAGTGCCAAGACATTTGCAGCACGTCTGCCTGCGTTGCACACTCCAACTAATTATAACTAAGCCATTATACTAGCACACACTCAGTGTACCTAGTGGCATCCTATACGTGGCTATTGGACTTTGCTATAGTCCCACTAGTGCCAAGACATTTGCAGAGCGCATCTGCCTGCGTTGCACACTCCAACTAATTATAACTAAGCCATTATACTAGCACACACTCAGTGTACCTAGTGGCATCCTATACGTGGCTATTGGACTTTGCGATAGTCCCACTAGTGCAAAGACATTTGCAGCACGTCTGCCTGCGTTGCACACTCCAACTAATTATAACTAAGCCATTATACTAGCACACACTCAGTGTACCTAGTGGCATCCTATACGTGGCTATTGGACTTTGCTTTAGTCCCACTAGTGCCAAGACATTTGCAGAACGCATCTGCCTGCGTTGCACACTCCAACTAATTATAACTAAGCCATTATACTAGCACACACTCAGTGTACCTAGTGGCATCCTATACGTGGCTATTGGACTTTGCTATAGTCCCACTAGTGCCAAGACATTTGCAGCACGTCTGCCTGCGTTGCACACTCCAACTAATTATAACTAAGCCATTATACTAGCACACACTCAGTGTACCTAGTGGCATCCTATACGTGGCTATTGGACTTTGCTATAGTCCCACTAGTGCCAAGACATTTGCAGAGCGCATCTGCCTGCGTTGCACACTCCAACTAATTATAACTAAGCCATTATACTAGCACACACTCAGTGTACCTAGTGGCATCCTATATGTGGCTATTGGACTTTGCTATAGTCCCACTAGTGCCAAGACATTTGCAGAGCGCATCTGCCTGCGTTGCACACTCCAACTAATTATAACTAAGCCATTATACTAGCACACACTCAGTGTACCTAGTGGCATCCTATACGTGGCTATTGGACTTTGCTATAGTCCCACTAGTGCCAAGACATTTGCAGAGCGCATCTGCCTGCGTTGCACACTCCAACTAATTATAACTAAGCCATTATACTAGCACACACTCAGTGTACCTAGTGGCATCCTATACGTGGCTATTGGACTTTGCTATAGTCCCACTAGTGCCAAGACATTTGCAGCACGTCTGCCTGCGTTGCACACTCCAACTAATTATAACTAAGCCATTATACTAGCAAACACTCAGTGTACCTAGTGGCATCCTATACGTGGCTATTGGACTTTGCTATAGTCCCACTAGTGCCAAGACATTTGCAGCACGTCTGCCTGCGTTGCACACTCCAACTAATTATAACTAAGCCATTATACTAGCACACACTCAGTGTACCTAGTGGCATCCTATACGTGGCTATTGGACTTTGCTATAGTCCCACTAGTGCCAAGACATTTGCAGCACGTCTGCCTGCGTTGCACACTCCAACTAATTATAACTAAGCCATTATACTAGCACACACTCAGTGTACCTAGTGGCATCCTATACGTGGCTATTGGACTTTGCTATAGTCCCACTAGTGCAAAGACATTTGCAGCACGTCTGCCTGCGTTGCACACTCCAACTCATTATAACTAAGTTACATTGTCAGGGATATTTATTCTTTATTATTCTGCTGTTAATAAAGCTAGACCACCACTGCAATCTTCACCACCTCTCAATTTTTACTACCACATTTTCAGTCCACAATCTTGTCGCAATCAACATGAGTGGCAAAATGACAGATGCTGGTGGAAAGGGGAAGAGGCGTGGTGGAAAAGGCAAAAAAGGTTTTGTCAGTGGTGAAGGTGGCAAAGCTCCATTATCATCTGCTGAAGATAGACCATCTACTAGCAAAAGTAAGATGTCTACTACTTATTGTGGACAATCCGATGTGCTCCCTTTATTACGGACACGAACAAGAGGAACAAAGGTAGATGATGGGCAAAAAAGGAAAATGCTTGAATGGATCTCAAGTGGTCCAACAAGTGCCCTCTCAGCCACTTCAAGTACCGCATCCAAAAAACACCATTCCTCTGAGTTGTCATCCCAATCACACTTGATTTCTCCCAGCTCTGAAGTCTCCATCAGCCCTGCACAGTATGGTGGAACTGAGATGGCTGAGTCTGCAGAGCTGTTCAGTCACACTATAGCCTGGGAATCAGAGGTCTGCTCCCAAGCTACAGTGAGTACAGAACAGGAAATGGTCTGCAGTGATGCCCAGAACCTTTGTGACTCAGATTCAGGCCGTGAGGACCAAGTTTCTGAGCATAATGTTGACCCTTTGTCACAAACTGTAACACCTGTGGTTATAGACAATGAGGAACATACTGATGAAGATGAGACTCAGATACCCGATTGGGATGACAACTTAAATATTCGGTCAGGGCAAGAAGAGGCTCGGTCTGAGGGGGAGGGGAGTGCAAACACAACAATTGATGATGACGTTCTAGATCCCACCTACTGTCAACCCCCAGTCAGGCACTCGAGGAGGTCAACAGAGGCGGTGGAGGAGGATGCAACCGACGACGAAGTTACCTTGCGCCTTCCTGGACAGAGTCGGAGCACTGGTAGCACGTCTACAACTGCATCCTCAGCCACCACTCTGCCTATGAGCATTATTCGGGGTGGATCAACAGGTCGCATGGCCTCTAAGCCTTGCCTAGCCTGGGCCTTTTTTCACATCGAAAAAGATCGCCCAACTCATGTGATATGTAACATTTGTCATGATTCTGTTAGTAGAGGTCAAAACCTCAGCAGTTTGACAACTTCTTCCATGAATCGTCACATGAATAAATATCATAAGTCCCGGTGGGAAGCTCACCGTGCTGCAATGCCGGCTAGCGGAGCGAACCATCCACCGCCCGCCCCTTCCAGTGCATCCGCGCGCTCTTCATCTTCTAGGACTGTGGGGACAGCTGTCACACCTGTTTTTCCACGCAAAACTTCCACCACTGTAACCGCAACAGGCAGTTTGCTTGTAAGGTCGTCAGTTGGTTTGGAAGGGGAAACAAGTGAGTGTGTACAGCTCTCTCAGACATCGATAGCACCAACGTTGGATGAAGGCAACATCATGTCTCCGCCTGAACTTTCCTCACAAACCTGCATTTTTCCAGGGACACCCTACTCAACACCGTCTACACACAGCAGCCAGATCTCTGTCCCTCAGATGTGGTCAAATAAAAGGCCACTTCCTCCGACCCATGACAAAGCTAAGAGGTTGACTCTATCCCTCTGTAAGCTGTTGGCTACCGAAATGCTGCCTTTCCGCCTAGTGGACACACATGATTTTAGAGAGCTTATGTCTGTCGCTGTGCCCCAGTACCAGATGCCGAGTCGCCACTACTTCTCTAAGAAAGGTGTGCCCGCGCTACACCAGCATGTCGCACACAACATCACCGCTTCCTTGAGAAACTCTGTGTGTCAACGGGTGCATTTCACCACCGATACTTGGACCAGTAAGCATGGACAGGGACGTTACATGTCGCTGACTGGGCACTGGGTAACTATGGTGATAGATGGTGAAGGGTCTGCTGCACAAGTCTTGCCGTCCCCACGACTTGTGTGTCAATCCTCTGTCTGTCCAAGTTCCGCCACAGCTTCTGCATCCTCCACCTCATCTGGGTCCTCCACCTCCGCCCCAAGCCTGCCTGGTCAGGCCACCAGCGTTCTCACTGCGCAGAAGGAATCACGCACGCCTCATTACTATGCTGGCAGCCGAGCGCAACGGCATCAGGCGGTCTTTAGCTTGACATGTCTTGGTAATAAGAGTCACACAGCTGAGGAGTTGTGGTCAGCTCTGCGGTCCGAGTTTAATAAATGGTTGTCTCCACTCAACCTGCAGCCTGGTAAGGCCGTGTGCGACAATGCTGCAAACCTGGGTGCGGCCCTTCGCCTGGGCAAGGTGACACACGTACCTTGTATGGCTCACGTGTTGAACCTTGTCGTGCAGCAATTTTTAACACACTATCCCGGCCTAGATGGCCTTCTGAACAGGGCACGAAAACTGTCTGCTCACTTCCGGCGTTCAAGCGCCGCAGCTGAGCGACTTGCATCGCTCCAGAAGTCTTTCGGCCTGCCGGTTCATCGCCTGAAATGCGATGTGGCGACACGCTGGAATTCAACTCTCCACATGTTACAGCGACTGTGGCAGCACCGCAGAGCCCTGGTGCAATACGTCATGACGTATAGCCTGGGCCAACGAGATGCAGAGGTGGGGCAGATCACCCTGATGGAGTGGTCTCAGATCAAGGACCTATGCACCCTTCTGCACAGTTTCGACATGGCGACGAATATGTTTAGCTCTGACAATGCCATTATCAGCATGACGATTCCAGTCATTTACATGCTGGAGCACACGCTAAACACTATTCGGAGTCAGGGGGTGGGACAACATGAAGGGGAGGAACTACAGGAGGATTCATATGCGCAAGGGACAACAACATCACCAAGGTCCAGACGTTCATCATCACCAACGCAGCAGGCATGGGACCATGGGGAACAGGGATCGACAAGGGCGCATAGTAGCAGGCGAAATGTTGAGCAAGGTGCAGGAGAACATGAAGAAATGGAGGACGAACTGTCCATGGACATGGAAGACTCAGCGGATGAGGGAGACCTTGGTCAAATTTCAGTTGAAAGAGGTTGGGGGGAGATGTCAGAGGAAGAAAGAACGGGTAGCACCTCTATGCCACAAACACAGCGTGGACTTGGTCCGCATGGCTGCGCAAGACACATGAGTGCCTTCTTGTTGCACTACCTCCAACATGACAGTCGTATTGTCAAAATTAGAAGTGATGATGACTACTGGATTGCCACACTATTAGATCCCCGGTACAAGTCCAAATTTTGTGACATAATTCCAGCCATAGAAAGGGACGCACGTATGCAGGAGTATCAGCAGAAGCTGTTACTCGATCTTAGCTCGGCTTTTCCACCAAACAACCGTGCAGGTGCAGGGAGGGAATCTCCCAGTTGTAACTTGACAAACATGGGACGGTCTCGTCATCTTCACCAGTCTACCCGTACCAGTAGGACCGTATCTGGTGCCGGTAACAGCAATTTTATGGAATCTTTTCATAATTTTTTTAGACCCTCTTTTGCAAGGCCACCAGAGACAACAAGTCTGACACATACTCAACGGCTGGAGAGGATGATACAGGAGTATCTCCAAATGAACATCGATGCCATGACTGTGCAACTGGAGCCTTGCTCCTTTTGGGCTTCAAACATAGAAAAATGGCCAGAGCTCTCCAGTTACGCCTTGGAGATTTTGTCGTGTCCAGCTGCCAGCGTTGTCTCTGAACGTGTATTCAGTGCTGCTGGGTGTGTGCTGACAGATAAGCGCACGCGTCTGTCCAGTGACAATGTGGACAGACTGACGTTCATCAAAATGAACAAGTCATGGATCCAGAAGGAATTTACTACCCCTGTGTCATCCTGGGGAGAGTAAATGCTTGTGGATTTGGAATGTGCTTGATGCAAATCAAAACATCCTGTTTGCAACTAGGGCCCAAGTGCTGCCACTGATGGGGTGGGTGTCTGTGTGGCCCAATTTTTGGAAAAAAGGGAGACTCCGCTTGGAGTAACCCTTGCTTACATTGTTTTTAAAAGAAGACAAGATGAACAGAGCTGGGATCAGGAAATACTTTGCTACCTACCCCGGTGTCATCCTGGGGACGGATAAGAATGGCGTATTTTTGAATGTGCTTGATGCAAATCAAAACATCCTGTTTTCAACTAGGGCCCAAGTGCTGCCACTGATGGGGTGGGTGTCTGTGTGGCCCAATTTTTGGAAAAAAGGGAGACTCCGCTTGGAGTAACCCTTGCTTACATTGTTTTTAAAAGAAGCCAAGATGAACAGAGCTGGTATCAGGAAAGACTTTGCTACCTACCCCGGTGTCATTTTGGGAACGGATAAGACTGGCGTATTTTTGAATGTGCTTGATGCAAATGTAGCTGTGAAGTGTACAACTGGGGCACAACTGCTGCCACTGAATGGGTGGGTGTGTGGGGCCCAATTTTGGGAAAAAAAGGGAGACTCCGCTTGGAGTAACCCTTGCTTGCTGTGTTTTTAAAAGAAGCCAAGATGAACAGAGCTGGGATCAGGAAATACTTTGCTACCTACCCCGGTGTCATCCTGTGGACGGATAAGAATGGCGTATTTTTGAATGTGCTTGATGCAAATCAAAACATCCTGTTTGCAACTAGGGCCCAAGTGCTGCCACTGATGGGGTGGGTGTCTGTGTGGCCCAATTTTTGGAAAAAAGGGAGACTCCGCTTGGAGTAACCCTTGCTTACATTGTTTTTAAAAGAAGCCAAGATGAACAAGTCATGGGTCAGCAAAGACTTTGCTACCTACCCCGGTGTCATCCTGGGGATGGATAAGAATGGCGTATTTTGGAATGTGCTTGATGCAAATCTAGCTGTGAAGTGTACAACTGGGGCACAACTGCTGCCACTGAATGGGTGGGTGTGTGGGGCCCAATTTTTGGAAAAAAGGGAGACTCCGCTTGGAGTAACCCTTGCTTGATGTGTTTTTAAAAGAAGCCAAGATGAACAGAGCTGGGATCAGGAAATACTTTGCTACCTACCCCGGTCTCATCCTGGGGACGGATAAGAATGGCGTATTTTTGAATGTGCTTGATGCAAATCAAAACATCCTGTTTTCAACTAGGGCCCAAGTGCTGCCACTGATGGGGTGGGTGTCTGTGTGGCCCAATTTTTGGAAAAAAAGGGAGACTCCGCTTGGAGTAACCCTTGCTTGCTGTGTTTTTAAAAGAAGCCAAGATGAACAGAGCTGGGATCAGGAAAGACTTTGCTACCTACCCCGGTGTCATCCTGGGGACGGATAAGAATGGCGTATTTTTGAATGTGCTTGATGCAAATCAAAACATCCTGTTTGCAACTAGGGCCCAAGTGCTGCCACTGATGGGGTGGGTGTCTGTGTGGCCCAATTTTTGGAAAAAAGGGAGACTCCGCTTGGAGTAACCCTTGCTTGATGTGTTTTTAAAAGAAGCCAAGATGAACAGAGCTGGGATCAGGAAAGACTTTGCTACCTACCCCGGTGTCATCCTGGGGATGGATAATAATGGCGTATTTTTGAATGTGCTTGATGCAAATCAAAACATCCTGTTTTCAACTAGGGCCCAAGTGCTGCCACTGATGGGGTGGGTGTCTGTGTGGCCCAATTTTTGGAAAAAAGGGAGACTCCGCTTGGAGTAACCCTTGCTTACATTGTTTTTAAAAGAAGACAAGATGAACAGAGCTGGGATCAGGAAATACTTTGCTACCTACCCCGGTGTCATCCTGGGGACGGATAAGAATGGCGTATTTTGGAATGTGCTTGATGCAAATCAAAACATCCTGTTTTCAACTAGGGCCCAAGTGCTGCCACTGATGGGGTGGGTGTCTGTGTGGCCCAATTTTTGGAAAAAAGGGAGACTCCGCTTGGAGTAACCCTTGCTTGATGTGTTTTTAAAAGAAGCCAAGATGAACAGAGCTGGTATCAGGAAAGACTTTGCTACCTACCCCGGTGTCATTTTGGGAACGGATAAGAATGGCGTATTTTTGAATGTGCTTGATGCAAATCAAAACATCCTGTTTTCAACTAGGGCCCAAGTGCTGCCACTGATGGGGTGGGTGTCTGTGTGGCCCAATTTTTGGAAAAAAAGGGAGACTCCGCTTGGAGTAACCCTTGCTTGCTGTGTTTTTAAAAGAAGCCAAGATGAACAGAGCTGGGATCAGGAAAGACTTTGCTACCTACCCCGGTGTCATCCTGGGGACGGATAAGAATGGCGTATTTTTGAATGTGCTTGATGCAAATCAAAACATCCTGTTTGCAACTAGGGCCCAAGTGCTGCCACTGATGGGGTGGGTGTCTGTGTGGCCCAATTTTTGGAAAAAAGGGAGACTCCGCTTGGAGTAACCCTTGCTTGCTGTGTTTTTAAAAGAAGCCAAGATGAACAGAGCTGGGATCAGGAAATACTTTGCTACCTACCCCGGTGTCATCCTGGGGACGGATAAGAATGGCGTATTTTGGAATGTGCTTGATGCAAATCAAAACATCCTGTTTGCAACTAGGGCCCAAGTGCTGCCACTGATGGGGTGGGTGTCTGTGTGGCCCAATTTTTGGAAAAAAGGGAGACTCCGCTTGGAGTAACCCTTGCTTACATTGTTTTTAAAAGAAGACAAGATGAACAGAGCTGGGATCAGGAAATACTTTGCTACCTACCCCGGTGTCATCATGGGGACGGATAAGAATGGCGTATTTTTGAATGTGCTTGATGCAAATCAAAACATCCTGTTTGCAACTAGGGCCCAAGTGCTGCCACTGATGGGGTGGGTGTCTGTGTGGCCCAATTTTTGGAAAAAAAGGGAGACTCCGCTTGGAGTAACCCTTGCTTGCTGTGTTTTTAAAAGAAGCCAAGATGAACAGAGCTGGGATCAGGAAAGACTTTATCTACCTACCCCGGTGTCATCCTGGGGACGGATAAGAATGGCGTATTTTGGAATGTGCTTGATGCAAATCTAGCTGTGAAGTGTACAACTGGGGCACAACTGCTGCCACTGAATGGGTGGGTGTGTGGGGCCCAATTTTTGGAAAAAAAGGGAGACTCCGCTTGGAGTAACCCTTGCTTGCTGTGTTTTTAAAAGAAGCCAAGATGAACAGAGCTGGGATCAGGAAAGACTTTATCTACCTACCCCGGTGTCATCCTGGGGACGGATAAGAATGGCGTATTTTGGAATGTGCTTGATGCAAATCTAGCTGTGAAGTGTACAACTGGGGCACAACTGCTGCCACTGAATGGGTGGGTGTGTGTGGCCCAATTTTTGGAAAAAAAGGGAGACTCCGCTTGGAGTAACCCTTGCTTGCTGTGTTTTTAAAAGAAGCCAAGATGAACAGAGCTGGGATCAGGAAAGACTTTATCTACCTACCCCGGTGTCATCCTGGGGACGGATAAGAATGGCGTATTTTGGAATGTGCTTGATGCAAATCTAGCTGTGAAGTGTACAACTGGGGCACAACTGCTGCCACTGAATGGGTGGGTGTGTGGGGCCCAATTTTTGGAAAAAAGGGAGACTCCGCTTGGAGTAACCCTTGCTTGATGTGTTTTTAAAAGAAGCCAAGATGAACAGAGCTGGGATCAGGAAATACTTTGCTACCTACCCCGGTGTCATCCTGGGGACGGATAAGAATGGCGTATTTTTGAATGTGCTTGATGCAAATCAAAACATCCTGTTTTCAACTAGGGCCCAAGTGCTGCCACTGATGGGGTGGGTGTCTGTGTGGCCCAATTTTTGGAAAAAAAGGGAGACTCCGCTTGGAGTAACCCTTGCTTGCTGTGTTTTTAAAAGAAGCCAAGATGAACAGAGCTGGGATCAGGAAAGACTTTGCTACCTACCCCGGTGTCATCCTGGGGACGGATAAGAATGGCGTATTTTTGAATGTGCTTGATGCAAATCAAAACATCCTGTTTGCAACTAGGGCCCAAGTGCTGCCACTGATGGGGTGGGTGTCTGTGTGGCCCAATTTTTGGAAAAAAGGGAGACTCCGCTTGGAGTAACCCTTGCTTACATTGTTTTTAAAAGAAGCCAAGATGAACAAGTCATGGGTCAGCAAAGACTTTGCTACCTACCCCGGTGTCATCCTGGGGATGGATAAGAATGGCGTATTTTTGAATGTGCTTGATGCAAATGTAGCTGTGAAGTGTACAACTGGGGCACAACTGCTGCCACTGAAGGGGTGGGTGTGTGTGTGGCCCAATTTTTGGAAAAAATGGAGACTCCGCTTGGAGTCACCTTGCGGTGTTTTACATGATTTTAGAAGGGCGTGCCATGCCTATATCTGTGTGTCCTCCTCTTTTTCCTTGTCCAGCTGTTTTGTTTTCGCATGAGTATATGTCCTTGTCACATTCCAATGTGTTTGAGTTGTTTGTCACCTTTAGGACACCTTTGAAGGTGTTTTCTAGGTGTTTTTCTGTGTTTGTGATTGCCTGCCATTGTTTCCTATGCAGTTCGAGTTCGGTTCGTCGAACGTTCGACGAACCGAACTCGAACGGGAGGTCCGTTCGGCGAACCAACCTCGAGCTCATCTCTACTCCTAGGCTGTTCCTCAAGCTAGGGGACCCTATGCTGTATCTCCCCTCAGGGATTTTACTGATGGTGGAGAGGCCTCACTTTCCTTCCTGGTGCTGTTATTGACAAGTTCTTATCTGATTCTCCCTCCCTATAGGGAGGGAGGGAACAGGAGTGTGATGAAACCCACAGATAAATACCGACAGGGGAAAACCAAAAACATCACACAGCACGCACACACAACAGTAAAGACAATAAGGTTCAAGAGGAAAAACAAGAGCAGCAGGGAAGCATCAAACAATAGGGGTAAACTCCACGATAGAACCAAGCAATGAGCACAACTTTCACCAGTGGGTTGAGACACCACACCTCACAGACCAACATAGAACAAACCATAGCTGGCATGGTTGGAAGGTTTCAACAAGCATAAATAGGTGGGGAGCAGATGTGATAATTCTCCTTACAATATGTGACCAAAGGTGCAAGCAGACCAGCATAGATTGACTCTTGCTACACTGCCTATAAACCAGCACACGGCAGGTCAACACCTGAGTCTGCCTGTGTTAATCTCAGACAGAAGACAAACCATTGGGCAGAGTGTCAGATTCTGCAATCTGAACAGTGCCAAACGCCACCATGACAGTTCGCGAAGTTTGTGCAAAACTCTGTGTGACACCTGTAGAGTGTAAGCTCTCATGATCACTGTGGTCTGCTCTCTCCTGTAAAGTATAAGCTCTTATTATCAGTGGGGACCTCTATCTATATTGTTGCATGTAAGCGCTTACGATCGATGGTGTCCTCTCTCTCCTGTAAAGTACAAACTCTTAAGCTGGTGTCACACATAACGACGACGACAACGACGTCGCTGCTACGTCACCATTTTCTGTGACGTTGCAGCGACGTCCCGTCGCTGTCGCTGTGTGTGACATCCAGCAACGACCTGGCCCCTGCTGTGAGGTCGCCGGTCGTTGCTGAATGTCCAGCTTCATTTTTTGGTCGTCACTCTCCCGCTGTGACACACACATCGCTGTGTGTGACAGCGAGAGAGCGACGAAATGAAGCGATCAGGAGCCGGCACTGGCAGCTGCGGTAAGCTGTAACCAGCGTAAACATCGGGTAACCAAGGGAAGACCTTTCCCTGGTTACCCGATGTTTACGCTGGTTACCAGCCTCCGCTCTTGCTGCCAGTGCCGGCTCCTGCACTGTGACATGTGGCTGCAGTATGCATCGGGTAATTAACCCGATGAATACTGTAGCAAGGAGAGCAAGGAGCCAGCGCTAAGCAGTGCGCGCGGCTCCCTGCTCTCTGCACTGTGACATGTAGCTGCAGCACACATCGGGTTAATTAACCCGATGTGTGCTGCAGGAGAGCAAGGAGCCAGCGCTAAGCGCGGCTCCCTGCTCTCTGAACTGTGACATGTAGCTGCAGCACACATCGAGTTAATTAACCCGATGTGTGCTGCAGGAGAGCAAGGAGCCAGCGCTAAGCGCGGCTCCCTGCTCTCTGAACATGTAGCACAGCGACCTTATGATCGCTGCTTCTGCTGTGTTTGACAGCTAAGCAGCGATCATAACAGCGACTTACAAGGTCGCTGTTACGTCACCGAAAATGGTGACGTAACAGCGACGTCGTTGTCGCTGTCGTTTAGTGTGACACCAGCTTTATGATCAGTTGGGACTTCATCGCTCCTGTAGAGTGTAAGCTATTATGATAAGTGGGGTTCTCTCTCTCCTATAGAGTGTAAGCTCTCATAATCAGTGGGATTCTCTCTCTCTCTTATGATAGTTTACACTCTCCTGTAGAGTGTAAACTATCATAAGTGGGGTCTCCTCTCTCTCTCCTATAAAGTGCAAACTCTTATGATCAGTTGGACCTCATTGCTACTGTAGAGTGTAAGCTATTCTAATGAGTGGGGTCTTCTCTCTCCTATAGAGTGTAAGCTCCCATGATTAGTGGCGTCTTCTCTTTCTCATGTAGAGTGTAAACTATTATAAGTGAGGTCTTCTCTCTCGCCTATAAAATGTAATCTCTCGTGGTCAGTGAGGTCCTCTCTCTCCTGTAAATTACAAGCTGTTAAGGTCAGTGGGGTCCTCTCTCTTCTGTAGAGTGTAAACTCCTATGATCAATGGGGTTTTTTCCCTCTCTCTCGCCCTCTCTATCTCTATCTCTCTATCCCCCCACCCTACATGTACTTTCCAGGCAATTACAAGCTTCCATGTTGAGATTTACACAAATGTATTTGGGTAAAATTCTTAATTTCAAAAGATCCACTCATCTCTAGTTCAGACTATCTATTGTATAGAGAAATGTTGATTGCTTGTGATTGTCTTTTTTTTCCATGAGCCCCTGCAAGAGGTGCCTTTATGGTTCATACACCCTTGGTATGCAATGGAAAACTAATGCAATAAGGTTGTAAAATAAATGATAAAATAAATATTTTTCAGTTGCATACTACTTTTAATTCTCTTCTCCTGGGTTGTTTAAATGTTAGCAGTGATTTGACAATTCCCTTTCATTCCAGCATTTTACGGCTGCTTTGTCTGCTGCAGACATCTATCTTTCTTGTTTATTATTACTGTTTTATACATAACCTAAAGGTATAAAAAAAGGTCAAGTTAACAAACATTTCTACTGAGCCGAAAGACAGCAATGCTTATCCTTTACACACCTTGTGGCAATGAAGACACCTTAACTGATAATTAGAAAAGCTTAAGCAGAGATTAGTTTATATGTTGATATCTTGCAGCACCTGAGATAACATTCCATTTCATGATTAAATAGAACAGAGCAATTCTTCAAACATGCGCTAGGCCCACATGTCAGTCATTGCCGACACACTGGAGAAACATTGTAATCTATGTTTATTACATATATACATTCATGGAGAAATAAAATTACAATGTATAATTATGCTGTCTAGTATTTATTAGTATTAACACATAAGGCATCACTTTGCAGGTGTCTTTGTAAAATGTAGAGTCAGCCATAAAGAAGGTCTTGTGTTTTAAGTTCTCAGGATCACATTCACATCCATGGAAGTGCAGAATTTGACACATTTTTTACAGAGAAAAGCCAATTCTATGCACGCATGCATTCAACAGCCTTTACATGAATACTGCTTGACACATGTCAAGGATGGCAGGAGTCAAAACAGCAGCAGGTATCAACAGTCCTGAGTGCTGTCAGCCAAGGAAATGGGAAATGTATGAGGAAGAATATTAATTTTTCATTCATGTGTTAAAAAAAATACTTTTATATATATATATATATATATATATATATACATACCCAAAACAAAATATATGCATACACCCAAAAATATAGATATATGCATATTTATATTTTTATAAGTGTATGTATATATATATATATATATATATACATACACTTATAAAAATATAAATATGTACTGTATATATATCTATGTATATGTAGAAATGTATGTGTGTATCTACATACTCACGCAATTATATATATATATATATATATATATATATATATATATATATATATACAGTGTTTATATGTATATATATATTAATGTATATATATATATATATATATATATATATATATATATATACTTCATATATATAATGTGTACAGATATACACACATACATATATAACATATATAAAAAAATATATATGAATATGTAAATATATATACATATATATATATACATATTTATATAATATGTACGTATGTATATACAGTTAGGTCCAGAAATATTTGGACAGTGACACAATTTTCGCGAGTTGTGCTCTGCATGCCACCACATTGGATTTGAAATGAAACCTCTACAACAGAATTCAAGTGCAGATTGTAACGTTTGATTTGAAGGTTTGAACAAAAATATCTGATAGAAATTGTAGGAATTGTACACATTTCTTTACAAACACTCCACATTTTTGGAGGTCAAAAGTAATTGGACAAATAAACCAAACCCAAACAAAATATTTTTATTTTCAATATTTTGTTGCGAATCCTTTTGAGGCAATCACTGCCTTAAGTCTGGAACCCATGGACATCACCAAACGCTGGGTTTCCTCCTTCTTAATGCTTTGCCAGACCTTTACAGCCGCAGCCTTCAGGTCTTGCTTGTTTGTGGGTCTTTCCGTCTTAAGTCTGGATTTGAGCAAGTGAAATGCATGCTCAATTGGGTTAAGATCTGGTGATTGACTTGGCCATTGCAGAAGGTTCCACTTTTTTCCACTCATGAACTCGTGGGTTGCTTTGGCTGTATGCTTGGGGTCATTGTCCATCTGTACTATGAAGCGCCGTCCGATCAACTTTGCGGCATTTGGCTGAATCTGGGCTGAAAGTATATCCCGGTACACTTCAGAATTCATCCGGCTACTCTTGTCTGCTGTTATGTCATCAATAAACACAAGTGACCCAGTGCCATTGAAAGCCATGCATGCCCATGCCATCACGTTGCCTCCACCATGTTTTACAGAGGATGTGGTGTGCCTTGGATCATGTGCCATTCCCTTTCTTTTCCACACTTTTTTCTTCCCATCATTCTGGTACAGGTTGATCTTTGTCTCATCTGTCCATAGAATACTTTTCCAGAACTGAGCTGGCTTCATGAGTTGTTTTTCAGCAAATTTAACTCTGGCCTGTCTATTTTTGGAATTGATGAATGGTTTGCATCTAGATGTGAACCCTTTGTATTTACTTTCATGGAGTCTTCTCTTTACTGTTGACTTAGAGACAGATACACCTACTTCACTGAGAGTGTTCTGGACTTCAGTTGATGTTGTGAACGGGTTCTTCTTCACCAAAGAAAGTATGCGGCGATCATCCACCACTGTTGTCATCCGTGGACGCCCAGGCCTTTTTGAGTTCCCAAGCTCACCAGTCATTTCTTTTTTTCTCAGAATGTACCCGACTGTTGATTTTGCTACTCCAAGCACGTCTGCTATCTCTCTGATGGATTTTTTCTTTTTTTTCAACCTCAGGATGTTCTGCTTCACCTCAATTGAGAGTTCCTTAGACCGCATGTTGTCTGGTCACAGCAACGGCTTCCAAATGCAAAACCACACACCTGTAATCAACCCCAGACCTTTTAACTACTTCATTGATTACAGGTTAACGAGGGAGACGCCTTTAGAGTTAATTGCAGCCCTTAGAGTCCCTTGTCCAATTACTTTTGGTCCCTTGAAAAAGAGGAGGCTATGCATTACAGAGCTATGATTCCTAAACCCTTTCTCCGATTTGGATGTGAAAACTCTCATATTGTAGCTGGGAGTGTGCACTTTCAGCCCATATTATATATATAATTATATTTCTGAACATGTTTTTGTAAACAGCTAAAATAACAAAACTAGTGTCACTGTCCAAATATTTCTGGTCCTAACTGTATATATATATATATATATATATATATATATATATATGTATATATATATATATATATATATATATATATATATATATATATATATATATATAAAATGTGCTCCTCTCTATTTCCTCTTTTAAGGCGGATGTCTCATGGACACATCAAGTCGAGCATTTAGATTTTGAGAAAGGACATTATATTACCTATATGTTAAGGACTATATTCTTTATTTTTAATTGTGTGTATAGGCTTTATTAACTGTATTATGCTAGCTGAGCTGTGAAAGGTCAAAGCTTCCGCCACTTCCAATTCTTGTCTTGTTGCTGGTGTCACCATATCGGCAGCGATCTGTCATTAGACAGGTTGTTAGGTCACACTCTACCTGGTTCCTACCAGTGCAGGGCTTTGGGTACCAAGCCATGTGTGACCAAACAACAACCTCAGATGACAAGGTATATGTTTCTTGTAAAAATATGTTTTTAAATCTAGTTAGAAATAGATTTTTTTCATGCATTTTTTTTTTTTGGCAGGAAGTGTAAATTTAAAAATTTAAAATAGATGGTAAGTAGCTTATGTTGTATGTTCATGTGAAAAATATCCCTAAAATGTAGATTGCCATTTTCTTGACCTACAATTTTTTAAATGAGTTAGTCAATGCTTGAAAATTCCCTTTCATATGGACTAACCTTAGACAAGCACTTCACTCTATACCTTGCTTTACCAAAACCTTCTGTAACCGGAGCTGCTTCCCTGGTGGCATGGTCTCTGGTTGAGAACCCTCTGACTTCCTGTTATGTTACATCAGAATTTCCTTGCGTTCCGGGCTCTGGAAACCGATGTGTGGACAAGGCTTCTTGTGTGGATGGGGTTCCATTCAGCAGAGCTCACACTGATCCTGTCCATGCTGCAGCTAACCCCATAGACACAGCATTTCCTGCAGACCCAGTTCTCTCTGCAGACACAGCATTCCCTGCAGACACAGCTCTCCCTGTAGACACAGCATTTGCTGCAGACCCAGGTCTCTCTGTTATCTGTATATGTACAGCAAAGTGTATATACAGTACAGACCAAATGTTTGGACACACCTTCTCTTCTCTAGAACAACTATTAAGAGCAGACTTTGTGCAGCAGGCCTTTATGGTAAAATAGCTGCTAGGAAACCACTGCTAAGGACAGGCAGCAAGCAGAAGAGACTTGTTTGGGCTAAAGAACACAAGGAATGGACATTAGACCAGTGGAAATCTGTGCTTTGGTCTGAGTGATGAGTCCAAATTTGAGATCTTTGGATCCAACCACCGTGTCTTTGTATAAAAGGTGAACGGATGGACTCTACATGCCTGGTTCCCACCATGCAGCATGGAGGAGGAGGTGTGATGGTGTGGGGGTGCTTTGCTGGTGACACTGTTGGGGATTTATTCAAAATTGAAGGCATACAGAACCAGCATGGCTACCACAGTATCTTGCAGCGGCATGCTATTCCATCCGGTTTGCGTTTAGTTGGACCATCATTTATTTTTCAACAGGACAATGATCCCAAACACACCTTCAGGCTGTGTAAGGGCTATTTGACTAAGAAGGAGAGTGATGGGGTGCTACTCCAGATGACCTGGCCTCCACAGTCACCAGACCTGAACCCAATCAAGATGGTTTGGGGTGAGCTGGACCGCAGAGTGAAGACAAAAGGGCCAACAAGTGCTAAGCATCTCTGGGAACTCCTTCAAGACTGTTGGAAGACCATTTCCGATGACTACCTCTTGAAGCTCATCAAGAGAATGCCAAGAATGTGCAAAGTAGTAATCAAAGCAAATGGTGGCTACTTTGAAGAACCTAGAATATAAGACATATTTTCAGTTGTTTCATACTTTTTTAAGTATTTCATTCCACATGTTTTAATTCATAGTTTTGATGCCTTCAATGTGAATCTACAATTCTCAGAGTCATTAAAATAAAGAAAACTCTTTGAATGAGAAGGTGTGTTAAAACATTTGGTCTGTACTGTATATGTACACATCCTTATCTATAACCTGTGTAATGTATATTTTCTGGGTTGCATGTATATATATATATATATATATATATATATACTAGAAATAAGCCCGATGCTATAGCATCGGGAGTGTGGTGAAATGAACATCTGTCTGTGCTTAGTGGTGCGGACAGGAGCAGTGCACATGTGTCACACTGTTTGCGCTTTCCAACATATCTGTTGAATGTCATTAATCTGCATTTGTGTATTGTATGTGTTGCGTTATTTCACCTCTTTCACCCCTGTGCACTGTCTCTTCCTTGTTGTGTGCTATATATTGGTATGTGGTGTTGTGTTTCTTGAGCTGTGTTCACTATGTGGTGTCTCCCCTGTGTGCTGTGTGTGTTTACATTATATCGTCTCATGTAAGCTGTTGTGATTATAATTGGAGGTGGTACATTGTTTTGTGCAATTTACTCATCGCACAATTTGGGTTCCGCCTACACTGTTGTCCCTGATTACCATGGCTATGATGTGGGTGCGAACTGCGGCTGTGCAACTGACAGTGCAGCAGTGCATTGTGGGAAACTGTTACATCCGCAACTGGCAATTATGTATGTAGATATTGTGAGACTGTGACCGGGGTTATCTATGACGGCCGGTATGTCTCGCCCCGGTTGTGCTCACTCCATGATAGAAAGTAGATCCACTCTAGGGTTAATGCTGTTTCCCTACAGGCTTAAGGAAGGGTTAAAAGGAAACAGTAACGAGGGCAGGTGTGCCGGATGTGGGGAGTGATCACAACTCCCTGGGTTCTCTGCTGGAGAGACATGTATATTGCTGTGGACGTTTGTTTGGACATTAAACACCGTGTGCTGTGAACCTTACTGCCTGGATCCCGTGTCTTCTGCTGCGCAGCCGACCGTGCTACCTCACATATGGTGGAGAATCGGCGGGCATGCCAGCCGGTGAGGTGTACCTTCCTTTTCTGGTGACCCGGTAGCACATGTCCTGGATTCAAGCAGCTATACTACGGCCCAAACCCAGTGACGCCATGGAGGACATACTAAAGCAGTTGGCTCAAGCTACTGCACAGCAACAACAGGTGAATACCCACCTGCTCCGGACGTTGGAGCAACAGCAGCGACAAGCTGATGCACAGCAGCAACAAGTTGATGCACAGCGGCAACAAGCTGATGCACAGCGGCAACAACACCAGCAATCCTTGATATTGCAGGAAAAAAGGCACCAAGAACAGATGGTTCTCCTGGCCAAGTCAATCCGTGCCGGACCGGCAGCAACAACCCCGGGACCGGGTGACGACAGCAGCGTCCGGAAAGCGGTGAGACAAGCGTTACAAAAGATGACCCCGGGGGATGATGTGGAAGCGTTCCTGGCAGTGTTTGAGCGGGTGGCCGAGCGGGAAAAGCTGCCGACCCCCCAGTGGGCTGAGGTATTGTCACCCTATCTGACGGGGGAACCCCAAAAAGCGTACCTGGACCTCTGTACCGAGGACGCCATTGACTATGTGACCCTGAAAGCCGAAATACTGGCTCGGTTGGGGGTGAATACCTATGTACGGGCTCAGCGGGTAAATCAGTGGTTCTATGAGGAAGCCAAACCCGTACGCTCCCAGGCCTATGACTTATTACATCTTGTAAAAAAGTGGTTGCAGCCTGACACTCTGAGCCCGGCGCAAATGGTGGAAAGGGTAGTAGTGGATCGTTTTGTGCGCACTTTACCCGTCACCGTTCAACGGTGGGTAGGACAGGGTGACCCGAGTACCCTGGACCAATTAGTGTCCCTGGTAGAGCGGCATGTGGCTACGCAGGACTTGATACGGGACACTGAGACTTTGCGTACCGCCCGTCGGTCCGGCCCCTCCAAGCCTAGGGCCAAGGACCCACCGCTGACAACGGTACAGGAGTCCGCTACCGTCCCGGCTGAGGCCGCGCCCGCTGTTCCTGAGGTCCGGAAGGCTCTGTACCCTAAACGACAACTTGTCAAGGGGGTTTCCTTCCCTATTAGATGTTGGCGGTGCCAGCGGGTGGGACATATGGAAGCCCAGTGTCCACTGACCACGGAGCCCATGGATTGTGGGGTTACCCGGCGGGGTTCAATGTATGCTCAGGTGGTGTGTACCGCTGACCTGGTTCCCCCAGAGACTGAGCCACACTTGTGCCAAATACAGGTGAATGGATGTCCGGTTACAGGATTGTTGGATTCCGGAAGCTTAGTGACCCTTGTGCGAGCCACCTTGAGGGCTAAAGTAAAGGCCACAGGACGTACCGTGGGGGTGGTTTGCATACATGGGGACCGCCGAGACTATCCCACGGGGATTGTCACCATCACAGCACCTTGCGGTCAGGTGCAACATGAAGTGGGACTTCTGAACACTCTTCCTTATGACGTGATCCTAGGAAGGGATCTGCCCTATTTTTGGACTTTATGGAGGGGACCCCCTAAGTCCCCTCAGGTATTGGCCAGTCCGGGACCTGAACCCTACAATCCTGAATCTGGGACGCCTGCCGTAGGGGTCACCATGATAGGGACAGAGTGTGAACCCGATAGGTCACCCCTAGAGGTATTGGCAGGAGAGGCTGAAATGGTCGAGCCCATCCCGGAGTTGGAGGCATCCCCGGATACGTTTGGGACAGCCCAACTCCAGGACCCTACATTAATACATGCCCGGAATCGGGTGATAGTAATTGACGGGGTGGCACAGCTGCCCGGTGCCCAGGTAAGGTACCCCCATTTCGCTCTCAAGCAGGATTTACTCTACAGGGTAGATGAAATACGGGGCGTGGGGGTAGAGCAGTTGGTGGTGCCCCAGCCGTATCGCCGGCGGGTCCTCGACTTGGCTCATAAACACCTGATGAGTGGTCACCTAGGGGTCAAGAAAACGCAGGAGCGAATATTGCAAAGGTTTTATTGGCCCGGGGTCTTTGGAGAGGTAAAACGGTTCTGCGAAACCTGCCCGGAGTGTCAGCTTACCGCACCCCTGGCCCACTTTCGCAGTCCGTTGGTACCATTACCCATTATAGAAGTCCCTTTTGAACGGATAGGAATGGATCTGGTGGGGCCCCTCGTAAAGTCTGCTCGAGGGCACCAACACATCCTAGTGATCGTTGACTATGCCACCCGGTATCCAGAGGCGATACCTCTCAGACATACTGCAGCAAAGCTTATAGCTCGGGAGTTGTTTGCTGTGTTCTGCCGGGTGGGGTTGCCCAAGGAGATCCTTACGGATCAGGGGACCCCATTCATGTCTAAAGTGACCAAAGAGCTGTGCCGGCTACTCCAGATCAAGCAGTTGCGTACGTCTGTGTATCATCCTCAGACGGATGGGTTAGTAGAACGATTCAATAAAACCCTGAAAACCATGCTAAAAAGGGTGATCTCCAAAGACGGGAAAGACTGGGATATGATGCTTCCCTATTTGATGTTTGCCATCCGTGAGGTGCCACAGGCATCCACGGGGTTTTCGCCTTTTGAGTTGTTATACGGGCGACATCCCCGAGGATTGTTGGACCTGGCAAAGGAAACATGGGAGCAAGAGCCCACCCCCCATAAAAGTGTGATTGAACACATTTTAGGAATGCAGAACCGCATAAGCGCGGTCATGCCAATTGTAAAGGAGCATTTACAGGAGGCTCAGGCCGCGCAAAGCGGCCGCTACAATAGACAAGCCACCGTGCGGACCTTTAAACCCGGGGATCGGGTGTTGGTATTAATCCCCACGGCGGAGAGTAAATTCCTGGCTCAGTGGCAAGGCCCCTACGAGATAAAGGAAAGAGTCGGGGTGGTTAACTATAAAGTATTGCAGCCCGGTAGGCGGAAACCTGAACAAATATACCATGTCAACCTATTAAAACCGTGGCAGGATCGGGAAAGCCTGATGGTTGAGTTTCCCCCATCTCCCTCCTCTTCGGGTCGTTCACTCCCGGCTTCAACGACCTCCGGAGAGGACGAACCGGAAGTAAGGATTGGAGAAGCCCTCACCAAGCAACAGAGGCGAGAGGCCAGACGACTGGTTCAGCAGAACCCCGATGTCTTCTCCGAGTTGCCGGGTAGGACCAGTCTGATACGACATGACATTGTCACCGAGCCCCACCTGAAGGTACGCCTGAAGTCATACCGGGTACCGGAGGCTCGACGACAAGCCATATCGGAGGAAGTAAAGACAATGTTACGCCTGGGGGTCATCGAAAAATCCCGGAGTGAATGGGCTAGTCCGATTGTCCTAATACCAAAACCCGATGGCTCCTTAAGGTTCTGCAATGACTTTAGGAGATTGAACGAAATATCCAAGTTCGATCTCTACCCCATGCCCCGGGTGGATGAGCTGATTGATAGGCTGGGACAGGCGCGATATTTTACCACGCTCGACCTGACCAAGGGGTACTGGCAGGTGCCACTGACGGAGTCCGCCAAGGAGAAAACCGCTTTTGTTACGCCGGAGGGTCTCTTCCACTATGTTGTCTTGCCTTTTGGGTTACATGGCGCTCCGGCCACATTCCAGAGGTTGATGGACTTAGTGCTGGAACCCCACCAGGCGTATGCATCAGCGTACCTGGATGACATCATTATTTACAGCTTCGATTGGCAGACCCACTTGGAACAGGTACAAGCGGTGGTGGACGCGCTTCGAACAGCCGGATTGACAGCCAATCCCAAGAAATGTGCATTGGGACTCACGGAAGCCCGCTACTTGGGCTACGTGATAGGCCAAGGAGTGATTAAGCCCCAAATTAACAAGGTTGAGGCGATCCAGAAGTGGCCTAGACCCCTGACCACGAAGCAGGTTAGGGCCTTCCTGGGTATCGTGGGGTACTACAGGAGGTTTGTAAAGGATTTTGCGGGACTATCAGCCCCCTTGACGGACCTTCTTAAAGGCAAGAAGTCAGTCATGGTGCGCTGGACTCCGCAGGCCGAGGACTCCTTCCGGGCCCTGAAGGAGGTCCTGTGCGGACAGCCCGTTCTGGTCAACCCTGATTTCCGGAAGGAGTTCATAGTACAGACTGACGCCTCGGAGGTCGGCCTGGGGGCAGTGCTGTCTCAGGTGGTTCAGGGGGAGGAACACCCCGTCACCTTCTTAAGTAGGAAGCTCACCCCTCCCGAGCGGAATTATAGCGTAGTGGAGAAGGAGTGCCTGGCGATCAAGTGGGCCTTGGAGTCCCTACGCTATTACCTGCTGGGACGGCAGTTTCGCTTGGTGACGGATCACTCTCCACTGGTCTGGATGAGGTCCGCCAAGGAACGGAATGCCCGGGTTACCCGGTGGTTCCTTTCTCTGCAGAACTTCCGGTTTACGGTTGAACACCGGGCCGGTGGGTTGCAGGGCAACGCCGATGCCTTGTCCCGCGGCCCGTGTTTGATGGCTGGAGTTCAACCCCGCACGCTTGAACTGAGGGGGGGGGGTATGTGAGACTGTGACCGGGGTTATCTATGACGGCCGGTATGTCTCGCCCCGGTTGTGCTCACTCCATGATAGAAAGTAGATCCACTCTAGGGTTAATGCTGTTTCCCTACAGGCTTAAGGAAGGGTTAAAAGGAAACAGTAACGAGGGCAGGTGTGCCGGATGTGGGGAGTGATCACAACTCCCTGGGTTCTCTGCTGGAGAGACATGTATATTGCTGTGGACGTTTGTTTGGACATTAAACACCGTGTGCTGTGAACCTTACTGCCTGGATCCCGTGTCTTCTGCTGCGCAGCCGACCGTGCTACCTCACAATATATACATTCATATCACTCTTCCCAACCACACATCCATCCAATCCAGTAGCCAGTGAGGGGTGTTACAGGGCCATCCTTCTTGTCAGGGTAGCTGTTCTAGTGCTTTGTGCATTACTTCTACATCAGGAGATCATGCTGAAGCTATGTGTGAGTGTGTAGGTGTTTGGAGTTTAGGTGGAGTTACATGGGGGTGTTCACTGCTGGCTTGTAGCCCAGAACCTGAGATGATGGGAAATATAGTCAGAAGGGATAAGAGGAATATATAGAGGAAGCCTTGAATGTGACAATAAAGTTGATGCTAGGTTACAGGAAGCAAAGAAAAAAGGTAAGCAACATAAAAATGGCCAAAAATGTATGCGTGCTCTTTAGGGGCGTTATCTTAAGCTTTAATGCAAAAGTAGTAACTAGGGATGATCGAATACCAAATATTCGGCTTCATGAATGTTTTCCGAATAGGTCGTCGATATGCGAATATTCAACGCGCAATGGAAGCCTGAATAGTTCCGAATATTTTGGGTTATTCGGGTTTCTCATAGACTTACATTGCGCATCAAATATTCACAAACAGTCGAATAGCGGCGACCTATTTGGAAAATATTTGCGAAGCCAAATATTTGAGGTATTCGATCATCCCTAGTAGTAACTGATTCAGGGTAGTGCACAACCTCTTTAAGCAAAGCATATTTCATTGAAGAACCATGGACCTATCCAAATGCAACCCCAAAAAATTATAAAATTATTGCACACAATTGCTATTCTTCATCCTAACATTTGGAAAACTGATGATCCTATGTGTTCTGTTGATTTTTAGCACTACTTGAAACATGGATCATGCTCATTTCGTAACAGTAGGCTTAACTGCTGGATCTCCTGATATGAGCCACAAGAGATTCAGAGGCCCGGACAGTATGGTAATATGAGCTGAATTAGTGACTGGCGAATATATACAACTGGCTGAATAAGAATAAAACAATTGACAAAAATTAAAAAAATTGTGATACCAGATATTACAGTACATGAGTTGCATCAGATAATAAGAAGAAGAAAGTGCTGGATGACAAACACTGATAAATACAAGCAATTAATAAGTAGTGTTCCAGGTATTGAAGTCCAATCAGTATTCAGTCAGGTGACACATATTAGAATGACAATACTCAGTGTTCTATCTGTGATGCATGAACAAAGTAAAATAGAATACATTTTGGGAAAAAGGGAAAAAGGAGTTGGGGATGGATTTAAGTTTCTGGAATTAACATCATAACCTAACCTAAGGTCTCCTTCACTCGTCCGTGTTTCCAGTATGTGTGACATCTGTTTTCACACATACCAGAGACATGGGCACTTGTAGACCCATTAAAAGCAATGGGTTTGTGCATGCGTGCATGTTTTCACATAGACGTGTGTTCCTGTGGAGCATATGTGTGTCCGTGTGCTCCACACGTAGACATGTCCGTTTTTCACCGGTAGCTCGGGTGTCACATGGACAGCAAGGACTGTACACTAATGTGCTCCATGTGACATCAGTGTGATGTGTACTGGAGAAAATACATGCCTGTAAAAAAAAAATATTTTCTATACTCACCTGTCTCTACTGCTTATGTCTCCAGCACTGCAGCCACTTGCTTCCAAACCCCGCTCATTATGCTCATTGCATATTCACTGCACCAAGGACTGGAAGCAGCAGCGCCGGACATAGCAGCACCATGGACAGGTAAGTATAGAAGTTCATGCTATCAGTGGGCTATGCGGATATCACACAGATAGCACACTGACAGCACGCGCTGAACACACACACAGACACACACACTCACATACACACCTAGACCACGGACCGCACAAAACGTGTGTGTTTTGCACGGACATGTGAAAGAGGCATAAAGTAAAGTAGTAAGAGTGCTGTTGAAATGTATGTGAGGATTAGGTTTGTAAGGCTACCGGCCAGACGGATTCATTCAACAAACCCTCTTCTGGCAGTAGTTATAGCATAGCGGAGGAAAAGTTGGGAGGACTATAAAAAGATGAAGTAAGTAGGAAGTTACAAAGCTGAGCTCAGGGGGGACCAACCATGTTAAAATGTGTGCGTCTTTAATTTCCTGGCTTGCTAGAACTTCCAATTAAAATATGTGATCTTCCTGTATTCACCAAGTAAAAAATGCTGGTGCTTGGGATTTCCAATAAGTGAGCATAAGAATACCCAGCAGTTGTGTGATTATTAGGAGTGTGAGTTTCGGGAGTTTATTCGGGGTCACCGGAAACACTGGGGTCAGTGATCAGTGACATGGCCAGATGAAGTCTAACCGGAAAATTCTTATTATGGAGCAATGTGCTTTATAGGATGTATTTACATAGGGTTTCACACTAGTTTTCTTTATATTACATTTTTCGGTTCAGTTTCTATATACAGTGCCTACAAGTAGTCTTCAACCCCCTGCAGATTTAGCAGGTTTACACATTCGGAATTAACTTGGCATTGTGACATTTGGACTGTAGATCAGCCTGGAAGTGTGAAATGCACTGCAGCAAAAAAGAATGTTATTTCTTTTTTTTTTTTTTTTGTTAAATTGTGAAAAGTTTATTCAGAGGGTCATTTATTATTCAACCCCTCAAACCACCAGAATTCTGTTTGGTTCCCCTAAAGTATTAAGAAGTATTTCAGGCACAAAGAACAATGAGCTTCACATGTTTGGATTAATTATCTCTTTTTCCAGCCTTTTCTGACTAATTAAGACCCTCCCCAAACTTGTGAAGAGCACTCATACATGGTCAACATGGGAAAGACATAGGAGCATTCCAAGGCCATCAGAGACAAGATCGTGGAGGGTCACAAGGCTGGAAAGGGGTACAAAACCCTTTCCAAGGAGTTTGGCCTACCTGTCTCCACTGTAGGGAGCATCATCCGGAAGTGGAAGGCTTATGGAACTACTGTTAGCCTTCCACGGCCTGGACAGCCTTTGAAAGTTTCCTCCCGTGCCGAGTCCAGGCTTGTCCGAAGAGTCAAGGCTAACCCAAGGACAACAAGGAAGGAGCTCCAGGAAGATCTCATGGCAGTGGGGACATTGGTTTCAGTCAATACCATAAGTAACGTACTCCACCGCAATGGTCTCCGTTCCAGACGAGCCCGTAAGGTACCTTTACTTTCATAGCGTCATGTCAAGGCTCGTCTACAGTTTGCTCATGATCACTTGGAGGACTCTGAGACAGACTGGTTCAAGGTTCTCTGGTCTGATGAGACCAAGATCGAAATCTTTGGTGCCAACCACACACGTGACGTTTGGAGACTGGATGGCACTGCATACGACCCCAAGAATACCATCCCTACAGTCAAGCATGGTGGTGGCAGCATCATGCTGTGGGGCTGTTTCTCAGCCAAGGGGCCTAGCCATCTGGTCCGCATCCATGGGAAGATGGATAGCATGGCCTACCTGGAGATTTTGGCCAAGAACCTCCGCTCCTCCATCAAGGATCTTAAAATGGGTCGTCATTTCATCTTCCAACAAGACAACGACCCAAAGCACACAGCCAAGAAAACCAAGGCCTGGTTCAAGAGGAAAAAAATCAAGGTGTTGCAGTGGTCTAGTCAGTCTCCTGACCTTAACCCAATTGAAAACTTGTGGAAGGAGCTCAAGATTAAAGTCCACATGAGACACCCAAAGAACCTAGATAACTTGGAGAAGATCTGCATGGAGGAGTGGGACAAGATAACTCCAGAGACCTGTGCCGGCCTGATCAGGTCTTATAAAAGACGATTATTAGCTGTAATTGCAAACAAGGGTTCCATTTTTTCATAATTTGCATAAAATTATCTACATGACTATCAAGCAAGTGAGTTTTATAATTAAATTACTTTTCTTCTTGATATTACAATTTTAATGATGAAGAATTTATATATACGGTACTCTGCAGAAGTTTAAGCAAGTGTGGAAAAATACTGCAAAGATTATCATAATAGAAATGATAATAATTATTTTTTATCAATTAATAATAATAATTTTATTTCTATAGCGCTACCATATTCTGCAGCACTTTACAATTCAGAGGGGACATGTACAGACAATACCTGATATTACAGAGTAAGATCATTTAACAAATACCAAGAGGAGTGAGGGTCCTACTCACAAGGTTACAATCATATCAATTAACAAAATGTAAAGTGAATGATCAAAAGAGAAATCTAAATCAAATTCAAATTTTGTGTATCTGTTGTGATTGCCCTTTGCCTTCAAAACAGCATTGAAGATCAATTCTTTGAGGTCAGGGCCGCCATTAGGGCATTCCTAGTGTGACTCCTGTATGGAAAGAGGGGGGGCCCGGCTGACAGCCCGGGCTCCTCCCCTTTCATTCCTCTGCTCACCGGGCCCCATGGGCAGGGGGCAGGACGTTGCACTGGCAGACATATCGCGGTGCAGCACCTGTAGTCGCACAGGGGCCCCAAGTGGAAGCGGGTCCCTAGAACCTGAAAACGTGTTAACCCCTTAGCGACCTATGACGTACTGGGTACGTTATGACTCCCTGGTACTTAAGGACCCATGACATACCCAGTACGTCATGGTGAGATCGTGGCCCCGGAGCCCCTGTGGATGCCATCGCTGCAAATATCTTAGATTCGGGGAGGAGGGGTCCTCTGCCTGACCTCAGGAGGGGTGATGTCTCCTCCCCAGATCTAAGGAGGCTGTGATTGGCTGACAAATGCCGCTCAGCCAATCACAGCCACTGGAATGTTTTGGCCATTGAAAATAGCTGAAACATTGAAATCCAGCCATTATTAGTGCAGCTGTAGCACTGATCATTGGCTGGAGCTGGGTGACCTCAGTTTTACCCGCCCCCAGCTCTGATTGGAGAGATCGGCCTTGTGACCGATTTCTCCAATCACTGTGGATCTGGGGACGGAGACCGCCCCCTCAACTTCACTCCGTCCATGGAAGCTGATGGGAGCGATCAGTAAGTTATAGACACTGTCTCCTTTCAGCCACCGGCTGCAGAAGTCACTGCCCCCATCCACCGCCATTGAACCCATTTGCTGCCTCCCCTCCATCTGTCACCATTCTCCCCCATCAGCCGCTGCCCCCCTCACTCATCTGCTGCCCCCGCTCCCACCTCACACCTTCCTCCACCTGCTATGATCCCCCCACCTGCTGTGATCCCCCACCTGCTGTGACCCCCCACCTGCTGTGATCCCCCACCTGTTGTGACCCCCCACCTGCTGTCATCCTCCCCTCACCTGCTGTGATCCCCCCACCTGCTGTGACCCTCCCCACCTGTTGTGACCACCTGCTGTGACCCCCCCACCTGCTGTGATCCCCCACCTGCTGTAATCCCCTCCACCTGCTATGACCCCCCACACGCTGTGAGACCCCCCACCCACTGTGAGACCCCCACCCACTGTTATCCCCCCCACCAGTGTGATCACCCACCTGCTGTGATCACCCCCACCTGCTGCGACCCCCCACCTGCTGTGATCCCCCCACCTGCTGTGATCCATCCCCCACCTGCTGTGATCCTCCCCCCACCTGCTGTGATCCTCCCCCTATCTGCTGTGATCCCACAACCTGCTGTGATCCCCCACCTGCTTTGACCCCCCACCTGTTGTGACCCCCCACCTGCTGTGACCCCCCATCTGATGTGATCCCCCCACCTGATGTGACCTCCCACCTGCTGTGATCCCCCACCTGCTGTGATCCTCCCCCCACCTGCTGTGATCCCCCACCTGCTGTGATCCCACCACCTGCTGTGATCCCCCCACCTGCTGTGCCCCCCCACCTGCTGTGCCCCCCCACCTGCTGTGATCCCCCACCTGCTGTGATCCCTCACCTGCTGTGATCCCTCACCTGCTGTGATCCCCCCACCTGCTGTGATCCTCCCCACCTGCTGTGATCCCCCAACCTGCTGTGACCCCACTACCCACTGTGAGACCCCCCACCCACTGTGAGACCCCCACCCGCTGTGATCCCCCCACCCGCTGTGATCACCCCCCACCTGCTGTGATCACCCCCCACCTGCTGTGATCACCCCCCACCATTGCTTATTTTAAACTTTATTTAAAAATAAATAACTTAAAAGTGGAGCGTTCAATATTATTCGGCCCCTTTACTTTCAGTGCAGCAAACTCACTCCAGAAGTTCATTGAGGATCTATTAATGATCCAATGTTGTCCTAAATGACTGATGATGATAAATATAAGCCACCTGTGTGTAATCAAGTCTCTGTATAAATGCACCTGCTCTGTGATAATCTCAGTGTTTTGTTTAAAGCACATAGAGCATCATGAAGACCAATGAACACAACAGGCAGGTCCGTGATACTGTTGTGGAAAAGTTTAAAGCTGGATTTGGTTACAAAAAGATTACCAAAACTTTAAACATCCCAAGGAGCACTGTGCATCATATTGAAATGGAAGGAGTATCATACCACTGCAAATCTACCAAGGCCCAGCCGTCCCTCTAAACTTTCATCTCAAACAAGGAGAAGACTGATCAGTGATGCAGATAAGAGGCCCATGATCACTCTGGGTGAACTGCAGAAATCTACAGCTGAGGTGGAAGAGTCTGTCCATAGGACAACAATCAGTCGTACACTGCACAAATCTGGCCTTTATGGAAGAGTGGCAAGGTGAAAGCCATTTCTCAAAGATATCTATAAAAAGTGTTGTTTAAAGTTTGCCACAAGCCACCTGGGAGACACACCAAACATGTGGAAGAAGGTGCTCTGGTCAGATGAAACCAAAATCGAACTATTTGGGCACAATGCCAAACAATATGTTTGGCGTAAAAGCAACACAGCTCATCACCCTGAACACACCATCCCCACTGTCAAACATTGTGGTGGCAGCATCATAGTTTGAGCCTGCTTTTCTTCAGCAGAGACAGGGAAGATGGTTAAAATTGATGGGAAGATGCATGGAGCCAAATACAGGGCCGTTCTTGAAGAAAACCTGTTGGAGTCTGCAAAAGACCTGAGACTCGGACAGAGATTTGTCTTCCAACAAGACAATGATCCCAAACATCAAGCAAAATCTACAATGGAATGGTTCACAAATAAACGTATCCAGGTTTTAGAATGGCCAAGTCAAAGTCCAGACCTGAATCCAATCAAAACTCTGAGGAAAGAGCTGAAGGCTGCTGTTCACAAACGCTCTCCATCCAACCTCACTCAGCTCGAGTTATTTGCAAAGGAAAAATGTGCAAGAATTTCAGTCTCTCGATGTGCAAAACTGATAAACACATACCCCAAGCGACTTGCAGCTGTGATTGCAGAAAAAGGTGGCGCTACAAGTATTAACTTAAAGTGTGCTAATAATATTGCACACCCCACTTTTAATTTTTTTATTTTTTAAAAAAGTTTAAAATAAGCAATACATTTCGTTCAACTTTACAATTGTGTCCCACGTGTTGTTGATTCTTTACCATAACATGAACATTTTTATCTTTATGTTTCAAGCCTGAAATGTGGGAAAAGATTAAAAAAAGAAATCAAGGGGGTCGAATACTTTTGCAAGGCAGTGTATATTTGACAGGGACCATCAAACAGGAGGGGAAATTAGAAATGTGTGGTGTCTTCCCATTGTAGCTGAAAGGTGGTAGCTTCAGCTGGAAGATACATGCCCCCAAAGTCAGCCAGTGGTACTACAGGTCCCAGGGAAACCCAGCTAAGTGGATGGGTGGAGCCTGGGCTTACCAGAACCACTGGCGTCGACTCCTCCCCTATCACCAGCACTGTCCACGGCGGGAATACAGTGGCACCTGATGATTGAAGCGAAAGTTGCAGGAGCGGACACCAGTGGAGATGTGACAGCTACCTTAGCCTACCATCCTCAATGTTACCAATTTCAGGAGGTTTCTTCAAAAATGTTTAAACAGTACATTTTGTAATTATGGTCTGCCCTTAAGCTTTTCATGGGAGAGATCTTGCTGTTGCTGATGCACTAAAACTACCTTGTGTCTTATTTCTGTGCTCAATCTTGCCATGATGACCTGTGACTAGAGATGAGCATATCCAAACTTTAAGTTCGGGTTTCGTACCGAACACAGACTTTACAAAAAAAACTAGTGTTGAATTTCGGAGTTCGGGTGCTTTACATATGCTAACCATTCTCTAGCACCGCTGTGCTCGGGTAGGCTTGATGCTTGACCCAGTGTGAACCGCTAGCAGTGTCTGAATTGCTCTTACTGGGGGTAAAAGCAGCATTATCGGATGTAGTGTAGAAAAAAAATAACCTTGCCCTCCTTCCAACGGATGTTTTCTGTTTGTGGCCTGCTGTGGGCGGAGAGCAAACTGCATAATTAGTAACTTGCAATGAGGTTCAGAACTTTATCTAAAATCTGGCTGAACCCACCGAACCAAACTTCCATGGGTCTGCTCATTTCTACCTGTGACTTGAAACTATTTTTCACAATTTAAACTTTGTAGCAGAGTTTGACTGCTCTTTACCTCCTACACAACTATTTCTGTTTCAGTTAATAACTGTTTCAACCTGCATATGAAAATAATGAGCATAATCAACTGTTTGGTATAATAGGGTACCAATACATTTGCTACAATCCTAAAAAATCCCTGATTTTGTGCGAGTGTGTCTAGAATTGATGCTATTTGAAGGCAAAGGGTGATCACACCAAATATTGATTTAATTTAGATTTTTGGTCAATTTACCTTTCGTTAGTTAATAAAAATAAATTATTGGCACATCTATATTTTAAGGCATTTTAGGCTTCAATTACAGGCTCGTGTTTACACACATGTAAAAAAATGGTGGCGGTGTCATCACTGTTTTGTATCAGTGTGTCACCAGTGTATGGTCTGTATGTTTGTTCTTCTCATCAGTATATCATCAGCATTTTTCACAGATAAATAAATCACAAAGCTTCTCCTATTCTAAATATGGACAGAACATGAATGGCACAAAAACACTGGCCTCAACTGACCTTAAGATGCTATCCATGTGCTGTACATGTTTTTCACCGACTCACAGACATTAGGGATGATCGAATACTTCGATTATTCGGCTTTGCGAATATTTTCCAAACACCTCGCCACTATTCGCGAATATTCGATACGCAATGTACGTCTATGGGAAACCAAAATAGCAACTTTTCTGTACTATTCGGGTTTCCCATAGACTTACATTGTGCATCGAATAGTCGAATAGCGGTGAGGTATTCGGAAAATATCCGCGAAGCCGAATATTTGAGGTATTCGATCATCCATAACAGACTTGTATTAGACCTTGTCATCCATGATACTAGAAATAAAATTACATTTCTTCATGAATTTTTCACGGAGGCATGATCTGTGATGAAAACACAGACATGTCAATAGCGCCATAGGTTATAATGGGTATCTTTTGTATCCATGAAAAAATGCACGTATGTGCAACACGGCGGTCTGAATGGGACTTTACTATGCTCCATTTTTTTCCACATCTGCATAAAGTGTTTCCACACTACTGTATATATTTACATAATAGATATATATCATCTAAAAAGTCCCCAAAATTTGTACATGTAATATACCAAAACATTTACAGAGAAAAAGAAGCAGATGTGCCAAGTCTGATCTAGTAAAACAATGCAATACTTGACACGTGCCCTTGTTCGGTGCAACTGCCAATGTTTACAGTAAGTGGGAAAGTATTAATCGTTTAGAATAGTTGATAAATGTCCAAGTTCATTTTTTGAAAAATGAAAGTAATGACTTTTTGTTTGATATTATAGTTGCTTATTGAGGTGGCGCACATCCCCTATTATCATGTCTAAATAATCAAAATAAAGCCGCCATCTGGCATAGTTCAAATAATGTTAACAAGGTGTAACCTTTGCTCTTTTAAATGCGTCTTGAGATCCTGTTTAGAGAGATTATGTCCATTGGCAGCTGCTGCAAGGCACCATTATGCATATAGTGAAAGGTACAACACTCGTCCTGAACACCTCTCTGGAATTTAAATCATGTATGTCTGATGAAAGTGATATAGGAATGACCATCATGGAATATGGAAAGCAACATGATGTTACATGGGGCCAATGATGGGGCCACAGGATGTATGATGATTAGGGATGATCGAATATCACAAATATTCTGCAATATTCGGCTTCACGAATATTTGACGAATAGTTCACCGCTATGCGAATATTCGATGCGCAATGTAAGTCTATGGGAAGCCCGAATAGTTGCTATTCTGCAACTATTCGGGTTTCCTATAGACTTACATTGTGCATCGAATATTCGTAAATCGTTGAATAGTGGCGACCTATTCGGCAAATATGGACGTTGCCCAATATTGCGGTATTCGATCATTCCTAATGATGATAATTTGTAAGTTCCCTGACACTTAGGCCAGATTTACAATGGAGCAATACAGGCACATGTAGTAGAAGTGTTTGTATAAAGGTCAGAAGCCCCTACCCAACTATGACCAGCGTCATAAATTCACAGCATTCAGAACTGAAAAAATACATAGGATATAGAGGAGCCCTCCAGCAGGTTCACTTAGTGAAAGAAGTTCCAAAGGCAGTTACCAGTCTTGCGGCGCTCCTGCTACCAATGGTGGAACATATTGCATGATTTTCGGTCATATGACTAGACCAATATACAAATAAGTAAAGGGATATTTTATTTGTACAATAAAATATGGTTAATTATACAACGCGTTTCGGCTCGGATGCTTTATCCTTCAGCCTTCTTCAGGTATATTTGAGAGAAAAAAGATGTATATGGTATACATATTTGTATATTGGTCTGGTCGTTTGACCGAAAATCATCCAATATGTTCCACCATTGGTAGCAGGAGCGCCGCAAGACTGGTAATTGCCTTTGCAGCATTCAGAACTGATGTTCCTGCTCTCAGGGAGGAGAACATGTATGTTGTGACATTCTTCAGTTATTCTTCCAGGAAATATATAATTAAATTGACAACTGAGCATTACTATTGTCTTTAGTTATACAGCGTGTCTCTACCAAGTCTAAGACTTTCAATATTGATGAATGGTGTCAGACTGTGTCTCCAAGAATACAATTGCTAATAGAAGGTCATAACATAAGAGGAAGCCATAACAAATAATTGAAAAAGATGGTATTTAATAATTAAAGAATTAAAGGGGTTGTCCACTAATAAGACATGCCACGTTCCCCCATCCAGTAAAATAATAAAGCCTATACTGACCTTGCGTACTGGCACCGTTCCAGCGGTGCTGTGGCTTGCAGCTGCTGCACTCACTTCCTGTTAATTGCTCATTTGGATGAGGGTCTCACATGATGTCATAACCACATGTGAGGCCCAGCACTACACCGCTGGAACGGTGACGGTATGTGAGGTGAGTATAGTATTTATTATTTTACCAGGGGGAAACATGTGGAATCAAAAGTGGTTGTGTAGCACCCATGGGGAAAGGGGGTTAAATGTTTACTCGTCACCAGGCCTGGTGATGTCCAGTCTGGGCATGTCACGGGTTGCCCTGCCCAGCTTCGTGGCAACGAGGAATACAATGAAAGGAAAGGGGGAGGATGATGATGGTGGTGGAGATGATGGTGTGGATAGTTTGTCCCGTGACGTCACCTGCGGTGCGCGGCCAGGGATTAGCCACCACTGCTGTCTCTGTCCTCTGGGGCGGATGGTTGTAGCAGCTTAGATGTTTCTGCTCTGCACAGGTGGAGCGGGCCCCGGGGAGGATAATGAGGGGAGTCGTTGCCCTTGGCGCCGGCAAGGACAAGTGGACACAGTCTCTGCGGGTCAAGGTGTCTTAACTCACAGTTCTAGATTGCCCGGGACATACCGACACCGCTGTGATGGGCCCCAGTTGATCCAGGATCTGTTGGAGGTCAGAACCGGTATGATGGACGATAAACCCTTCCTCCTTGCGCCTTTAGAGATGGATCCCCGTGGCCTGAAAGTACTTGGGGACCCCAGTGCTTGAAAAGTGAACTCCTGCTTCGTATGCAGGTGCTGCGGGTCTGTGGTGGGGCCTGACTTAGCTCACGACTCCGGACCCTATGTAGCACTGTCCTCCGGGAACTGTGGTGGCCATAGGGACTTGCAATCCCTCTGTCCTGCAGATTTTGGTGATACAACTTGAAGTTTGTTCCACCCTAGGATTCTGCACCCTTCACTGCGCCGTTCCCGAGGGAGCAGTGAAACTTTCCCCCTGGCGACCGTATTAACTCCTGCGTCCCACCAGAGCCACAAGTAAAACCGATCTCCTCCTCTCGTGATGGAGAACTCCTCTCCTGCTGGCTGTTCCTCCATGGTTCCCTGTCACTAGTGGGTGGCAACCCCTTATGTTGGTGACTACTTTAAGACCCAACCCTAGGCCAGTCCCCATTGGGGAGGGCAACCTATTGGTGCGTATGAGTTTGTGTGTTGTGGAACTGGTACCGACCGCCTCTGGATCCAGGATGAGTGTCACACCTTAAGCAAGGTGCAGTACTCTGTGGCGATTGAAGCCTCAGGGGTGCTATATTCCCCCACAGCAAATGGCAGCACACCTGGGCTGCAACCAAACAAAGTTAGTACATCGCAATTTTTTTTTTAGTATGCAATAAACAGGTAACCATTCTTCTCTTTATGGGGGACACCATCACATTAACATTTCAAACATGTTAACTCTGCACAGTTCACTATTTCAACATGGTAGTCAAAGCGTATTATCATTTTTTTTTTCATGGTTATCAGCGGTGCAGAATTATCATCATTAAAAAACTTGTTCAAATATCAAACACGTAAACCATCCTTACTATGACATGATAAAAAGATGAAAAATGACGGAGTCCTTTTGTGCCACCCGTCGTTCCTGATTAATAGACATCCTCTTCATACTGTAGGATCACGAGTCACCCTAATTCTGGTGAGGGGCACAACAGGTTCAACTATTTACAAATGAGTTCCGACCACTCACAGTTCCGTGGCCCGGTTGTCCATCAAACGCAAAAAATCAACCAAACAAAAATAGAAGCAGTAGAAACACAGTTCCTGGGGGTAAGGGAACTCATGACCGGCCAGTCTTAGAGAGTTGTACCCCAAGGTTTGGGTACATTTGTCCTGTTTTCCAGGTTTAGCAACTTTTTGGTGGGAAGTGGGAACTGGGTCAGGACGTACCTCTGGAGTGGGTTCCGGTGCTGCAGCAGCCACCTCCAGGTGACACAGCCCCACATCCAGGGCATACCAGCCCAGCCCTCCCTTGTGCCAGGTGTATGTTACCTTGTCTCTGGGAATCAAATTCCATCCTGGATGACCCTTACGGAGGTGGGATTCCACATCTCGGCGGTACACGAAGACCTCCTTGGCCAGTCCCTCCTCTGAGATGAAGCCCCATCCCCCACTTCAAGTCAAATTGGGTGATAATGCCCACCGATAGCGGTCCCCAGGCTGATGGGTTGGCCTTCCGGAGCCGCTGTTTAGCTGTCAGGTTATGGACCTCCATTTCAGCCATCCAGGTCTGGCGCTGCCATTCCTCGACAGCCAGCTGGGCAATAGTGGCCTGTCACACAGTCCACAGGCCTGTCTCCCACACCACTCAGCATGGCAGAGGGGGACTCAGGGATAGCATGGCACTTTCCCCAGGTTATCCCCGGGAAGGCGCCTTCCAGCTCACCGATCTGAGTCCCAGTCCTTGGCTCCAGGTCAGAGGTGGCCAGGTTGAGGGCCGCTGGATCCTCCACTATCTGTGCACAGTCTGCTGATACATCAACTGCCTGGGGGTTGTCAGTCGGGTCTTCAGCTGCCTGGGGTTGGTAGCCTGGTCTTCAGCTGCCTAGGGATCGGTAGCCACGTCTTCAGCTGCCTAGGGGTCGGTAGCCGGGTCTTCAGCTGCCTGGGGGTCAGTAAGCAGGTCTTTGGCTGCCTGGGGATCAGTAGCCGGGTCTTCCACTGCCTGGCGTTCACCAATGGCAGGGGTGACCGGGTTCCCTCCTTCCTCCATCACAGGTTCTTCCTCCTCCAGGATTGGCAGCTCCCATTCTTCATGGGCCCGCATGACTCTCACCATCCCCATTATGGATGCCTCCTTATCATGGATGGCATCCATTTGCACCCTCCTCAGCAGCTGACTCTTCTGAGCCACCTCCACCTCCATCTTCCTGGCGCTGCAGAATAGAGGGTGCACCGGTGTTGCCCCGTGATGGCCAGGGTTTGCTATGTTTGACACCCTGCGCCTCAGGTAATCCCAGTACGTCCGCACTCTTTGGGCTCCGCAATCTGACTCCTCTGCTGTTAGTTTTGTTTCTCCCTCTTGGCGCTTGGGAGGGGACGGGCTTTGACTTTTGTGAAACTCTCTCCGCCAACCCACGAAGGGCGGGCATTCCATATCCACCTGTTGCTCTGTAATGGCCACCGTGTACAAACTTTCAGTTGAACAGTCCTTTAAGCATTTAGCTCGTAAGGTACACAGTACCTATTTGACCTGGGCATGTTATCCTGTTCATGACGCCAAAATGTAGCACCCACGGGGCAAGGGGTTAAATGTTTACTCATCGCAGGGCCTGGGGATGTCGGGTCTCGGGATGTCACGGGTGGTCCTGCCCGGCTTGATGGCCCTGAGACGTACAATAAAAGGAAAGGGGCATGAGGATGATGATGGTGGTGGAGGTGATGATGGGGATATTTGTCTTGTGACGCCACCTGCACTACGCGGCCAGGTATTAGCCACCGCTGCTGTTGCAGTCCTCCTGGGTGGTTGGTTGTAGCAGCTTAGAAGTTTCTGCTCCCCACAGGTGGAGCAGGCCCAAGGGAGGATGATGAGGGGAGTCGTGACCATTGGTGCCGAAGCATGGGGCGACATCGCCGGCAAAGACAGATGGACACAGTCTCTGCAGATCAAGGTGTCTTTACTCACAGTTCTAGATTGCCCGGGAAATACCGATCACCGCCGTGATGGGCCCCAGTCGATCCCGGATCCGTTGGAGGTCAGAACCGGTACGTTGGACGGTGGGCCCTTCCTCCTTACACTTTAGAGATTCCCATGGCCGGAAGGTACTTGGGGACCCTGGTTCTTGAAAAGTGAACTCCTGTCCCGTATGCAGGAGTCACGGGTCCGTGGTGGGGCCTGACTTTGATCACGACTCCGGACCATATGTACCACTGTGCTCCTGGAACTGTGGTGGCCAGAGGGACCTACAAAACCCCCTATGCTGCAGATTTTGATGATACAACTTGAATTTTGGTCCAAGACGAAGCGAACACTTCACCATCGTGAAACGTACGTTGGAGTTTCTACTGGGGGTTCACCCTCCCTGTCACCTTTGGTCGGCTGCACGTCCCTTGGCCTTTACAGGTTAGCGGTATTGGTGGACTGGGTCCACATGCATTTGGCTTGTCCCGGTTTTTTGTTTGCACACTGAACCCTTATGGGTCTATCTATTAATAGGGGCCGCCTGATGCATGTGTTCCTTTAGTACAGTTACTGCTTGCCTATTGCCTATTGTTTATCCTCCACTTGGGCCTGGGTAACCATCAAATAAAAATTGGGCTGTGTCTTTGATAAATGAGCCCACTGGGGCTCTTTTTCTTGCCTTGTTGGATACATATGGCCTGGTGGATAGAGATTTGATTTCTCCTTAGTGACGGCCGTGCTGCCCCCAGGTGTTATTGCCTTTTATATCATCCTTTCCTCTTGTGCCTGTTTTATCTCACGTGATACTGTATGTTTAATAACTTGTTAATAAATTTTGATATATTTTTTGAAGCAAATTTACTCTGTTCTCCTGGTTTTGATTTTTTGTTGAATTTTGGTCCACCCTAGGATTCTGCACCCTGCACTGAGCCGGTCCTGAGGGAGCAATGAAGCTCTCGGCACCCGTATTAACTCCTGTGTCCCACCAGAGACGCCGCTAAAACCCATCTCTTCCTCTCCTGCTGGAGAACTCCTAACCGATGTGTTGGCTCCTAACTCCCCTTGGTGCCTGCTTCTCTCCCGGTTCCCTGTCACTAGTGGGAGGCAGGCCCCCATGTTTGGTGACTACCTTAAGACCCAACCCTAGCCCGGTCCCCATTGGGGAGGGCAACCTATTGGTGTGTATGAGTTTGTGTGTTGTGGAACTAGTACCGATCTCCTCTGGATCCAAGATGAGTACCACACCGTAAGTGAGGTTCAGTACCCCATGGCGACTGAAGCCTCAGTGGCGCCACAGTTGTCCTGGTAGTGGACAATCCCTCTAAGTCTTAAGTACGATCTTAATCCTGCACACATGTTATTATCATATCATTATATTACGTATAATATAGCTGACATTTTGCTGTTATGGCCAGGTCTAGAAATAATTCTGATCCCAACCGCTTAACCATTGGCCATTAATGTCTATGTACCATTGATTCTTAGTATCTTCTCAAACAAAATTTCCTTTTTCCAATGAGATACTCCACTTCTTATTTTCTCAAAGATCCCTTTTAAATGCAAATTAACAATTAAACTCATACACTTACATCAGTATGTCTATGGTTGCTATTAATCCACAGATTTTCCATATAGACTTAGGCGGGCTTTACACACTGCAACATCGCTAGCAATTGCTAGAGATTTCGAGCGCGATAGCACCCGCCCCCGTCATACATGCGATATCTGGTGCTTGCTGCCGTAGCGAACATTATCGCTACGGCAGCTTCACATGCACATACCTGGTCGGCGACGTCGCTGTGACCGCCGAACAATTCCTCCTTCAAGAGGGAAGTGTATTTGTCGTCACAGCGACGTCACCGCAACGTCACTAAGCGGCCGGCCAATAGAAGCGGAGGGGCGGAGATGAGCGGGATGTAAACATCCCGCCCACCTTCTTCCTTCCGCATAGCCTGTGGATGCAGGTGAGGAGATGTTTGTCGTTCCTGCGGTTTCACACACAGCGATGTGTGGTGCTGCAGGAACGACAAACAACATCGTACCTGCAGCAGTAAAGACATTATGGAAATAAACAACGTGACACAGATCAGCAATTTTGTATGCTTTTGAGCTTGTTTATCGTCGCACCTAGGCTTTACACATTGCGATGTCGCTACCGGCACCGGATGTGCGTCACTAACGACGTGACCCCGACGATATATCGGTAGCGATGACGCAACATGTAAAGCCCGCCTTATTCTATTTATTTGTGCCCGCAGCATCAGGTACATTTTCAAGGCGGCATTCCCATCATTCCCCCTTCTCATTTTTCTTGCTATACTCACCACCCTTTACCTCTTTTCCATTAAAGGGAACCTTGTCGGCAGGATTTTATTCCCCTAAGTAATAATGTGTGTGTAAAGGCATTTTAATGCTGATTAAATCCTTACCTTCATTGCTGCTTTATACCTGATACCTGATTCATTTATTTAGTTTATACCACGATTTCAACCAATCACAGACACTGTTTGGGGGCGGGGTCTGACTGCAGCTAATCAAAGATGCTGGTGGCCGAGAAAGCAGTGAATATGAATGAGGGATAATTATCGGCCTCAGAAATTTCGCTGCAGCCATGGAGAGACTCAGTAAGTATGTACTGCTTTAACCCTTTTGCTTCCTTTTGAGTTCACCCTATACAGTTGTTCAGCCGGTTGACTCCTATGGTGGGCACGTCCACGTTTTATGTGGTGAACATCACCATGATTCTAGGTTTGTTGCCTGTTACATTTCTGTGTAAAGTTTGACCTCTTCTGGATTGGCCTTATCTTGTTCACCACCTGTTCAGACACCTGTTTGTGATAGTATGAATGGTAAGCATAGCCATGTCAAGAAGTCACCACACTTTGGGTCCCAATTCTTCAATTACAAAAAGTGTTTTTCATTGGAGCTGCTGGCTTTGGCTGACAGGAACTACTGTTTCGTAAATATTCTGTCACAAGTGTGTCACAACCTGATGTGATCAGGGGCGATCTGTGATGAGAAGTTCACAGCACATTGTGTATTGCACATCCACTTTAGTGCCCTCTCGTCATTTACCTTGAGTGGAATCTGATCAACATACAGGAGGAAAATCCCTATAGGGACATTAGGAAGTGCAGGGATCAGCATCAGGTGAGTGTAAGAAAGTGACCCTGCTCTCCTTTACCGAGCACCAGGTCTACCATTGTATAGTTTCCCTGATGTACCCTTTGTATTGTGTTGCTTTCTGGGTGTCTCATTACTCTGGCATTCCCGCTGTGTTGCGCCATTTGCTGGGAGTCACCTTGTTCTTAGCTTGATACCTTCATACCTTGGCTTGAGTTCACCTGAGGGGAGGTTACTGAGTTCATTAAGTTCACCTAAGGTCATTTCACCTGAGGTCAAAGCTGGGATACCATGGTAATCCCAGGTATGACATCAAGTGAACTCATTGAAGTCAATGCAGAATTACCAGATTAGGAGATGTGCGCACGTTAAATAATTGGTTGCAGGCATTTCTGCATCAAATCTCCCCCCTCCCCCACACTATGCCGCGACCCCCTCTCCCTCGCACTATGCCATGACCCCCGCACTATGCTGTGGCCTCCCACTCCCCCACACTATGTCGCGACCCCCCCATTCCCACGCACTATACCGTGACTTCCCCTCCGCCGCACTATGCCGCGACTTCCGCACTATGCTGTGGTCCCCCACTCCCCCACACTATGCCGCGACCCCCCCATTCCCCCGCACTATGCCGTGACTTCCCCTCCCCCGCACTATGCCGCAACCTTTCCCTCCCTGCACTTTGTCGCGACTCCCTCGCACTATGCCGCGACCTCCCCTCCCTCCCCGCACTATGCCGCGATCCTCCCTTCCTCCCCATACTATGCCACGGACCCCCTCCCCGCGGACTCCCCTCCCCGCGTATGCTCACCTTGGGCCTCCGCTGCTCGCAGTGTGATGTCTGACAGAGGACAGGCTGCCAAGGCGCAGATCTGAGGTGAGTGCATGCGACATTGGGATACAGTCAGCAAGCTTACTGAGGCATTGGGAAACAGGAGGCAGTGTGGGGGCATTGGTAAACAGTCAGCAGACAGTGTGAGGGCATTGGGAAAGTCAGCAAGCAGTGTGGGGGCATTGGGAAACAGTCAGCAGGCAGTGTGGGAGCATTGGGAAACAGTCAGCAGGCAGTGTGGGGTCATTTGGAAACAGTCGTCAGGCAGTGTGAAGGCATTTGGAAACAGTCAGCAGGCAGTGTGGGGCATTAAGAAACAGTCAGCAGGCAGTGTGGGGCATTGGGAAACAGTCAGTAGGCAGTGTGGGAGAATTGGGAAACAGTGCGGCATGGGATACAGTGGAGCACTATGCAGCTGGCCTTAGTGACACTTTAGACATATTAGGATCACTCTATGGCCACCAACAAAATGGCTCCGCACTGTAATCCTAAACTTCATTCTCTTATCCTGTTGAAAAAACCCAGATTGAGAGGGGGAGGTGACATCACACACAGGAGAGCAGATTCTGCCCACTTTTACTGCAGCTGTAATGTGAGCTGTTTCTACAGTACTTCTATAGTCGGATTTCAGCAGCTGCTCCCCCTAGTGGTTAAGAGTGGAATATATCAAACTTTATTTTTTTTTTTATATATATATATTTTTCTCAATTAAAAACAAATAATTTTATTTAAACATAACATTAAACCATTAATATTTTACATTTTTTCAGTTTTTGATTTTTTGACACCTTCCCTTTAAGAAATGGGTAAAAATCCTAGTGGCAAGATGTGGAAACTTCATAGAGACTTAACCAAAGTGATTTGGAGCTGTAATTGCCACAACAGAAGGCTCTACAAAGAACTGACTTAAAGGGGGTGAATACTTATGCTCACTGAAGTTGTCAGTTAAGCCTGCTTTACACGTTGCAATTTCGCATGCGATCTCGTTTGCGATTTGCAACGCCCCCATTGTATGTGCGGCACGTTCAATTTCTTGATCGTGCCACACATACGATTAATCCACCGTCACACGTACTTACCCGTCCATACGACCTCGATGTGGGCGCCGAACGTCCACTTCCTGGAGTGGGAGGGACATTCTGCGTCACATCGACGTCACGCGGCAGCCGGCCAATAGATGCAGAGGAGCGGAGCTGAGCAGGACGTAAACATCACGCCCACCTCCTTCCTTCTGCATAGCTGGCAGGGAGCCGAAGGAGGAAGGTAAGATCTGTTTATCGTTCCCGGGGTGTCACACACTGTGATGTGTGCTACCCCAGGTACGATGAACAATCTGACGTGCAATTCTAGAGAAAGGTATGATGTGTTTGCGATGAACGTTTTACCGCTCAATCGCAATCGCACGTAGCTGTCACACACTGCAATGTACCTTACAATGCCGGATGTGCGTCACTTACGACGTGACCCTGCCGACACATTGCAAGATATATTGCAGCGTGTAAAGCGGGCTTTATTTTGTCCCATTTGCTGTTTGTTTCACTATATAATGAAAACCAAATATTCACAGTTGTAGGCACGTTCTTTACATGAACTGCTGCAAATCTTAAAAAAAAACAGTGAAATTCCTGGTTGTAAGGTAGCAAAACACAAAAAATGCCAAGAGGGGTAAATACTTTCATAAGGCACTGTACGTTACTCGGCAGATATCAAGGTAATGTTCAGGTTACTTGCATGTCCAGAATTTGGAGACCCACTATAGTAAAAGCCTAGGTACTGGGAAAAAGGGAAGTTAATTTATCATTACAAACTTCAGATTTCAGTCTGAGAGCTGTGCTGGTCCATATTCAGGTACTACTAACTTTACAGTGAACAGTGGCAAGAACCAAGCCCCATCACTATGCAAGTCAGCTCTGCACTGATTGCCAACAAACCAAGCTAGAAATCTAAGTGTCGGGTCTGGCTTAGAGCCAACAAACACTGTATAGTGAGTGGTAAATGAATCTACGCCATCACATTGTAGGAGAGTGACACGGCAGGGCACCAGCGCCAGATGATGCAGGCCCGAGGATGCAGGAAGCACGCATCATTGAGCTGGTGAGCTGGCCAGCGCCATTTTGCAGGAGAGAGGAGTGAAATGGAGAGGGAGACGCTCCAGCAGACTACCGGAGAATGAATGTGCTGGAAAATGCAGACATGGTGTCAGAGGAGGAAAAGTTGGACCCGAAGGAGGTAGGCCCAGTTGTGTCCTGGCCTCAGTCAGGAGCAGCACCATCGGTGGGACCCGTACCTTAAAATTCCTGGGGAAGAGAAATGCCATTCAGCCCCATGTGCCCGGTTCACTGGGACAGCCCGCCGACATTCTCCATGAAGCTGTCAGTTAGTAGTGAGACCTGGCAAGGGCAAACAAGAGTGACACCATAACCTTTTTGGGCCTCTGATTCATTTGGACCCTCCAAGACTTAGAAGAAGGCCCAAAACAGCTGGATACCTGCTGTGAATGGTTTCAAGTTTAATGTGAGGGGATTGGTTCCCAAGTACCCCTCATGTTATTGACAGTTGGAGGCAAAAGAGCCTCGCTTGGGCCCTAGAGTGTTTCCCAGTTGGTCAGAAAGGAAAAGTGTGTGGAAAAGTTATGTGACAGTGAGGGATAAGTTATGCCCCTCATGGCTGGAAAGGCCAGGACTTTCCTTTGTGATTTTTGTTTCTCCACTCTGCTGGATTTGGGACAAACTTTGAGCCCTCTGGGCTAGAGGAAGGTACTCCTCAGCCAAGGGCTTGTCCCTTGTAGCTCTCATGGACTTTGCCCCATCCTGTTTATGGACTTTGCCCCTGCTCTGATAAATTCCTGAGAGACTGCGACAATCCAGAGAAGCAGAAGGGAAGAAGGAAGGATAAAAAGATGACCTGAAGTGCTAGCCGTGTCAGGAAACAGAACATTGTGTTAAAGGTAATATGCCTCAAGGGTTTTTTGGACGTTCTCTTTGTTTTAAGGTTTTTACCCCCACTGCTTCAGCCAGTGGGAGATATGGACATTACCACTCTGTGGTAAAGAGACTATGCCCTCGGACTTGAAGGCTCACTACGTTGGCCCTCGGCCCAGTTGTTTTATGATAAACATAACTGTTGTGTGCCTCCGGCATTGAAGAAAAAAGGATGTCAGGATGTCGGGGAATAAAAGAATGTTTATAGTAATGTAAGGTTGTATTGGATATATGACGTGATTTTTTGTTTTCCAGGTGTTCGCATGGTTGGGGACAACCATGGTTAAAGAGAGGAGTAATGTAGGAGGATGACCGGTGCCCTGCAGCCCCCTAAAGATGTCATAGTTATTTTGTGTATTTATGTATGGGAAATGTTGCTTATATGTGTGTGCAACAGTGAGTTGACAGTTGGGATTAATCAGATAGAGACACTGTTGAGTAGAGTGAAGGAGCTGTACCTGTGGGAGGTATACGAGTGACAGAAGCCCAGAGGAATTTGGCCAGACCTTGAGGGTCACCCCAGGAGGTCCAGAGCAAGTGGAAAAAGAAGCTATTCAGTAGCCGAGTGCAATGAAAGGCACGGATTGACTCTGAAGTTGTGTTCCTTGGTTCTAGTGGGACTTCTGGGAAGCAACTGACTCCAAAAGGACCGGTCTAGATGTGAGGTAAAGTAGACCTGCGAGAACGGGTCGGCAAAGAGACAGTGGTGAAGGAACTCCGTCTGGTGGTGTATCACATCCCTGTGAGAGGGGACGCGGTTAGATCCATGTGGGACTCTATGAATTTACTAGCTACCGCTGTGTTGTTGCCGGGAAGGAGAGACCATCCTATAGTAGCTGGAGAGAAGTCCAGGAGGGAGCAGAGTGCAGGAAAATGTGAAATGAAACCAAACCATAACATGCCTGCAACGTTAAAGCTATGTGCACGCAACAGATGTGTTCCACAGAAACTGTGTTTTTTCTCCAGTAAAGAGATTTTAATCATTATGCTGTCCCTGACTTAACCCCTCAGAAGCAGGGTTGTGGTGTTCTTTGTTGCACTGTTGAGGTGGCAGGAGGGTTGCCTAGAAGAGGATCGCTGCCTGTAAGCAGGGGTTAGCCTCTGTTCATGACAACGGTCCCCTGCCACCCCCACAACAACATTCTGACTCTGGTTGGAGTAAGTTTCTTTCCTCCTTGCAGCTAGATTTTTATGACAATGAATGGGCAGTTTTTAGGACACAAGCAACCTGACAATTACATCCAGTGTTGGACTGGCTACCGGAGGAATCTCCAGTAATGCCAGGCCTGGATTCAGGTACCTGCATTGCACTCCAGAGCTCTCACCTGAGCTCCGGCGTGCAGCCGAGATAGTGCCGCGAGCGCCGAGTGATTGATTCCCCGACGATTGTGGTTCAGTTCATATCAGCTGCAGACAGGCCAGGGTGATCTCCGGTGCTCTCACCTGAACTCCGGAGATCACCCTGGCCTGTCTGCAGCTGTCATGAACTGAACCACAATCGCCGGGGAATCAATCACTCGGCACATGCGGTAAAGTCTAGGCTGCACTCTGGAGCTCAGGTGAGAGCTCCGGAGTGCAATGCAAGTACCTGAATCCAGGCCTGGAGATTCCTCAGGTATCCAGTCCGATGCTGATTACATCAATATCTGCAGATGAATTTATTTTTAAGACATGACTGGTTACTGTCAAAGGAACAGATGGGTCATCCAGTGAAAAAGCTGCCACCCTTTGGACACATTATTCTAGCTGTACTAACCAGAAAAGATCCTAGGAGAAAGGAATGATATTAAACAGAACATAGCGCAAAAACCCAATACATTTTCCACCTTGCCATATTGTTGTAACCCCATTTGTCACTAGTGCTCAAAACGCAATAAGTGACCAGCTACAAACAAGCCAACCATTTGAGAATGTTCCCACATGAGACTCAGACAATGTCCTGAAGGAAGCTCTACTCCTGGACTTGAATGATGGATTGTGAGTCTTAAGAGCTGTGGGGAGTGAAGTTTTAGTATTGCTTTGTTCTGGCCACACTCCTGCGTGTGTATTAAATATGTATGAGGCCAATATTTTGAAAGATCTCCAAGGAGAAGGAGCTTACTACTGCGCATGCTCAGAAACCTCAGACCATACAAGAAATACATAATGCTTGAATCTTGTGCTACATTCTCATAGCAGACCACATGCACTTTACAACACATTTTATCTGTAAAGAAAATGGAAATTTCCAACATTAAACATTAAAAAATACACTAAATAAATGCAAAGAACTTGAGTGGGGTACACTGGGAGTTAAAAATGGTAATATTCCCCCCCAAAAAAAATCCTTGGGGTTTTGGGCCCGGGAGGTACCCCCTCTTGGATCAATGGCTGTAGTTAGCATGATAGAGGGGTTAATTTGAGACAGAATTTGTTCTCTTGGGAAAGATGGGTGATCATATGTTTGTTGTCCAGATTGTTGCCATTTGAAATGACTTTACTTTTGTTTAAAAAAAAAAGCAGATCACCGACATGGCACAAAACTAAACAACTGAATGAACATCTTCAGAGCCAGGTGATTCCATAATTTTTGCCAGGGATTGTATAACTGTAGGGATTATATGCATATTGAGAAGCATAACACTGCTGGGGGGATGAGGATACTGGTGTGCTTGCTGAGCCAAAGTTGCAGCAAATGCAGGGTGAGTTGCCGAAGATTGGACCTGCAACATGCCACTCTTCAATCATCCCTAAAAGATTTGTGGGATCATGATGTTCCTGTCCGGCATCCTGTAGTGTGATGAGCAGGAACCCTCAGTTGCAAGGCTAATGATCGTAAACCTTTCTCCACATCATTCTCTGTAGTTAACACTAGAAGTCCGAGAGAGGGGTCCTTTAACATTTCTACCTTTGGAACCCAGAGACGGGTCGAATGACCTGAAGGATTTTAGCTAACATCCTATAATCACCGTCTTTTGTTCTGTAATTAAGGCCATTACTGTAGCACCACAGAAGGTTGTTGTTTTCCAGCCTCCTGTGGTGTGACAGTAATGGCCTTAATTACAGTTTGGACTAAGGGTCATTTGACCCACTTTTGGGACTTCAGGGGGATCTCGAAATTTCTGTTTCTTCTAGTGTTAAGCTGCAGAGACTCTACTGTTTTTGCAACATGAATTAATGGGCCTGATGCTGTCTGCTAGGTATACCTTGGGTGAGTAACCAAATTGTCCTCGGCAATAGCCGCTCCTCTAATGGTGGTGTGGTCAACACCTGGGTATGATTGGCAATATGCGATTCAGACTCCTGTAGCAAATTTGTCTCTTGGCGTTGGGGTATTGATGCAGGTGGGCCAGGTGTGGTCAAGTGCTCCTATGACTCCTTCAAATTATCATGAGTCCTATAAGAAAGTAAAATGGGAGAAAATGAAATGTGCTACAAAACCAAGTTCAGCCTTTTGACAAACTTACATATTCCAAAAAACCCAAATGTTAGGGATTTGAATCTCTGGTTTCAGGCGGGAAAGCAGTTAACAACTAAATACAGACAATTCTTGTAAAGAAAAGGGGGTTAGAGAGAACAGTTCACCCTCTAACAGTATACCCAATAAATAGGCTCACATTTTGCCAAGAAGGTAAAAGTGTGAAGATTTGTAAAGTTTTAAATTGTAACTTACAGCTCTGTCAAACAAAGGGCACATTGGGGACAACTGACCTAAGCAATCACGTGACATAGTCCAATGAGTGTAACAGAATGCCATCGACAATAGTGTACTTTGACAAGATCAACTGTAGCATGTCAGCAAAATGGAAGCGTTTGAGGCTAGTTTAGAAACATACATCCGCATATGTCATGGCTATTTAACAAGTTTGGTTGGAGATTTCAAAATAATGGATTCAATAAGCCCTTAGGATGCTTTTCATACTTCATTACTGATCAGTGGTCCCATCAAGGTTTACACCCTAATCCCAACGGAATTCGTAGGTATGGGCTTATGGGGTCATTGAGTCTAAAGGTGAAGATTTTTTAGAGTAAATGGCTACTGTAAGTGGACACCCAGATGTAGTAGACTGTGTCTGGGTGTCCGCCTCCAGTAGCCAGTTAAGCCCAAAAATGGTGCACGATAGAGCACACTGTGAATCCATCTGCACCACCACTTAGGTCAAGAATAAGAGCTTTGCCTGAAACGCATAGACTGGTCTGTCTATACTGTCTATGCTCGATTTTATTATGTTTTAAACCAATTCAATAAATGTGTGATTTTTATTTGCAGATGCCGGATACAAATCTTTTTTGCCTTATCCCTAAAAAGCAATCCCACAACATTATTTCTAACCTTTACTGTCAGCACAATGCAATTAAGCAGATACAGTTCTTGTAGCCTTCTGAGATTTGTCCATTAGACTGTAAAGCCTAATTCATCACTCCACAGAAAAGTTTTCACTGCTCTACAGTCTAGTAGTGGAGATTTTTCACCACTGCATCTAAAGGGTGCTTTACACGCTGCAACATCACTAGCTATTGCTAATTAATTGTATCACTTAATATTAAGCAGAAGTAAGTGTGCTGATATCCCTAATATACAGTGTGAGTCCACATACAGTCCCCCCTATATATAGCATGATCCCTCACATAGCTCCCTACATATAGGATTAGCCTTCACACAGCCCCTATATACTGTATCAGCCCACGCACAGCCCTCTATATACAGTATGAGCCCCCACAAAGCCCTCTGCATACAGTATGAGCCCCATATTGCCCTCTATATACAGTGTTAGCCCCCCACTAGGCCTCTAATATATTGTCTAAGCCCCAAATAGCCCCTATATATAGCATGAGCCCCATATCCTTCTAACGACATTGTGAGCCCCCACACAGACTCCTATATATAGCATGATCCCCACATAGCCTCCAAAATACAGTATGAGCTCCACACCACATAACCTTAAAAATACAGCATGAGCCCTCACATAGCTCTCTAAATATATTATGAGCTCCAGATAGTCTCCTTCTAAACATTTTTGAGCCTCTATAGCCTCTACAGTATATACAGTATTAGCCCTCACATAGCTTCCTAAATATATTGAGTCCACATAGCCTCTTATATACGATACCTCACAAAAGTGAGTACACCCGTGACTTTTTTTTTATATTTTTTTATATAATATATCTCAACACATATCTCAACACTCAGCCATTAATGCCTAAACTGCTGGCAACAAAAGTGAGTATACCCCTAAGTGATAATGGACAAATTATGCCTAAAGTGGCAGTATTTTGTGTGGCCTCCATTATTTTCATGCACTGCCTTAACTCTCTTGGTCACGGAGTTCACTAGAGCGTCACAGGAGCTACAGGAATCCTCTTCCGTCCTCCATGACGAAATAATTAGGCGGGTGGACATTAGAGACTAGTTGGCCTCTTTCCATGTCATCATGCCCCTGTGGAAATGATAACTAGAGTTGAGCAATGCTCGAGTCGAACGGTTCACCAATTTCAAATTCGAGTTATTTTGGGCGGCGTTCGAGTCGTTCGACGAACTCGAACGATTTGCTTAAAGCTCGGCAGTTCGAGTTAGGTTCGAGAACGGTTCGATCAAAAAAAGCGTGGTTTTTCACAGTAAGTATGTGCGCACGTTGCGTATCTGCATGTGTCCAGCGTCCCCAGCAAAATCCCTCTCTCTTTTCTACTCACCGATCATGGTCGCGAGGCTGCACGGCTGTCACAAAGCTCCGGCAGCTTTTCCTCTTTTGAAAATTGCTGCCGCTTCATTTTTCAACCAGATATTCCCTGCTTTCCCCGCCCACCGGCGCCCATGATTGGTTGCAGTCAGACACGTCCCCACAATGAGTGACAGCTGTCTCACTGCAGCCAATCACAGCTTCCAGAGGGCGGGTCTATATCGTGCAGTAAAATAAATAAATAATTTAAAAAAAAAAATGCGGTTCCCCCCAATTTTGATACCAGCCAGTATAAAGCCACATGGCTGGAGGCTGGTATTGTCAGGATGGGGAGCGCCACATTATGGGGAACCCATCACCCTAATAATATCACCCAGCAGCCGCCTGGAATTGCCGCATCCATTCGATGCGACAGTCCCGTTACTCTACCCATCTCATCCCGAATTGCCCTGGTGCGGTGGCAATCAGGGTAGTAAGGAGTTAATCATGGCAGGCGCCTCCCGAGATACCTTTCATGATTAACGTGTGAGTGAAAGTAAATAAACACACACAACGAAAAATCCATTATTTGGAATAAAAGACAAAAAAACACCCTCTTTCACCATTTTATTAAAATCCCCAAATACCCCTCCAGGTCCGACGTAATCCACAGAGGTGCCGCGACGCATCCAGCTCTGCTTCATGAAGCTTACAAGAGCGGCAGTAGAACACGAGCGCTCTGTGTCAGATCCACGGAGCAATGAAGTGAGCCGCGCTGTCAGCGGAGACTTCACCCAGCTAGTGCCTGCGTGTGCCGTGATGATGGCGGTTGTAGCGCCTGCGTGTGTGCGAGGATAAGTGCCATAGTGCCTGCGTGTGCGGTGATGATGGGGGTTGTAGTGCCTCCGTGTGCGGTGATGATGGGGGTTGTAGTGCCTGCATGTGCGGTGATGATGGGAGTTGTAGTGCCTGCGTGTGTGCGGTTAGTTAATGTGTGAGCTAGTTCACGAGTTCGAGTCCCGGCTGTCCCAGTAAAGAATTTAATTTATTTTTAATTTTAAATTATAATTATTATTTATTTATAATTATAATTTAATTTAATTATGCACTGAGGGGAGGATCCGGACATCAGCTGTTAGCCGCTGGACACACCTCTAAAATCGGAGCAGTTCACGGAATGAGGCTGCATTGCTCTCTCCTCTCTCTCTTCTCTCTCTCTCTCACTCTCTCTCATCTCTCTCTCACTCTCTCTCATCTCTCTCTCATCTCTCTCTCTCTTGTTCTCTCTCTCTCCCTCTTTTCCTCTCTCTCTTTCTCTCTCTCTCTTTTTCTCTCTCTCTTTTTCTCTTTCTCTTTTTCTTTCTCTCTCTTTTTCTCTCTCTCTTTTTCTCAGTCTCTTTTTCTCAGTCTCTCTTTTTCTCAGTCTCTCTTTTTCTCTTTTTCCCTCTCTCTCTCTTTCTCCTCTCTCCTCTCTCTCTTCTCTCTGTTCTCTCTCTCTCTTCTCTCTCTCTCCTCTTTCTCTTCTCTCCCTCTCCTCTCTCTCTCTCTTTTTTCTCTCTCTCCTCTCTCTTTTCTCTCTCTTCTCTTCCTCTCTCTCCTCGCTCTCTCTCTCTTCTCTCTCTCTCCCTCTTCTCTTTTATCTTCTATTTTCTCTCTCTTTTCTCTCTCTCTTTTCTCTATCTTCTGTCTCAGACCTGGTGATGATCAGCTGATGCGGTCACCTGACGGAATCAGCTGACACTATAAGTCGAGCGGTGAGGCCGGCTTTTTACCGCCCAGCTGGCTAAGCTATCAGCTGATGCTGTCGGACAGGAGTCTGCGCAGAAGTGTGCAGTTGTTTTGGGGTTTTTTTGCACTGATGCATCAGCTGATTGTATAAAAGCCATTTATACAATCAGCTGCTGTGTCATGTGATTCAGGCCCTTGAACCTGACACATCATTTGATCGCTTTGCCTTCCAGCAAACCGAGCAGATGATATTGGATCCAGATTGGACAGTGCGGGACCCTTGATCTAGGATTACTGCGGAGGGGGGTTCTTTATTTCAATAAAGATGGAGTCACTAATTGTGTTGTGTTTTATTTCTAATAAAAATATTTTTCTGTGTGTTGTGTTTTTTTTTATCTGTACTAGAAATTCATGGTGGCCATGTCTAATATTGGCATGACATCATGAATTTCGGGCTTAGGGCCAGTTGATAATATACAGCTAGCCATTAACCCATTGTTACCCAGCGAGCCACCCATCACCAGGGCAGCTGGAAGAGTTGGATAAAGCGCCAGAAGATGGCGCTTCTATAAAAGCGCCATTTTCTGGAGCGGCTGCGGACTGCAATTCGCAGCAGGGGTGTCCAGAAAGCTTGGGCACTCTGCGCTGCGGATTCCAATCCCCAGCTGCCTAGCTGTACCTGGCTGGACACAAAAATTGGGCGAAGCCCACGTCATTTTTTTTAATTATTTCATGAAATTCATGAAATAAATAAAAAAAAAGGAGCTTACCTATATTTTTGGTTCCCAGCCGGTTACAAATAGGCAGCTGGGGGTTGGGGGCAGCCCGTAGCTGACTGCTGTACCTGGCTAGCATACAAAAACACGGCGAAGCCCACGTAGTTTTTTTGGGGGGCAAAAAACTCCTGCATACAGTCCTGGATGGAGTATGTTGAGCCTTGTAGTTCTGCAGCTGCTGTCTGCTCTACCACATACACTAGTGAATGGAGCTATATAGTGAGACTCCATGTTTATTATTCCCTCTCACCCCTCTATGATCCTGGTCTTCTATCTTCTTTCTCCTTCAACCCATGCAGCTCTGCTACATCAGACAGCACTGCATGGGAAGAAGATGCTGCTGCTCCCGTGCAGTATAATCACTCAGTGAGTGAGCAGAGGCTGCGGGCTGTAAGCGGTGATGTCATCGCTGCCATCGTTGCTAAAGTAATCTGACAGGCGGGTTACTATAGCAACGGTGATTTCCGTTATTCACCGGCTGTGGCATCCAGTCTTTGCGTGTGGGCTGACTCTGTAAAGAGCGCCGACATGCAAGAACGGGGAGCCAAGCATGTGCCCAAGCATCTCGCCGGTACACGGAGATGCTGGAATGAGCACCGCGTATCGGAAAGCTGCACTGACAGGACCTAGCATGATGACTAGCCATGTGACCAGTCTGTAGCCAATGAGATAATACACACGTGACTGGTCACATGCTATTTTGACATCATGGAAGGTCCTATCATCAGTGCTGGTTACCAGGAGGACGCAGCTATCAATGGAAGAAAAAGTGGTGGGAGACAGAGTGCAGGACGTGTCGCGGGGACCTGTAAGTGTAATGGTAATGTTTATTAACTGTATGTGTATATGTATAATGTGTTTTATGTGTTTGTGTTTACCTGCCATTGTTTTCAATAGAGATCGAAGGAGTTCATCGAACGTTCGTCAAACGGAGCCTCCGTTCGACGAACCAAACCGAACTCAAACGCTAGGGGGGTGGCTCAACACTAGTGATAACAAAATTTCCAAGTGCAAGGTACATTAAGTGATAACATGGAAATAGGGCCCACTAGTCTTAGGAAACAATGCTCCTTTTATTTGTTAAGGCCCTGATTAGCATAGGAACAGCACACTTAATAAATGCTTTTTTAAACATTCATTTTAGTAAATACCATTATACAGGGCTAGTTATAAAGGGAATATTGACATACACATGTGAATGCTGTGGGGTTGGAGGGCATAAGGGACCTGGTAGACTCCCTTTAATTGACCTAAATTTTGTTACTTGTTGTGGATTCTAAAACTTTTTACTTTTTATTAATGGAACATCAACTTCGGAACTGGAGGAAAAACAGGTTTAGCGCCGCGCTTGAAGACCACGGACATCAGTGTTGAATACACAATTCTTTTTTTTTCATTTCATTCCTACGCGTTTCGGAGACCACAACTGCCTCCTTCTTCAGGGAAAAGAAAGAAAGTTATTTTCCCTGAAGAAGGAGGCAGTTGTGGTCTCCGAAACACGTAGGAATGAAATGAAATAAAAGAATTGTGTGTTCAACACTGATGTCCGTGGTCTTCAAGCGCGGCGCTAAACCTGTTTTTTCTCCAGTTCCGAAGTTGATGTTCCACTTGTACAACAGGGCTGCTGCTGGACTGCTTAGGCACTCGCTTATGCCACTAAAGGAGTTGTGACTGGCACAACCCGATCAGGTGAGTGCACCACTTCTTTATACTTTTTACCCAGTAAATCGGGTAAGACCCTATTGCGCCTTTTCTCTCCCAATTTAGTTTACTTTTTATTAATGCCACTCACATTTGATGGTAGCATATATAGGAGGGAGTACATTTGATAAACTGACTTGTAACAATGTTACATTCAAATTTATCAAGTTCTTTAGAATAACCCATTCTTTCCTAAAAAAAATTGACGTGAACCTGTCAGGTACAATATGCACCCATAACCATGAGCAGTCCTGGGTGTATATTCCTAATCCCCGCCTCACTGTTCCTGTATTTAGAAGCATACATAAAGAGATCTTTAGGCCGAGGCCATACGGTGATTACTGCGAGTTCTCGCATGACACTCAGCTCACGCTCACAGCACAGGGGGATCCAAGTGTCATGTGAGTGTCATGCGACTGTGGTCCAATCGTTTGATCAGACCTTAGCTGCAGAGGGGAGGGAGGGATGTATCTCCCTATCTCCTCAGTTGCCGGCTGATATGAGAATCTCACTGCTCTCACATTACACTGGTGTAACGTGAGAGCAGTGCAATTGTCGCGGGCAGCGGGGCGCTGCGCTCGCTAACGCTCGGGTGCGGCGCTGCTGCTGCTGCTCGGTGGCTCGAGCGGTGGGCTGGATCCAGGGACTCGAGCAGCGCTCCTCGCCCGTGAGTGAAAAGGGGGTGGTTTGTTTGGGGATTTAGTCCGTGACGCCCATAACGGGTCTTTGGTTGTTAGGAAACCCCTGGGGTTCCGCTCACTATCGGATTTGACCTTTGTCGGCGGCTCCAAGCCTGGTCGGGGTCCGAAGGCCCTGCCTGTATGTGCTAGCTTCACTTCGCTCCCCGGTTCGGTACTGGCGGGCCACCGCCCGACCCCGGTCCTACGGTTCCACGTTGATCCACCACTCCTGCAGATGGCCACCACCGTCTGCCAACTTGCTGTCAGTGCCTGGGCCACAAACCCAGACACGCTCCACTTCACTCCTTTCACTTCAACCTCCTGAACTGAACTGCTCACTTTCACTTCCAAACCCTATCTGCTCCTTTTCCCACCTCCAGGCCTGTGAACTCCTCAGTGGGTGGGGCGAACCGCCTGGCTCCGCCCCACCTGGTGTGGACATCAGACCCTGGAGGGAGGCGACAAGGATTTTGTGTCTGGCTAATGTAACTGTCTGGGGGGTGGGGGTGTGTGTGCGTCTTACCTGTAACGACCTGGCTAGTCCAGGGTGCCACATTCCCCCTTGGTAAAATGCACACCGTCCGTGGGCTGCCCATCCATCACCGGTTTTATTTTTCAAAAACTGTAAAAATATAAATAACACGGTAAACATATCAACATAAGCATTCTTTTCAGGTCACTTTAACGTTGCACATGTAAACATTTTTAATCACAGACGGACGGACGGATGTCTTCCGCTCTCCCATCCAAGCAACCTAGCCCTGATGCTGCCCCTAAGAAGTGGGCAGTACCCCTTGACCCCAGTCCAGGTTCAGGCTGCCCGAGCGAGAACGGGTACGGGAACTCGCACCCGACTGTAACTTCAGGGGACCCCACGTCAAAGGGGGACCCCTGACCCCAAGAGGATCACCACCGGTTATGGTAGTGGCGGACCTGGGCCATCACGTTCCTCCAGGCCCATCCTCCAAATCAGCCTCTCCGGAGGCGGCAACGGTATCCATCCCACAACATATTTACAAACCCACCAGTTCGTGGGTGGCCTGCAAGTTCTCGGCCATGTTCATGAGGAGTTTCTCATGTGGGTATGGAGGAGGTTACCTGAACAACAGGGACAACTCCAGTCCCAACGGGGACGGTTCTCTTCTCAGACGGTAATCAGGTTAGTTTTTCGGTTGGATTATCTTTCATTCTTTTAAACAATGGTGCTGGGGGTCCCAACGGGGACAACTGTATGCAACGGCGGACTGCTGCCTATTCCATCTCTTCCTCTGAGGTGGCCTCGCCCTCCGCTGTCAATATTGCAAACATCCGGTGGCAGGCCTGGTGGGAGAGGGCCGCCCGGTATCTGTTCCTGCCGCCGCGCGGGACATAGAAAGCTACTGGCGCACTGCCATTAAGACGACTCTCACCCGCTTCCTCGGACTCCGAGACCGGTTCTGTATCGGGGCCGGAACTATCACTACTGGTCTCCACCCGATCAGTCATCTCCTCTTGGACCGGGCAGACTGCCGGGGCTCTCCTTCGCTCCGTGTCAGGCGGGTCCCCACTAGCTGCGGCAGCATCCGGCCTGCGGTCTCCCCAATCTCTCCGACCTTCGGACCCTCGGAGGTCAGCACCTCGGGTCCCGCCGCCATAGTACGGGACAGCAGGTCAGGCAGGTCAGCGCTGGCGGCCCCCATGGGTAATGGAAGGGACGGTACAAGGGCCAGGATCAGACCGGGTCTCCCAGCCGCAGCGGCCAGTCCCTGTGGGACATGGAAGCGTGGGTCACTCACCAGCTCCATCACGTTGGCTCCCATTTCGTGCATCTGGTCAATCGCAGCCAGCGCCTTCACCTCGGCGGTCCACTGCTCCGCCAGGAGAAGTATCTGGTTCCGATGGCATTGGTTAGACTCGGTTACCCGGGCCCTCATCCACGCCGTGGTTCCGGGCGTGGGCTGTTGGGCCTCGGGCGGTACAGGCGGGGTTGACATGGTGCTGCGGCTTTGGGGTTCCAGGAACCAGATCATTTGCAGAGTCCTGGCATCCCTGCTTTTATGGCCTCGGTTACATGCGGCCGGATGCCATCCTTCCCCCCTTGGTATTCCTTTAACACTCCCTCTTTAGGGGCGGGGCTTTGCTTTTTGCGCCTCCTCTGCTCGGAAGAGACGCTCGAGCGGGAAAATCCTTGCGCCCAAGATGGCGGAATACAAAATTTTTCGGACAGACGCCGCCGGCGGGGACTGCAAGGCACACTTCTACTGGTAAGTAGATGGGTAGGATCCTGTTCGTGACGCCAAGTTGTCGTGGGCGGCGGGGCGCTGCGCTCGCTAATGCTCGGGTCCGGCGCTGCTGCTGCTGCTGCTCGGTGGCTCGAGCGGTGGGCCGGATCCAGGGACTCGAGCGGCGCTCCTTGCCCGTGATTGAAAAGGGGGGGTTTGTTTGGGGATTTAGTCCATGACGCCACCCACGGGTTGTGGTGAAGATGGGCACCACCGTTGCTGGTGACGGGAATCCCGGGAGAGATGGTAGGGAGCAGCTGGGATGTTGTTTTCCCCCTCTGTGGGTAGCGGTTGGTGGTCCCGGGGCCCGGTGGTGTGATGGGGAGGCAGGGTTGGTGGGGTGCAGGGTTGCAGGGACAGCGCAGCGCGGTGCCGGATGGCACTGTTGTACTCACTCAGCCATAAATTCATAAAGTCTCCGGTAAACCAAACGGCTGGATGGACGGGTCCTGCAGCCGGCAGCAGTGTCTCTCCCCGGACAGGTGATGGTGGCTGTCTTTCCCTGCACCTATGTGTACTCTGTTGACTCCGATGGCTTCCCAACGGTAGCCCGCTCCCCGGTGTATGGATGCCGGAGGAGCCCGTTTTGCCCGCAGGCGCTGGCCCTTGGATCTCTAGCCTGTGGCGGTAGCTGTATATCCTCACGGTGCGGACGGTTGCCTTCTAACGGGTCTTTGGTTGTTAGGAAACCCCTGGGGTTCCGCTCACTATCGGATTTGACCTTTGTCGGCGGCTCCAAGCCTGTTCGGGGTCCGAAGGCCCTGCCTGTATGTGCTAGCTTCACTTCGCTCCCCGGTTCGGTACCGGCGGGCCACCGCCCGCCCCGGTCCTACGGTTCCGCGTTGATCCACCACTCCTGCAGATGGCCACCACCGTCTGCCAACCTTGCTGTCAGTGCCTGGGCCACAAACCCAGACACGCTCCACTTCACTCCTCTCACTTCAACCTCCTGAACTGAACTGCTCACTTTCACTTCCAAACCCTATCTGCTCCTTTTCCCGCCTCCAGGCCTGTGAACTCCTCAGTGGGTGGGGCCAACCGCCTGGCTCCGCCCCACCTGGTGTGGACATCAGACCCTGGAGGGAGGCAACAAGGATTTTGTGTCTGGGGGGTAGGGGTGTGTGTGCATCTTACCTGTGACGACCTGGCTAGTCCAGGGCGCCACACAATGTTTCTTTAACCACATAGACTTGAATGAGTGCAAAAGAAACAAGGATCGCATTGCACCCGCAGCATGCTTCAACTGTTTCCTCGGTCCAATTAGGACTGAGAAAATAATCGCTCATGGGAGCTGCCCCATAGAATAATATTGGTCTGAGTGGAATGCGATTTTTTTATCTCATTCCAGATAAATTCGCACCATTTTTCTAGTATTTCTAAAGATCTTTCATGAAAAAGTATTTCTAAAGATCTTTTATGATATGTTAATAATATCAGAGACTAGTCTCAAGGCCATTAGTTCCTGCGCTCATTCTGCCCTCTTAGCATGATAGTAAGTTCACAGGGGTTGTGCTAATGTCACGGGGGGGGGACAAACGGATCACAACCGGGGGGCCGCTCGAGGCACTCAGATCCGGGCAGTGTCTGTGGCTCGAGTGGCAACCATATCTGGGGCTCGCGCAGCCGTCTGTCGCCCACGAGTGAAAAGGGGATATTTACAAGGGAGATTGTCTGTGACGCCACCAGTGGGTTGCGGTGATGGATGGTGACACCGCCGCTGCCTAGATATGTGGGTGCCCGGGGCTGATGGAGCAGGGCAGCAAGGTGGGATCCCCTCCACGGGTAGGGGAGGTGTAGTCCCGGGGCCCAGGGTAATGTGAGAGGTTGCAGGTAGCAGTCCTCTGATGTGGCTTGCTAGTCTCGATTTCAGCCTCAGGGTTTTCCTTCCGGACCTTGTTCCCAGGGGGCGAGGTTTCAGCTTCGCGCATTTTTTCGGGGAAGAAGGCGCTGGGCTGTTCTTTTTCACGCCCAAAAATGGCGGCAAAGATGGCGGTTTTCAAAAATTTTGCAGTGCAGCACCGCTGACAGTCCAGGACAGGGCGCACTTTCACCGGGTAAGTGAATGGGTAAGAATCCTGTTTGTGACGCCAGATTTCGGGGTGTGCCGCCCCCGTGGCAGCAGAAGCCGGCGCTGCTTGGATCCAGACCCGCTGTGTGGCTCGAGGTATCCTCGGGAACTAGGGGTCACGCGGACACGCCGAATGAAAAGGGGGACGCAGTTGGACGGCCTTGGCCGTATTCGGTTTGTGACGTCACCCACGGTGTGTGGTGAAGTGGGACACCACCGCTGCTGTTTTTGGGATACCCGGGGAGATGTAGTGGCAGCCGGATGTTAATCCTTCCGTGGGTAGGGATGGTTGCCCCAGGGCCCAGTATCTCTGTGCAGGGTATGGCGATGGCAGGGGCTTGCGCGCCTGGATGGACAAGGGGATGTTTGGTTACTCACAATTAAATGAATCACACGAGTCTTTTGGTAAACCAAGGTGCTGGTGGCCGGCCACCGTGGCAGACTGTACTCTGATCCCCCACCCGGGCCTTATGGTCGCTGTCTTTTCCTCTGCACTAGTTGTGGTTGTGTGTTTGGACTTCCCGGTATGGAACACAGGAGTCTGCTCCCAGCTTTCTGTGTGCCTGAGGAGCCGTGCCCGCTGACGCTGACCCGTGGGATCTATGGGCCCTGGCGGTTGCCCTATCCCTCTCTGTGGGTGGTTGTCTGCTTTTGGGACTTTGGTTGGGACAGGACCTATAATCCTGCCCTCAATCGGTTGATTAGCTATGCCATTGGTTCCGGTCCTGGCTTCAGGGTCCGAGTAACCCCTCTGTGCACGGTTTCCGGTCGGGTCTTCGGTGTCGGTACCGGCGGGCTCCAACCCTGTTCCGGTCCTCCTCGGATCTGCTGAGCCGTCTTCCCGTCTCCTGCTGACGGAGACCACCGTCTGCCACCTAGCCAAGGTACCAGGGCTCTGACCCTGGCACCGTCCAACTTGAACTTCTCCTCCGCTGGAGCTACACCTAGCTCTAGCCCACACTCCTCTCAACTTGATCTCCAACTTAGTCTTGTTTCAGACTGACTGTTTTCCCGCCCCGGGCTGTCTAGACCCCTAGGTGGGCATTCTCTAACCGCCTGGTCCCGCTCACTGGTGTCCCTGTCCTTCTCTGGGGGGGGGTGACTAGGGTTTCAGGTCAGCTGATTTAACCCTTTGTGGGATAGGTGTTATGCTGGAGCCTATGTGTACATCTACCTGGTTTTCCAGGGCGTTACACTAACATGCTATTCTATGCAGCATCACCAGCGGTGAGGCACCTACTTGTGTCCGCTGTCACTATTGATCAGAAGTCTTGGCACTTCCAGTCATGCGCAGTAGACCTCTCTGAAGCTGGGACGCATACTGCGCTTCACCGGAAGTGCCGAAGACTTCTGATCAGCGGTGACAGTGGACACAAGTACGCTCCTCACTGCTGATGATACTGCATTGAATAACATGTTAGCACAACCCTGTGGGTGTGCTACCATGCTAAGAGGGTGGAATGAGCGCAGGAACTAATCTCTTGCGACTAGTCATTGAGCTTATTAGCATATCATGAAAGATTTTTAGAAATACGTTTTCTAAATCTATCTTTATGTATGCTACTAGGTACAGGGATGGTTAGGCAGGGATTAGCAATATACACACAGTATTGATCGTGGTTCTGGGTGCATATTGCACGTGACAGGTTCCCTATAAAGACAGTCTCCACAATGAGAGGACTGGATTTTTTTATACCTGTGACAATTAATTAAATAATTTAAAGTGGTATTGCGATACTTTACTCTATATAATATATTAACCCCAAAAAGTGTGGGTTTAAGAAATAAACTTTTAGTAAAAAAAAAACAAGCTCTTAGCTTAAAAACAGCTATTAACCTAAAAAAAATAAAACGTTACGGCTTTTAAAATGTGGAGACCAAAAAAAAAAAAAAAGCAATGCATCATAAAAGTACCCAGAAGGGAAAAATGGACATTGTGGGGACCCATCAAGGTCTGTACACACTGAAAATAACTGTACACCTGAAGCCGTGACTGAATTTCATTTCCACCATTAGATGACAGTCAACTTCTTTAAGGTTTGTAGTTCAGCGAGAACTTGCCGGAATCCTTTCAAACCATATCACCTTTAACATTTGATTGTCCTTTTTGAAAGCACAAGTTCTGCCAAATATTCCCCTAAAGTACTATTTATTTTCCTCTAAATCCAATTTTACACCACATATTTTCTCCAGCACGAGTGACTGATACTTTGCGCAAGAGATTTTTTTTTCAATCTGTTTAATGTCGGAAGGGCAACAAAAAAAAAAAATATTGGCCTAACTATTAATCCAATGTTAGGCTCACTTTCCTTTAACTGTACAGCCTTAAACCTTGTCCTGTTTCCACTATGTCATATAAAATAGATTTTCAGAATTTGCAGCTAGCGGAATCTATAGGTGACTCGGTGTGAATGAAATATAGGCAATGTTAATGCTCACAAAACACAGCACTTCAAAGAATTATCCGCTAATGTTTAAAAATCTTCTGCTATATCCCTTCAGGCAGTTCAATCGATGCTCTAGACTCTTTTTCAGATTCCTAAGACACCCCTGGAGGTCACCTTTTCCACACAAAAGAAAAACAGGTGTTATGAATCAGAAAAACGTGCATTTCTAAGTAATCTCTACTATTGCATAAATGATGTGCAACTTGCTCAGAGAGATTAAGTTTAAGGACTGAAAAAATAACATGTAGATCAAAAGGAATCGTCAGTCTCTAAGAGCATTTTTATGCTCCAAATAATTTAGATTAATTGTTAAGTAGCAATCCTTGGAGAATAAATCGGACTTTTATCTGAAAGAAATTAAATGAATGGATTTTTAGCATTTAAACCCCTTCCCAATGCTGCCAATTTTCATTTTTTCCTCCCCATCTTCCAAAAGCCATAACTTGCTTTTTTTTCTGACATAGGTATATGTTGGCTTGTTTTGTAGTTTTGAATTACACCCTTCATTTTACCAGACGATGTATTGAAATAGGAAAAAAAATCCATGTGTGGTGAAACTGCAAAGTTTTGCTTTTACGGCCTTCACTGTGTGGTAAAAAATTACCTGATATCATTATTCATCACTAGAGATGAGCGGACCCGTTGATGTTCGGTTCAGCAGGTTCTGACAGACTTTATAAAAAGTTTGGTTTGGGATATGTACTTGACTTGAACCCCAAATGGAAGTCACTGACTGGGCAGTTTAGATCTCCACCCACATAGAATCAATTCCGGAGGACAGTGGGCAGAATTGTTTCTATTTTCTTTGTACACACTACATCCAATCATACTGTTGTGACCCCCAGTGTGCGTCGTTCACGTACTGGGCTGAGCACTGAACATACCGGAGAAAAGTGATGCGAACCCGAACTCCAAACCCCAACTCTTTTTTTTTTAAAGATTGTGTTTGGTACAAACACCAAACAGCAAACCTCGGATTCACTCATCTCTACTCATCATCACGACTAGAGATGAGCGGACCCGTTGAAGTTTGCTTCAGCCAGGATTTAAATAAATAAATAAAGTTAGGACCCACATTTGACCTGAACCTTATTTGAAGTCACTAAATGAGCTAGTCTCCGCCCACATGCAGCCAGCCATAACTAGAACACTTGCTGATTTTCTAGATTTTATTTTGGATATTCTATCTCTCACTGTTAAAATTAACCTACCCTTAAAATTATTGACTGTTCAGTGGACAAATTTACAAAATCACCGTAGGATCAAATAATTATTTTCTTCCCTGTAGACGTGGTCTTAGAGGATTTTAACCTAATATTATCCAATTTCTTAGGCCTAGGACACACGGCGAGGAAAATGGTGTGAATGGAATACGACATAAAAATCGCATTCTACTCGGACCAATATTACTCTTTGAGTCTGCTCCCATGAGCGATTATTTTCTCAGCCCTAATCAGACCGAAGAAACAGTCACAGCATGCTGCAAGTGGAATGCAATCCTTTTCCACTCGCACTCATTCAAAGTCTATGAGGCTAGAGAAACATCGCACTGCTCTCGCGTTACACCAGTGTAACGCGAGAGAGGAGCAGTGCAATTCTCGCATCAGCCAGCAACAGAGGAGATAGGGAGATAAAGCCTTCCCTCCTCTCCACAGCACCGTTCTTCCTCTGAAGAACCGCCCCCCCTCCGCAACTGTGGTGTGATCGCATGACACATGACACATCACATGACACTTGCATGCCAGTCGGCTACCGTTGTGCTGCGAGCGTGTGCCGAGTGTCATGCGAGCACTCGCAAAAATCCCTGCGTGGCCTCGGTCTTATACTATGTGTTGCAGTATATAGGAAATATCAAGTTCTGCTATAAAGCCCAGTAACATAATGAGCTTTAACAGAAGCCCATTTTTGCAGACACAAGTATTCTGCAGGCCCAAATGCCATGGAAACTCACAATCACATTCCGGTGGGCACTTTTTATAGCGTGCCGGTTTATTGCCTGGGTTGCATGCTTTAAATGCTCCTATCAGAGATTAATAGCAGCTTTTAACCTCTTTGCAACATTGGAAGTATTGTGTAAGGGGTACTTTGCACGTTGCGACATCGCTACTGCGATATTGTCAAATCGAAAGTGACGTACCTCCGGCGCTGGTAACGACGTCGCAACGTGTAAAGCCTAGGAGAGAAGATGAACGAGCGTGAAACAGTCAAAAATCGGTGATCAGTGTCACATCGTTCATTTTCATAATGTCGGTGCGTCCGCAGGTACGATATTGTTTGTCGTTCCTGCAGCTCCACACATCGCTGTGTGTGAAGCCGCAGGAGCGACAAACATCTCCTTACCTGCGCCCGCCGTCCACCGGCAATGCGGAAGGAAGAAGGTGGGCGGGATGTTTACATCCCGCTCATCTCCGCCCCTCCGCTTCTATTGGCCGGCCGATTAGTGATGTCGCGGTGACATCGCTTTGACGCCGAACGCACCGCCTCCTTGAAGGAGGGATTCTTCGGCAGTCACAGTGACATTGCCGACCAGGTAAGTGCGTGTGAAGCTGCCATAGCGATAATGTTCGCTACGGCAGCTATCACAAGATATCGCATGTGCGACGGGGGCGAGTACTATCGCGCTCGGCATCGCTATCATCGGCTAGCGATGTCGCAGCGTGCAAAGTACCCCTAAGTCCTGGATGTCAGTGCAATAATGACCAAGGACATACTCACGAACGTGTCATGGCTATTTTGAAGCCATAGCAGCTGTGCCCACGCAGCTATGGAAAGCCTTGCACACCATGCCAGATGCATGGTGGGAGAGGTGAACAGCCAGTGCTGTGAGTGCAGCACTGACATATAATGCACTGCAATGATTGTGCATTGCAATGGATTATCTGAATGATCAGAGTGATAAAAGGTAATGTCCAATAAAGGGAATAAGTAAAGTAAAAAATAAAATGCAAACATTTTAAAACAAACAAAATAAACAGCAAAAATAATGTAAAATAAATATGATTATAAAAACATATATTTATGTTAAAAAATAAATAAATCAAGAATATACATATATTTGATATCGCCGCATCTGAAACAACCTGATCTATAAAACTGTCACACTAGGTAACGCCTTCAGTAAACACTGCCAAAAAAGTGTAATAAAATGCAATCAAATTCACATCTAAATAAAAATTGTATTGCTGAAGAGATCGTCTTGTCCCACAAAAAACAAGCTGGCACATAGCTCCATCAGTAAAAAAATTAAAGCTATTGCACTCAGAACACAGCAATGCAAAAAAAAATTTTTTTTTCTAGAAAATTGGTTTTATGGTGTAAAAGTGGCAAAACAGAAAAAACTACATAAGGGTATGTGCGCACGTTGCTTTTTACCTGCTTTTTACCTGCTTTTTTGCTGCTTTTTCTTCTGCGCTGTTTAATGCCAAAATGGATGTGTTCTTCTATTCAAGCAAAGTCTATGGGAATTTGGGTTTCTTGTTCACACTATGTTGTTCAAAATGCTGCCTTTTTGTGGCAGAACTTTGGTCAAAAACTCAGCTTTGCAGTGCAAAACCCAAATGGCAAAAACAATTGACATGTTGCTTCTTTGAAAAGCTGAGTTTTTGACCAAAGTTCTGCCACAAAAAGGCAGCATTTTGAACAACATAGTGTGAACAAGAAACCCAAATTCCCATAGACTTTGCTTGAATAGAAGAACACATCCATTTTGGCATTAAACAGCGCAGAAGAAAAAGCAGCAAAAAAGCAGGTAAAAAGCAGGTAAAAAGCAACGTGCGCACATACCCTTAATGTGGTATCTTGATCACACTGACCCAAAGAATAAAGTTGTACTATAACTTTTACGACACAGTGAACAAGATAAAAAAATAAATTCCTGAATTTCTCTTTCTTCTTGATTCTGCCTCACAAAAAGCGGAATAGAAAGCGATCAAAAAACATTATGTGGCCCAAAATGGCAGAAAAAAATTCCAACTCATTCTGCAAAAAACAAGTCCTCAAATGACTTTGATAGCAGAAAAATAAAACAAAACTATAGCTTTCAAAATTCGGTGATACAAAAATTGTTTATTTTGCAAAAAAAAAAAAAAGAAACTAATCTGGTATCTCTGTAATCACACTGACCTGAGAAATAAAGCCACCTAGTCACTTATACCGCACAGTGTATGACAGAAAAAAAAATAATATAGCCAATTCTTTAATTGCTGCTGATTTGTTAATTCTCCTCCCAAACATCACAGTCAGGCTTGACTCACATGCTGCACTCTATGCTGAGCACTTACATGTAAATCTCAGAAAAATGTGATTCAGACAAATTTCCAACTGAAAATTCACTGTAATTTGGCAGAGGGAGTCACTTTGAACTCCCATCTGACCGGTGATCCAGTGATGTCAATTGTTTTAGGCCTGCACAAAAATGCGGACAACCGCAGTTTTTTGCACCTTTGAAAAGAAGGACTCCTCTGAACAATAGAGAGCAAACAGAGCCAAGAATAACTCTGCTGCCTCTCTAGTGAATGGATCCATCTTGGGTTTCACCTGAATAACGTATTTCGGAGATGTAGATGGAAACCTTGATGTAGTGCTCAGCATAGAGCACAGGATAAATGTGAACTTATCCAAAATATTCTGTATCCCAAATTGCCACCAATAGCATTCAACTCAACCCACAAAAAGACAAGTCCCAACTCAGGTCTGTCATCTGTTAACAGCAATATAGGGGACTTCGACATTACTGGTAGCACAAAGGCTCTGATAAGCAACCTGGTTCCTTGACACAAACAGAAATCAGCAAAACCTGAGCTGCCAATCCAAATGCCCACTCCCTTCTGAGCATAATATGCCTATACCACAGTTAATGTCCACATGTTTGGCATTGCTGTAATGAGGAGAGCTTGCTTAATACATGGGTGCAAGTTTCTAGATGCACGAACTGGGCACAATGTACAGGCACTACAATGTTCTGGGCACAACAAGAACTTATGTTAACATTTTAATTCTGCAACATTCACTTCATTTGACTCCATGGGTGTTTCCAGAGATAAAATCATCACTACAACTATAGATGAACTCCCAGAGGGGTGTAATTTTCAAAATTTGGTCAACTAAGGGGGTTTCTGCTGTTCTGGCACTTAAGGCCCCATCACACGCAGCGATATCGCTAGCGAGCGTACCTGCCCCCGTCAGTTGTGCGTCACGGGCAAATCGCTGCTCGTGGCGCACAATGTCATTCAGAGCCATCACACGGACTTACCTGCCTAGCGACATCGCTGTGGCCGGCGAACCGCCTCCTTTCTAAGGGGCGGTTCGTGCGGCGTCACATTGACGTCACTAAGCGGCCGCCCAATAGAAGCGGAAGGGCGGAGATGAGCGGCCATAACATGCTGCCCACCTCCTTCCTTCCTCTTTGGGGGCGTCTGCAGGTGAGCTGTAGTTCGTCGTTCCCGAGGTGTCACACATAGCGATGTGTTCTGCCTCGGGAACGACGAACAACCTGCGTCCTCAACAATCAACGATTTTTTAAAAATGAACGACGTGTCAACAATCAACGATAAGGTGTGTATTTTTGATCGTTAACGGCCGTTCGTTGGTGTCACACGCAGCGACGACACTAACGATGCCAGATGTGCGTCACGGAATCCGCGACCCCGCCAATATATCGTTAGATACGTTGTTGTGTTTGACAGGAACTTTAGGAGCTCTGCAAATAGAGATCACAAACTATTTTACGAAAATCTGTTCTCCAAAAATCAAATTTTGCTTCTTCCCTCCTGAGTCCTGGTATGTGGCCAAATAGTACTGTAAGGTCACATGTGGGGTATTGCCACATTCAAGAGAAATTGTATAAAACATTATAGAGCCATTTTTGGAACTCTGGGGTTAAAACAGCATTTTAGTGGTAATTTTTTTTTTGTTTTGTTCACCGCCCAATAGCATAAAATTCTGCGACACACCTGCAGTGTCAATATGCTCACTGCACTCATGGATAAATTAATTGAGGGCTGCAGTTTGTAAAATGGCACAACAAATTGAATGGTCCATTATCTCCTGTTACCCTAGTAAAAATGAAAAATGTGGTGCTAAAGCAACATTTTTGTGGTTAAAAATGTACTTTTCCATTTGTACAGCTCAACGTTATAAAATTCTGTGACGCTCCTGGTGATTGAAGGTGCTGTCCAAACATCTATGTAAATTCAATGAGAGATATAGTTTCCAAAATAGGATCACTTGTGAGGGATCTCCACTGTTTAGGTACCTCAGGGGCTTTACTAATATGACATTGCACCTACAAACCATTCCAACCAAATGTGAATTTGTTGTGTGCTTCAAAAGCAGTTTTCAACCACATGTGGGGTATCATTGTACACAGAAAATTGTAAGGTGCATTTTCTGCTCTTACCCTTCTGAAAATGAAATATTTAGGGTTAAAACAACATTTTTCTGGTATATTTTAATTTTCAAGGCTCAATGCTATAAAATTTTGTGACGCACCAGGTGGTTCAAGGTGCTCATCAAACATCTAGATAAATTCTTTGAGGGGTCTAGTTTCCAAAATGGGGTGACTTGTGTGGGACAGCCACTGTTTTGGTACATCAGAGTCTCTTCAAATGCGACTTGGCATCTGCTATCTATTCCATACAATTTTGCACTTAAAAATTCAAATGGCCCTCCTTCCCTTCTGAGCTTTGCCGTGCTCCCAAACAGTAGATTTCCACCACACGTGGGGTATCGATGTGTTCAAGAGAAATTGTGCAATAAATTGTATGGTCCATTTTTTCTTACTATACTTGTAAAAATGCAAATATTGAGGCTAAGTTCAATTTTTTGTGTGAAAAAAATCTATTACAAAACTATCTCTCCTCCACCAGCTATCTCTACACTGAATGAAGGTAACAGGGGTTTTACAAGAGAACGGACAGAATGTAGCAGTGAAAAGGACTTTTGTTTTAACCCCTTCTTGACATTTGACATTCTGGTACTTCCGAGGTCGTGACTCTGACTTTCATGAGCCAATGTACCTCTAACAGTGGCAGGTGGATTGGAGATCTGCCCATAGTTTTTAACCAGTTAAATCCCACTGTCAGAGATTGACAGCGGGAGTTAACATGGACCGGTGGGAAGCATGTCATCACCCGATCCCATCGGTGGCCCTGTGGTGTGATCGCTGGGCACCGATGGGTTGTCATGATAGTCAGGGATCAGCTGATGACCCCTGTGTCTGTCATGACAAACTTTCTGTGAACGCCAGCAGCAAGCCAGCGCTCATTAGAGATTATGCTTTCTACTGTACGGAGCAGTTCTGATAAACTTCTCTGTACAGCACAAGGGATCGGATGATCACAAGTACAAGTTCCCTAAGAGGTCTAGTAAATACAATAATAAAAAGAGAAAAAAAAAGTTTTTAAAAACATGAACAAAACCACAAAAGTTCAAATCACCCCATTTACCCCATTAAAAATAAAACAATAAAAAAGCAACAAGTTTGGTATTGCTACATTCAGAAATGTCCGATCTATCAAAATATAAAATAAATTAATTTGATCGGTAAACAGCATAACAAAAAAAAAACTCCAGATATACTTTTTTTTTGGCTGCCACAACAAAAAAAGTAATATGAGGTTAGCAAAACATCGCATGTTCTCAAAAATGTTATCAGTAAAATTGTCAGCTCAGGGCGCAATAATAAGGAATCACACAGACACAGATCATAAAATATGAAAAAGTTCCGAGTCTCGGAATATGGCTCCAAAAGATAATTTTTTTTTTTACAAACTTAAGAATTTTTTTTACTAATGAAATAAAAGACAAACTATACATGTGTGGTATTTACAGTATGTACTCGTACTGACCTGGGGAATCATACTGCCAGACCATTTTTACCATATAGGGAAAATGGTAAATAAAAAACATTTGTGGAATTGCACTATTTTTTACAATTTTCCACACAATACAAGCCCTCACACAGCTATGTTGATAAAAAAATTAAAAAAAAGTTATGGCCCTTGTAAAATGTGAAGGAAAAAATGAAACACGGAATCAACAGTATGCCATTTTTGCAATTAAAACTAAACACTGCCTATATGCCTGCTCTAATCTAAGCTCTCCCTCCTAGATCAACTCTCCTTTATCTGCTTCAAGAGGACAGTGTACCAAGCATCATATCACTTATATAAGACTTGATGACGCTATGCGGCCAACCATTCACAGTAATGCCAGTAGCCAACATGGCTACAGCATTACCGTGCATGGCAGGCATTCCTCAAATGTTGATTAGCTGCAAAATGTGTGGGTAGGAATTGGTGTTTGCTGTCAAACATTCATAATCAGCTCAATAATCAGCTTCTAGCCTTACTTAGGCTCTGTGCACAAAATTTCTGCAACTAAATACTCAACATGTGCACATAGCCTTATAGTCACAGTATGTAAACTTAGACGCTAAGCAAATCTATCTATAGGAGTGAGTGATTAGTTCATTAGCTCAACTATGTTACAAGTCTCCACTGAGCTAACTCACTAGATAGGTAATTAGTCTCTTGGTACCGTACAATTGAGTGGGAAATGATGGCCTGTCTCACTTGGAAGTGCTATCAGTAAAAACTGTGGAGGAGAGAAGTGCAAAATAGGATCTTATCTGGTAGACAAAGGAATGTACGTAAAGGGACAAGTACTCACCTGTTACAGTTGTGACAGGCACAACTCCTCTGCAAGCATTTAGGCAGAAAGTGCATATAGTGGTCAGCCGCAGCCCCAATGAAAAAAGTAGATCACAAGGTAGATGAGGAAAAACGGGTTTGATGCTGCGCTAAAAAACACAAATCCAGGAGGTGTGATGAATCCTTTCCTTTATTTGCACGAGTCAACGCATTTCGAAGGCATAGCCATCTTCTTCATCAGGACAAAAACAAAGCAAGAAAGAACAGCATAACCTATCTTGCTTTGTTTTTGTCCACCACACCCTACACCCCGGATAGGTACACCAAAGCTAAACCAGAAACCCTTGTTGCCTTCCTCCAGGGGCTGATGTCCACACCAGGGGGTGGGCCAGGCGGTGGGCTCCGCCCACCGAGGAGTTCACAGTCCTGGAGGCGGGAAAACCAGGCAGATTAGTGGGAGCTGAGGTTGAAGCTAGAGTGAAGTGGTAGAGGACCAAGTGAGAGGAGTTGAAGTGAAGGAGAAAGTGACAGTTTGGAAAGCCTGAAGTTGGTCCGGGTGTGTGCCCCAGACTAAAACAGCAAGGTTGGCAGACGGCGGTGACCGTCTGCAGGAGAGGCTGATCGGAGGTTGCCGAAAGGACCGTGGACGGGTGGTACCGGACCGGTATACGAAGAGAAGCCAGCACCATTGGCAGGGGCCTTTTGGATCCCGGCAAGGCTAGGAGTCGCCGTGAATTTGCCAAATCCGTCAGTGAAGGGGACCTCCGGGTCTCCAAACAACCAAGTCCCGATTGAAGGCAACAGTCCAACCTCAGGAGAGAGACACCGCCAAGGCTCCAGTTTCTCAGGGCCAGCGCCTGCGGGCAAAGAGGGGCTCCTCCGGCCCATATCCAAGTCGGGGAGCGGGTTACCGGTGGGAATCCATCGCTACCAACATTACACAAGGTGCAGGGAAAGAGACAGTCACCGTTAACTACCGGGGAAAAGCAACAGCAGCCGTCCGTGGGAACCGTCTTTCCAGCCATGTGTTTTACCGAGAACTGTGTCAACGTCTCAGGCTGAGTGAGTACCACCGTGCCGTACGGCACAGCGCTGCCCCCGCGACCCTGCACCTCACCAGGCCCCGCACCCGGCCTGCCATCCACCCCTACCCCATCACCGGGCCCCGGGACAACCAACCCCCTACCCATGGAGGGGAGAAATAACAACAAAGCTGCTCCCTGTCACCGCTCCCGGGATCCCCATACAGAGCAGCGGTGGTGTCCACACAATCACCACAACCGTGGGTGGCGTCACGGACAATAAATCCCCAATACCAATTCCCTTTTCACTCACGGGCGAGGAGCGCCGCTCGAGTCCCCGGGATCCGGCCCATCGCTCGAGCCACCGAGCAGCAGCGGCCGAAGCAGCAGCCGGACCCGAGCAGTGGGAGAGCACAGTGTCCCCTCCTCCGCCCGCGACATTATCAATGTAGTATAGCAAGGGCTATGAATGTCTTCTACAGGCCACCCCATTACTACAGTCCCAAGGGTTGAACTTTCTGAGATCAATATACTGTTATTAATTCTATCAAAAGCGAATAACATATATACTTGTTAAAACCCTTTATGTCGACAGTGGTTGCCCACTGAAGTAATTCAGATGTCCTTTTCTTGATACATCATCACTACTACGACAAGTAGAGACCCATAGGGAATGCAAGTGGTGGGGAATTGAAAAGTGGGTATAATCTGTTGTGATGCTTGTAAGAGTGGACCCACTGGGCCACAGTAGCGGCTTGACCTGAAAGGGCGTAACTAAGTGACTACTTGATTACTTTGTCTCACTAAAGCCTCTGATGGTGGCTTGTGCTGAAAGATACCCACCAGGTGCCAATCAGGGAGATGAGGTACGGTGATAGCTGACTTTAGGGTTCAGGATGCAGGTACAAGCACAGATGTAGGCAGAATCAAGCTCTGGTGCAGACAAGTGCAGACTGAATAGCTGGTGCAGGCAGGTGCAGACTGGACAGATGGTGCAGGCTGGTGCAGAGGGTACGGCTGATATGGAAGGTGCAACAGGTACAGCAGGTATAGCAGGGACGGGTGGTACAGCGGGTGCAAGTACGGCAGGTACAGCGGTCATGGCTGGTATGGCAAGTACTGACAGGTGCAGCAGGAACAGCAGATTCAGGCAGGTACTGGAACACAGGTATGGGTTAGCAAGTACAGGTACAGAAACAGAATACAGGATACAAGGAATGGGACTGAACCTGACAACTAGCAGCGTGTGTTTAGCAATAGACAATGTTTCCCAGACACCTCCCATAGGGGGATATTGCCTTAAGCACCTATTGCCTCTCAGCCATAGGCTGAGAGGTTCATCCAGGTTAGGCCAAACTGGCTCTTTAAGAGCAGGGACTGAGAGCACGCCCTAAGTGCACTCCTCAGAAATTCAAATAGAAGTGGGCTCCCGCGCTGTCGTAAAAAGATGATCAGCAGTAATGGTTAAACATGATTTTATTATGTGAGGGCCAGGGAGGACTGGTAGGCCCAGGAGGTGGATCCACTGGACCGAGCACCCCACCTGGAGGGCCAGGTACATGGTAGCTGGAGCACTAGCGGGCCGGAATGGGAAGAACCAGGTCACCAAGGTTATGGAGTCCCATAGGACAGTACAGGAACAGGTGCAGGTATCAGGAAGCAAAGACAGGACCAGGTCACTAGGGTCACAGCGTACTTTAAGGCAGTAATACAGGAAACAGAAACAAAAGGACCTGAGCACCTAGCTCACAAGACAAAGCAAAGAAACACAAGCGATGATCAGGCCCCGCCCACATGGAAAGGCCAGTCTTATATACCCAGCACTGCCTCAGTTCATTTCCTGTTGCAGCAGTGCTGGGCCTATAAGACCAGGTGAGTGGGCGCGGCCTGGTCCTATACAGAGGCATTAGTCAGAGTCAGACTCCTGAGACCAGGAACAGGACTCAGGGGAGCAAGAGCGGGAGCGGCAGGCGTGACCGGTGGATGCATGGACTGGATCAGTGAGCAAGGAACGGTGGTGCGATGGCGAGACTGGATCAGTGAGCACGGAGTGGTGCAATGCAGGTGCGACCGGATCAGTGGGTACGGAGCGGTGCCTGGATGTTGAAACCAGCTCAGTAGGTAAGGAGCGCTGCTGGGACACCGGGAGCGTGATAGTACCCCCCCCTTGAAGCCCCCCTCTCCGCGGCCGGGACATGAAGGCGCGCCGAAGAGAGGCAGCAACGTACTTCCGGGACAACCAGGACTGGGCCTAAGGACCGCAATCCACCCAATTGACCAGGAAGGACTGCTTACCCCGGACCGTTTGCATGGCCACTATGTCACGTATCAGGGAAACCATGTCAGCGGCAAGGGAGGCAACGGAAAGGGAAGGACAGTCAGAAGCAGAACTGGAATCTTGGATGACCGGATCGAGCGTCTCGGACCGGGTACAGGACAATGTCTCATCCTCAGTAGCCGGTGGTCTCAAAGTCTCAACTCCAGAAGGCGATGGAATCAAAGTCTCAGATGCCTGGGGCGGTGGAACGTCGCTGGATAGCGTTGTATCTTCTTCAGGATCCTGCAGCTTGACTGAGTCAAGTGCCAGGGGCTGAGGAACTGGCTACAAGCAGGTTTCGTGGCACAAGGGACTCTAGCGGGTAATCGCGCCAGAGCGCCAACTAATAACAGGGTCATGGAGTTTCAGCCAGGGCAGGCCCAACAGGAGCTCATGAGCCATCCTCGGGATCACATAGAAGGCGATGGTCTCTGTATGCGAAGTGCCAACCTGGAGGTTCACGGGCTCGGTGGTATACCGAACAGGCTCGTAGAGCAGTTTGCAGTCTACGAGGCGAACCACAGGGGCTTCTTCAGTGGAGTGACAGGGACCTGGTATTTGTCTACCGTGGCCTGGTGGATAAAGTTGCCTGCTGCCCCGGAATCGATGTGGGCCTCTGACGAAAACCGGGTCCCCTCTGTCATCACCTGAACCATCTGTTTAACGGGGTCTGAAGGGATTCCGGTGGCAAGGGTGGCGGTTCCCACCATCCCTTGGACCTGGTGTCTACCAGGTTTCTCAGGGCATATTCGAAGCATATGTGACCCATCTCCACAATAGAAGCACAGGCCGCGGGCGAGCCGTTCTGCACGGCGTTGCTTGGCTTGGGTCAGACGGTCCACTTGCATGGGTTCTGGTGACGATTCGCGGAAAGGCAGGGATGAGGGTGCGGTAGGTTTCTGCGGGGGCAAGACGTGGCGAGGTGGTCGCTTCTCCCAGACTACCTCCTGGGCACGCTCCAGAAAACGGAGGTCAATCCGGGTGGCCAGGGAAATCAAAGCGTCCAAGGTGCGTGGAACGTCACGGCTGGCGAATTCGTCTTTAATACGACCAGAGAGACCCTCCCAAAAGGCCGCCGTTAAGGCCTCATTGTTCCAGCCCAGCTCTGAAGCGAGCGTGTGGAACTGTATGGCATACTGGCCGACTGTTTGGGTCCTTTGGCGTAGCTGGAGGAGCGTAGAGGTCACTGTGGTAGTTCGTCCGGGTTCGTCGAAGGTGCCCCGGAAGGCTCGTAGGAACTCCTGGATATCGGTGGTCATCGGGTCCTCGATCTCCCACAAGGGGTTAATCCAGGCCAGGACTTCACCTTCCAGGTGTGACATCAGGAATGCCACCTTGGCCTGGTCTGAGATGAACAAATACGGGAGCAACTGGAAGTGCAAGGAGCACTGATTCAGGAAGCCTCGGCAGGTCTTGGAATCTCCCACATAGCGAGGCGGTGCAGCGAGGCGAAGTTGCGAGGCCGTGGAGACAACTGGTTCAGACCTGGAGACTGGTTGCTGCGTGGACTGAGACGAGGCGGCGGTCTGCAGTGTATATAACCAGTGGTCCACGGACGCCAGGAACTTCAGCATCTGGTTCAGGGTTTTGCGCTGTTGCGCCAACTTCTGGCGCAGCTCAGCCAGCTCTGATGTTTGCGCTCCAGCGAGATTCATAGCCTGATCATACTGTGAGGGCCAGGGAGGACTGATAGGCCCAGGAGGTGGATCCACTGGACTGAACACCCCACCTGGAGGGCAGGGTACACGGTAGCTGGAGCACTAGCGTGGCAGGAACGGGAAGAACCAGGTCACCAGGGTCATGGAGTCCCATAGGACAGTACAGGAACAGGTGCAGGTATCAGGAAGCAAAGACAAGACCAGGTCACTAGGGTCACAGTGTACTTTGAGGCAGTAATACAGGAAACAGGAACAAAAGGACCTGAGCACCTAGCTCACAAGACAAAGCAAAGAAACACAAGCGATGATCAGGCCCCGCCCACATGGAAAGGCCAGTCTTATATACCCAGCACAGCCTCAGGTCATTTCCTGTTGCAGCAGTGCTGGGCCTATAAGACCAGGTGAGTGGGCGCGGCCCAGTCCTATACAGAGGCATCAGTCAGAGTCAGACTCCTGAGACCTTGAACAGGACTGGACCAGTGAGCAAGGAACGGTGGTGCGATGGCGAGACTGGATCAGTGAGCATGGAGCGGTGCAATGCAGGTGTGACCGGATCAGTGGGTACGGAGCGGTGCCTGGATGGTGAAACTGGCTCAGTAGGTAAGGAGTGCTGCTGGGACACCGGGAGCATGACATATTACGTGTTTCAGAGATCACATCTCCTTCCTCGGAAAAATCACACATGAAGAAGGAGATGTGATCTCTGAAACAGGTAATAAAATCACGTTTAACCATTACTGCTGACCATCTTCTTATGACAGCGTGGGACCTACACACTTTCAAAAGCAGTTGGGACTATTTTCACAATTGTATCAGGTGAGCACATCTGATTTTTTTCCTACAAATGTTTGTAACATTAGGACCCTAGTTGTGCCTTTGTGAGTTTTCAGTCTTCACATTGCACTTCTGGGAGACCCGTGTGGTGTGAGAAGGCCATGGGAGCAGGCAGGGAAAATAGACGCCACCGCTGAGTAGCTGAGAGGGTGAGTTTTCCAGCATCTCCACCGGGAGGAGGGACCGGGACAAGGCGGGGATGCCGAAGGCGGCATTTCATCTGTCAGTTGAGCCAAGCTGCAGTGATGATCACACCATGCACAGCTTCTGTGATCACCATGACATACTGGTATGTCCATTTATAGGAGCACCTTGCCTAATAAGACTCCTTTAAGAAAAATGCACCAATATTTAAAATCCCTTTATTGTTTCTTTTATTAAAAATCTTTATTACATTTTTTTTATACTGTTGGTGTTGCCACTTTCTGCAGTATATTGAAATAATAGTTACATTTCAATATATTTGTAAGAATAGTAATATTTTTAAAAGTGGACAGATTCACTGACAACATATTGTCTATTTGCTGTCCAGTGAAAAATACTGGATTATTCTATGATGGAGTATATGCTTTATGTATTTTTTATCAAGTGCTGTTGTTTTCTAAGACACATCTGTTCCTTTTGAAAGCTTTCAAGAATTAACTATTTTTGAGCTCGGGTGATTTGTTTCTTATTGTTTTTTACATGTATTTTCTATCTGTGCAAATCTCTACCTTTGCTGAAAAATATAAATTTCACTTGGCAGAAAGGGACAAATGCATTGTGACATTTTACCATCAAAATGACTTTAAAATTGGCCTTTTTTAGAAAAAAAAAAGTTTCAACAAAATGGTGTCATTAGAACGTAGTTTTCTCAAAATTACTCTAAGAATGCACTTTGTACAAGCCCTTTTAGTATTTTAAGCTTATAGTGAATGTACAATCATTATCTGAATTACAACTTAAGTCATAGCTTATACTGGAAGTTGAATATTGTTCAGCTTCCAGATGAGTGGACACAAAAAGTATTAGAGGACATTGGGAGTTGTAGTTAAATTGCATAGGAAAAGTTATTTAAGTTGTAAAGAAATCAAGTTACTGCAATTATCCTGAGAGAATATATGTTTTTCTCTCATTTAATAATTTCTTTGTTTCAGGTTTATCGCAACTAGTGCAATAGGAAAGTGGTGCATCTTGCCCAGGGGTCTCAAACTTAGCTGGGTGTATGAACCGCATATAAAAAAAAATAATTTGGGGGGCCACATTGATTGCAAGGCAAAGTGATATTTTTATTGGTGTAATTTGTTTTCGCTACACTTTTTGGATCACTGTTGGATCACAGCGTGCACTTTTTTGTTTTTTTATATATATATACATATAAATATATATGTATATAATGTAGCGGGGTGGGGGTCCCCCAGGACGACAAAGAGGCAGTGACCCAAAAAGTCCAATTAACATCAGTTTATTTACCGCTGCCGCACAGGAATATACGTCTTTCAGGATACATCCAGGCTATACAGTCCATAGGTTACCACGTCACACAGGTACCCGCTGCCGTAGAAGTCGGTCTTACTGTACCCCGTACTGCTTTTCAGGGAGCCCCACAGACCTGTGTTATCACACCACACGGGTCTGAACTCCTCTCAGCTTCTTGCTCTGCAGCTTACAAAAGCAGCTCTGCCCCACCCAGGCCTTTGCAAAGAGCTTTTAAACGAGAACTGTGGCCATGAGCCACCTGCATAACCCGGCCTGGAGGTTACTGGACTGACCACTATGTAGGGCTCTAATATGTTTCTATACGCATTCTGGGAGATACGTACCATCCGTCACATATCAATGGACCCACTATCTCACAATATACATACATATAAACACTTTTGATGGTAAAAAAAAAGTCATGCTTTATTTATTTTTTTGTTTACATATTATCCTTTTCTTGTAAGTAATATAGTTTTACAATTAGCACCATATAGTAATTTTGGCCAACATCTTTTAGTAATGTCCCCCATCCTGTTCCCTTTCCTGGAGTAATGTTCCCATCTTGGTCCCCATTCTGTAGTAATGTGTCCATCCTTCTCCCCATCCTGTACGAATGTGCTCCATCCTTGTCCCCATTTACAAATATTCCTCATCCTTTTCCCCATCCTGTCGTAATGTGCTCCAACCTTGTCATCTTTAACTAATGTGCCCCATCCTTGTCCCCATCCTGTAGTAATGTGCACTATCCTGTAGTAATGTGCTCAACCTTGTCCCCTTTAACTAGTGTGCCCCACCTTTGTCCCCATCCTGTAGTAATGTGCCCATTCGTGTCCCATTTTACTAATGTGGCCATGCAGGCCCTCTTCTTGTAGTAATGTCCCCTTTACTGATTGTCTTCTTGTAGCAATGTCTCATCCTGGTCCCCTATTGTGCCATTTTTCACACACACACACACACACACACACACACACACACACACACTAGAAATGTCCCATCCTGGTCCCCTATTGTGCTTTTCTACAGACACACACACTAAGAATGTCCTATTCTGGTCCCCTATTGTGCCATTAAGCACACACACACACACATTCTTCTCACTTGTCTTCCATTCCCTTGTCATTCTCTACCCTGCTTCTTGTGGCCCGCAGGCATGGGCACCTCTTGAAGATCGTTCAGATGAATGTTTTGCCGTGCAGAGTTAAGCTCTCTCTGCACTATTCCAGTGGCAGCCGCCGGCCATCAGAGGCAAGCAGGTGACGTCATATGCATCAGCTGATTGCCTCTGATTGGCCAGTGGCTGTCATTGGACTAGTGCAGAGAGAGTTTGACTCTGCACAGCGCCAATAAAATATTCATCTGAAATAAAGCAGTGAACAGTGACTGCTGCGGCCCCTGCACTGGCCGTAGTCGTCATGGGGGGGTATGTGTTTACAGGCTGCAAGAAGAACCCTGAGGGACCATATGCGGCCTGCAGGCAATGTGTTTGAGATCTCTGGTCTAGCCAATGACAACCAACCTACCATTTATTTTTCAGATGATATTTAAAAAATGAAAGCATCAACCTGAGTGGTTGCCATGCAAAATCACCTCACTTGCCAATATGCCAAAATGTAAAAGGAGAACTCCTTTGTCAACTGTTGCAGGGTAGTTCTGTATTTCAATTATTAGGCGATGTGCGCATTTTGCTTTTTTACCTGCTTTTCCACTGCTTTTGCAACTGCAGCGTTTTCATGCCAAAATGCTTTTCAAGCAAAGTCAATGGGACATTGAGCTTTCTTGTGCGCACTTTGCTGTTCAAAACACTGCGTTTAATTTGTATAAATTTGGGCAAAAACTCAGCGTTAAAATTAGCAACATGTCAATTGTTTTTGCCATTTTGGCTGCGTTTCCCATCCATTCAAATTTAATACAAAACTGCAGCGTTTCTAAAAGCACTGGAAAAGCACTAAAAACTCATGAAAACCGCAAAATGCGCATAGGCTACTTTCTTTGCGATTTACATGCATTTTTAAAGCCAAAAGCATTGTCCTTTCTGCCAGAGGATGCTTTTTGAACTGTAACTACCTCGACGCAAAGGGCGCAAATAGCCTAAACCTCTTTACCCTCGAGTCCTTTTTCACCTTCATGATCAGGCCTTTTTTTGCAATTCTGACCAGTGTCAATTTGACATGTTATAACTCTAAAATGCTTCAACGGATCCCGATAATTATTTTTTGTGACATATTGTACGTCATGATAGTGGTAAAATTAGTATGATTTTTTGGGGTTTATTTGTGAAAATATCAGAAATTTGGTGAAAATGTCTCCATTGTATGCCTATAAATCCGACAGTTATGTCATACAAAATAGTTAATAAATAAAATTCCCCACTTTAGTGCAATTTTTGAAACATAATTTTTTGTTAGGAAGTTAGAAGGGTGCAAAGTTTCTCCCATAGACAGAGCGGGACCTGCATCCAAGGCGCATAAAAGAAGTGACATGTTGCTTTTTAGAACGCAGTGCTTCGGCAGTAGCCGAAGCACTGCATTCTAATACGCCATGTGGGCATGGATTAGGCACAATCTTCATGGATTGTGCAGGGGACGCAGGATGCATGCAGTTACACTGCGGTGCAGAATGCAGCGTAACTGCATGAAAATACGCTACGTGGGCACATAGCCTAAAGGCCACTTTTCACGCTATGACATCGCTCAAGTGATCTCGTTGGGATCACGGAATTTATGGTGCACATCCGGTCGCTTTAGCGATGCCTTTGCGTGTGACACCTTTCAACAATTTTGCATCATTGCAAAAACGTGCAAAATCGCTCATCGGTGACATGGGGGTCCATTCTCGAATATCGATGCTGCAGCAGTAACGATGTTGTTCGTCGTTCCTGAGGCAGCACACATCGGTACGCGTGACACCGCGGGAACGAGGAACCTCTCCTTACCTGCCTCCCGCCCGCGAAGCGGAAGGAAGGAGGTGAGTGGGATGTTCGTCCCGCTCATCTCCGACCCTCCGCTTTTATTCGGTGGCGGTTCAGTGATACAGCTGTGATGCTGAACGAACCGCCCCCTTAGAAAGGAGGCGGTTCGCCGGTCACAGTGACGTCACAGGGCAGGTAAATAGTGTGACGAATCTGGGCGATGTTGTGCGCCACAGGCAGCGATTTTCCCATGTCGCACAACCGATGGGGGCGGATACCCACGCTAGCGATATCGGTCACGATATCACAGCGTGTAAAGCGGCCTTATCACTGCTCAAAACCACATGCAAGAAGTTTATTAACCCTTTAGGTTCTTCACAGGAACTAAAGCAATGTGTAAGGAAAAAATTAAAACTTTACAATTTTTGCACATAAATATTAATTTAGCCAAAAAATGTTGGATTTTCACAAGGGTATCAGTAAAAAATGCACCATAAAATTTATTGTGCAATTTCTCCTGAGTTCGCTGATACCTCATATATTTAGGAAATCAACTGTTTTGGCGCATGACAAGGCTCGGATGAGAAAGAGCGCCACTTGACTGCAAAATTGTCTGGATTCATTAGAGGACACCATGCCGTGTTTGTAGAGCCTCTGATGTGTGCTATATACTAAATTGTTTTTAGGGTCCTTTATTGACTAATTATAAATACTCATACCCTAAATATAAAATTACATCAACCTTTATTCATGTACCATAAAAAACAATAATACCCATAAAAAAAAACACAGAAACTTACAAATGAATGGATACAACACAGCATAAATATCACAATAGAGTTATACTAGAGTATAATGATAATAGCTATCCCTAAGCCTGCCCTACATTAACTTCTGCTAAACAGAAGAGGAAAATCCTAAGTTGATAAGGCACCCCACTCTATGGAGGCTTCCCCTACTGAATCCTAGCTCACCCTACATAGAGACCTGTAGGCCTAAAGATATCCAAGCTATACGGTGAGATAGAGAAATAGTGGCGGCAGGCTACTATTTTTAGACTGGGGGTGGCCCAATAAGAATGTACCTTTCCAGCCTGAGAATACCATTGCTTAGCTGTCGAGCTTTATCATGGCTGGGTATCAAAATTGGGGGAGGGAACCACACACCATTTTTTAAAATGATTTATTTCAACAATTTTAAAAAAGCCGCATGCAGTTCCTCTTATTTTGATACACAGCTAAGATAAACGCACAGCTGGGGGCTGAAGTCTGTAGCCATATGCTTTATCTGTGCTGGGTGTCATGATACGGGTGGGACCCTATGCCAAATACTTCATTTATTTTTATACCACAATACTGACCCACAGACAGTGCCTGTGATTAGTTGAAGTCAGACGCTGTCACACAGGCTGGGGGCGTGTCTGATCACAGACGCCAGGATGGCTGGTGGGCTGTGAAAGTAGTGCATATGGATGAGTAATAATAAGCGGCCCATGAAGTTCAGGAGAGGCCATGTGAGTAGTGCTCAGTAAGTATGAAGTGTGACGCCCTGGCCGGGCCAGGTAGTCACAAATAGGGCCCTGCATTACACTTGTCTCTCATAGGTAACATACAGCCAAAACATTAAAACCCTAGTCACCCCCTCAGGGCTTGATGGACACACCAGGGGCGGAACCAGGCGGTTTGAAGACACCCACCGAGGAGTCTCCGATAGCCTGGGGCGGGAAAGTAAAGAGGAGCCAGATAAGGTTGAGAGTTCAAGTTGGAGAGGTGTGTGGGCTGGAGCTGTGTGCAGCTCCAGCACAGGAGAGAAATCAATTTGAGCAGGTGCTGGGGTAGGAGCCCTGGTACCTTTGGCTAGGAGGTAGATGGCGGTCTCCATATGAAGGAGCCGGAAAGACGGCTCGGTGGAACCAAGGTGGACCGGGACAGGGTTGTAGCCCGTTGGTACCAACCCAAGGAACCAACTCATAAACCGGAGCATAAAGGGGGGTACTCAGACCCTGAAGCTAGGTCCAGAAGCGACTGGGGGCTAGCTAATTAACTGATTGCGGCCAGGACTAGAGGTCCTGTCCCACCCAAAGTCCTGACTGAAGGCAACAGCCCAACGAGGGGGATAAATGGCCACTGTCACGGCTCAGAGATCCCATGGGCCAGCGTCTGCGGGCAAAGGCTCCTTAGGCAACAACAAGCCGGGAGCGGTCTCCTGAAGTCGCAAGCACAGGCAGTCCACCATCCAACACAGGTGCGGGAGAAAGACAGAGACCACTAGCCGGGTGGGGGACCAGACCACAGCCGGCTGCGGGCACCGACCACCATCACCTTGGTTTACCAGAGACTCGTGTGTTTACTAATAGTGAGTACCTCAGCACCCTCTGGTCACCCATCTCCCTGCACCGCCAAACCCCCCCAAAGGGTCCCGGGGCCACCATCCCTGCCCACGGAGGGGTTAACAACTTGCTGCGCAGCATCTCCCCCGGGTGCCCCGTAACTGCAGCGGTGGTGTCCAACCTAACCACATCTAATGGGTGGCGTCACAAACTTAACATGGCTCCGGCCATACATCTACATCCCCAAACCACAACCCCCCTTTTAGTTGAAGTGACCGCGAGACCCCTGGATCCTGAGACCCTCCAGCCACCCACTGAAGGTCTGGATCCGAGCGGCTCAGCTGCTGAGCACGGGGCAGTACAGAAGCATTTGCTATATTGTTATTTTCTTGATTTTTTCTTTTTTTTTTAAATTTCCCCAGTGCCAGATCTGGATCAGTACTGATCACTAAAGAATTATTTCCAGTGAATTCAGCTTCTGCTGTACGCTGTGAAAGCTTGTGATTGTATTACTTTATTCAAGAATACGTTGCTAATTCATGTCCCATTATAGCACTAATACCCTATTTTAAAATAACAAACTATTTACCAATTATGATCAAGGGCTGGCTTCTGGCCCTCTAAATGTTGATTGATGGCCGCCTTCTGGCTCTCTAAAAGTGAAGGCCGGCTGCTGGCAGTCTAAAATATATGAGTGAGGGCCAGCTGCTAGCACTCTAAAAATGGATTGAGGGAAACCTGCTGGCCCTTTAAAAATTGTACAAGAAGGCAGGCTGCTGGCCCTTTAAAAATTCTGTGTGAAACCAAGTTGCTGGCCTTCTAAATTTTGAGTGAGGGCCATCTGCTGGCCTCCTAAAATGTATGAGTGAGGGCTGGCTACTGTACCTCTAAAAATTAATTGAGTGCTACATTCTGGCACTCTAATAATTGAGTGAAGGCCAGCTGCTGGCCCTCTATAAATTGAGTGAGGGCCACCTACTTTCCCTCTTCAAATTATGAGGTCACCTGATAGCCCTGTAAAAATTTGGAGTGTTGGTACAAAAGATAACCCTATTGATATGATGTAGGAGAAGGAAGAGGAGGAAAACAAGAAAAATAATAAACCATGAACCGCACACCTTTTTTGGGGTGCATGGAAATACAAAAGGAAAAAAGAAAACATTTGAATTGGCTTTATGTTTCGCTAATGGCATCTGTTGAGGTTGAGAGGTCGGGGCCAATCCAGGCTCTGTTTATTTTTGGATCAGTCAGCCCATCAGCATTTTCATTGGAGAGGCAGAAGTGTCTAGTAGTTATTATGCCCTCCATGGAACGAAATACCCAGGGAATAAACGGAAGCTGGGAGGGAACAGTGACTGCCGCCAGTGAATCTCATATTTGCCTCAACTCTGTGTAAAAAAAAAAAAATGCTTTTATACAATGGGAGAAAAGCCCAAATGCAGTTCTTCTCTTCAGTGAATAAATGTTCAAAGGACTCGTGATGTTCTATCCCCTGGATGGGTTGGAGAAGTGTTCCCCACATGTTTCATGAATTTTCATTACCAAAGGTCTCCAATGATATAAAAATAAAGTTTGGAAACCCTTGCTTGAATATTTGAAGCTTTGGGGCTGCCTAATGCCCTGAGCCAGCACAGGAGGAACTATCCCCGCACCTTAGCTCACCCCCGCTGTACTACAGAACACAAGTGACTGCCTGACTGCAGTTTGCAACACCATGTCTGCTCTCTATCTGAAACTTAACCTTTCCAAAACTGAACTTCTGCTTTTCCCTCCATCTCCCAACCTTCCTAAACCTGACATCTCCCTCTCTGTGTGTGGCACAACGATAAGTCCTAGGCCGCAAGCCCGCTGCCTGGGGGTTATACTTGACACTGATCTCTCCTTCACCTCCCACATACAATCTCTTGCCCGCACCTGCCGCTTGCACCTCAAGAACATCGCTAGAATCCGCCCCTTTCTCACAATGGAAACGACAAAAACCCTCACCGTGGCCCTGATCCACTCTCGCTTTGACTACTGTAACTCTCTATTAATTGGTCTCCCCCTAACTAGACTCTCCCCTCTACAGTCCATCCTTAATGCAGCAGCCAGGGTCACCTATCTTGCCAACCGCTACTCGGATGCCTCTGCTCTGTGCCAGTCATTGCACTGGCTGCCCATATATCACAGGATCCAATTCAAACTGCTTGTTCTCACCCACAAAGCTCTCCACAGTGCAGCACCCCCCTACATCTCCACCCTCCTCTCTATCTATCACCCCACCCGTTCTCTACGCTCTGCAAATGACTTTCGACTAACATCCACACTAATTCGAACCTCCCACTCCCGAATCCAAGACTTCTTCTGAGCTGCACCAAACCTCTGGAATAGAGATGAGCGAACCGGTCCCGGTTCGGCTCGAGGTCGGTTCGCCGAACGGAGGTCCCGTTCGAGTTCGGCTCGTCGAACGTTCGACGAACCGAACTCGAACTGCATAGGAAACAATGGCAGGCAATCACAAACACAGAAAAACACCTAGTAAACACCCTCAAAGGTGTCCAAAAGGTGACAAACAACTCACAACACAACACAAACACATGGGAAAGTGACAAGGACATATACTCATGCGAAAACAAAACAGCTGGACAAGGAAAAAGAGGAGGACACACAGATATAGGCATGGCACGCCCTTCTAAAATCATGTAAAACACCGCAAGGTGACTCCAAGCGTAGTCTCCCTTTTTTCCAAAAATTGTGCCCCACACACCCACCCATTCAGTGGCAGCACTTGTGCCCTAGTTGTACACTTCACAGCTAGATTTGCATCAAGCACATTCCAAAATACACCGTTCTTATCCGTCCCCAGGATGACACCGGGGTAGGTAGCAAAGTCTTTCCTGATCCCAGCTCTGTTCATCTTGGCTTCTTTTAAAAACACATCAAGCAAGGGTTACTCCAAGCGGAGCCTCCCTTTTTTCCAAAAATTGTGCCCCACACACCCACCCATTCAGTGGCAGCACTTGTGCCCTAGTTGTACACTTCACAGCTAGATTTGCATCAAGCACATTCAAAAATACTCCGTTCTTATCCGTCCCCAGGATGACACCAGGGTAGGTAGCAAAGTCTTTCCTGATCCCAGCTCTGTTCATCTTGGCTTCTTTTAAAAACACAGCAAGCAAGGGTTACTCCAAGCGGAGCCTCCCTTTTTTCCAAAAATTGTGCCCCACACACCCACCCATTCAGTGGCAGCACTTGTGCCCTAGTTGTACACTTCACAGCTAGATTTGCATCAAGCACATTCAAAAATACGCTATTCTTAACCGTCCCCAGGATGACACCGGGGTAGGTAGCAAAGTCTTTCCTGATCCCAGCTCTGTTCATCTTGGCTTCTTTTAAAAACACATCAAGCAAGGGTTACTCCAAGCGGAGCCTCCCTTTTTTCCAAAAATTGTGCCCCACACACCTACCCATTCAGTGGCAGCACTTGTGCCCTAGTTGTACACTTCACAGCTAGATTTGCATCAAGCACATTCCAAATCCACAAGCATTTACTCTCCCCAGGATGACACAGGGGTAGTAAATTCCTTCTGGATCCATGACTTGTTCATTTTGATGAACGTCAGTCTGTCCACATTGTCACTGGACAGACGCGTGCGCTTATCTGTCAGCACACACCCAGCAGCACTGAAGGCACGTTCAGAGACAACGCTGGCAGCTGGACACGACAAAATCTCCAAGGCGTAACTGGATAGCTCTGGCCATTTTTCTAGATTTGAAGCCCAAAATTAGCAAGGCTCCATTTGCAAAGTCATGTCATCGATGTTCATTTGTAGATACTCCTGTATCATCCTCTCCAGCCGTTGACTATGTGTCAGCCTTGTTGTCTCTGGTGGCCTTGCAAAGGAGGGTCTAAAAAAATTATAAAAAGATTCCATAAAATTGCTGTTACCAGCACCAGATACGGTCCTACTGGTACGTGTAGACTGTTGAAGATGACGAGACCGTCCCATGTTTGTCAAGTTACAACTGGGAGATTCACTCCCTGCACCTGCACGGTTGTTTGGTGGAAAAGCGGATCTAAGATCGAGTAACAGCTTCTGCGTGCGTCCCTTTCTATGGCTGGAATTATGTCACAAAATTTGGACTTGTACCGGGGATCTAATAGTGTGGCTAGCCAGTAGTCATCATCACTTCTAATTTTGACAATACGAGGGTCATGTTGGAGGTAGTGCAACAAGAAGGCACTCATGTGTCTTGCGCAGCCATGTGGACCAAGTCCACGCTGTGTTTGTGGCATAGAGGTGCTAACCATTCTTTCTTCCTCTGACATCTCCCCCCAACCTCTTTCAACTAAAATTTGACCAAGGTCTCCCTCATCTGCTGAGTCTTCCATGTCCATGGACAGTTCGTCCTCCATTTCTTCATGTCCTCCTGCACCTTCCTCAACATCTCGCCTGCTACCATGCGCCCTTGTTGATCCCTGTCCCCCATGCTCCCATGCCTGGCGCCTTGGTGATGATGAACGTCTGGACCTTGGTGATGTTGTTGTGTCTTGCGCATATGAATCCTCCTGTAGTTCATCCCCTTCCTGTTGTCCCACCCCCTGACTCCGAATAGTGTTTAGCGTGTGCTCCAGCATGTAAATGACTGGAATCGTCATGCTGATAATGGCATTGTCAGCGCTAAACATATTCGTCGCCATGTCGAAACTGTGCAGAAGGGTGCATAGGTCCTTGATCTGAGACCACTCCATCAGGGTGATCTGCCCCACCTCTGCATCTCGTTGGCCCAGGCTATACGTCATGACGTATTGCACCAGGGCACGGCGGTGCTGCCACAGTCTCTGTAACATGTGGAGAGTTGAATTCCAGCGTGTCGCCACATCGCATTTCAGGCGATGAACCGGCAGGCCGAAAGACTTCTTGAGTGATGCAAGTCGCTCAGCTGCGGCGCTTGAACGGCGGAAGTGAGCAGACAGTTTTCGTGCCCTGTTCAGAAGGCCATCTAGGCCGGGATAGTGTGTTAAAAATTGCTGCACGACAAGGTTCAACACGTGAGCCATACAAGGTACGTGTGTCACCTTGCCCAGGCGAAGGGCCGCACCCAGGTTTGCACCATTGTCGCACACGGCCTTACCAGGCTGCAGGTTGAGTGGAGACAACCATTTATTAAACTCGGACCGCAGAGCTGACCACAACTCCTCAGCTGTGTGACTCTTATTCCCAAGACATGTCAAGCTAAAGACCGCCTGATGCCGTTGCGCTCTGCTGCCAGCATAGTAATGAGGGGTGCGTGATTCCTTCTGCGCAGTGAGAACGCTGGTGGCCTGACCAGGCAGGCTTGGGGCGGAGGTGGAGGACCCAGATGAGGTGGAGGATGCAGAAGCAGTGGCGGAACTTGGACAGACAGAGGATTGACACACAAGTCGTGGGGACGGCATGACTTGTGCAGCAGACCCTTCACCATCTATCACCATAGTTACCCAGTGCCCAGTGAGCAACATGTAACGTCCCTGTCCATGCTTACTGGTCCAAGTATCGGTGGTGAAATGCACCCGTTCACACACAGAGTTTCTCAAGGAAGCGGTGATGTTGTGTGCGACATGCTGGTGTAGCGCGGGCACACCTTTCTTAGAGAAGTAGTGGCGACTAGGCATCTGGTACTGGGGCACAGCGACAGACATAAGGTCTCTAAAATCCTGTGTGTCAACTAGGCGGAAAGGCAGCATTTCGGTAGCCAACAGCTTACAGAGGGATAGAGTCAACCTCTTAGCTTTGTCATGGGTCGCAGGAAATGGCCTTTTATTTGTCCACATCTGAGGGACAGAGTTCTGGCTGCTGTGTGTAGACGGTGTTGAGTAGGGTGTCCCTGGAAAAATGCAGGTTTGTGAGGAAAGTGCAGGCGGAGACATGATGTTGCCTTCATCCAAAGTTGGTGCTATCGATGTCTGAGAGAGCTGTACACACTCACTTGTTTCCCCTTCCAAAACAACTGATGACCTACCAAGCAAACTGCCTGTTGCGGTTACAGTGGTGGAAGTTGTGGGTGGAAAAACAGGTGTGACAGCTGTCCCCACAGTCCTAGAAGATGACAAGCGCGCGGATGCACTGGAAGGGGCAGGCGGTGGATGGTTCGCTCCGCTAGGCCGCATTGCAGCACGGTGAGCTTCCCACCGGGCCATATGATATTTATTCATGTGATGATTCATGGAAGAAGTTGTCAAACTGCTGAGGTTTTGACCTCTACTAAGAGAACCATGACAAATTTTACAGATCACATAATTTGGGCGATCTTTTTCTATGTTAAAAAAGGACCAGGCTAGGCAAGGCTTAGAGGCCATGCGACCTGTTGATCCACCCCGAATAATGCTCAGAGGCAGAGTGGTGGCTGAGGATGCAGTTGTAGACGTGCTACCAGTACTCCGACTCTGTCCAGGAAGGCGCAAGGTAACTTCGTCATCAGTTGCATCCTCCTCCACCACCTCTGTTGACCTCCTCGAGTGCCTGACTGTGGGTTGACAGTAGGTGGGATCTAGAACTTCATCATCAATTGTTGTGTTTGCACTCCCCTCCCCCTCAGACTGAGCCTCTTCTTGCCCTGACCGAATATTTAAGTTGTCATCCCAATCGGGTATCTGAGTCTCATCTTCATCAGTATGTTCCTCATTGTCTATAACCACAGGTGTTACAGTTTGTGACAAAGGGTCAACATTATGCTCCAAAACTTGGTCCTCACGGCCTGAATCAGAGTCACAAAGGTTCTGGGCATCACTGCAGACCATTTCCTGTTCTGTAGTCACTGTAGCTTGGGAGAAGACCTCTGATTCCCAGGCTATAGTGTGACTGAACAGCTCTGCAGACTCAGCCATCTCAGTTCCACCATACTGTGCAGGGCTGATGGAGACTTCAGAGCTGGGAGAAATCAAGTTTGATTGGGATGACAACTCAGAGGACTGGTGTTTTTTGGATGCGGTACTTGAAGTGTCTGAGAGGGCACTTGTTGGACCACTTGAGATCCATTCAAGCATTTTCCTTTTTTGGCCATCATCTACCTTTGTTTCTGTTGTTCGTGTCTGTAAAAAAGGGAGCACATCGGATTGTCCACGATAAGTAGTAGACATCTTACTTTTGCTGGTAGATGGTCTATCTTCAGCAGATGATAATGGAGCTTTGCCACCTTCCCCACGGACAAAACCTTTTTTGCCTTTTCCACCACGCCTCTTCCCCTTTCCACCAGCATCTGTCATTTTGCCACGCATGTTGATTGCGACAAGATTGTGGACTGAAAATGTGGTAGTAAAAATTGAGAGGTGGTGTAGATTGCAGTGGTGGTCTAGCTTTATTAAAAACAGAATAATAAAGAATAAATATCCCTGACAATGCAACTACGGCCCTTAAACTGGCAGCAAAAATTGCTAGTATAATGGCTTAGTTATAATGAGTTGGAGTGTGCAATGCAGGCAGACGTGCTGCAAATATCTGTGCACTAGTGGGACTATACAGAAGTCCAATAGCCACGTTTAGGATGCCACTAGGTACACTGAGTATTTGCTAGTATAATGGCTTAGTTATAATGAGTTGGAGTGTGCAATGCAGGCAGAGGTGCTGCAAATGTCTTTGCACTAGTGGGACTATAGCAAAGTCCAATAGCCACGTTTAGGATGCCACTAGGTACACTGAGTGTTTGCTAGTATAATGGCTTAGTTATAATGAGTTGGAGTGTGCAGAGGACAGGAGGGTACAGTGCCAGGATTGTGGGGCTCTGGGTAGAGGAAAGGAAGCCTGCCTTTCTATTCCCTCCTAATAGGGAAATGCAGGGAGGAAATCCCTGACCTTTGCTACACAGACGCTGTCGCTGTTTTCAGGACCTGTCACCTATGGCTCTGACCCTGCCGGTTTGAGCCCTTAAAAGGACTGATAGAAAGTGCTATCCCTATGCTGTCCAGCGCTATGTATGGAGCGCATACAGCTGTATCAGCGATAGGACTCAGGACGGAGCTGCGACAGTGATGTCTGACACCAAAGACGCAGAAGAGATAATGGCGTCCTGGAGGAAAATGTCCGGTTTTATAATGCAGGGACATGTGACATGGACATCCTATCACACATGCCGTTGCTTCTCTGGCTAAAAGTCCACTTAGCTGTGTGTGTGTCTGGGATTGGCTGACATGCTGGCCCGCCCCACAAGACGCGCGCGCTTAGGGAAGGAAGACAAGGAAAAAAAAAAAAAATGGCGATCGCCATTATAGAAACAGCAGTGATCTGAAGGCGCTGTTCCCGCACACTATACACTGAAATGTCATAATAGTGTGATTCACAGAGTGACTTACACTATTACAGCGGAAACCAAGCTAGGAATTAGCTGTCTTTTTGCTGCTAGAACCGTTCTCGAACGTTTCTAGAACTATCGAGCTTTTGCAAAAAGCTCGAGTTCTAGTTCGATCTAGAACAGGCCCCAAAATCACTCGAGCCTAGAACTGGAGAACTTCGAACCGTGAACCGCGCTCAACTCTACTCTGGAACGCTCTACCCCAAGAAGTTAGGACAAATCACAACTTACTCAGCTTAAGACGCTCCCTAAAAACGCATCTTTTTAGGGTGGCCTATCACACTCCCTAGCCAAACTAATTTCACCTAATCCCTCTACAACTTCTCAGAACATAACCCCACGTCAAACTCCATGGCACCCAAATGCATCTCAAGGCTCTGGCCAACTGGTCCAGGAAGCCATCATCTATCCCCCATGAGCTGGCTGGATTGTCATTTTAAATAAACACTTGTATCTTGCCCCTCCCCCCATCTCATTGTAGATTGTAAGCTCTCACGAGCAGGGTTGCCATTTTTCCTTTTAAATATTGTATCCTCTATAATTGTTACTTGTTTGTATATGTTTATGTATATGATATGTATATGTTCCTCCTGAATTGTAAAGCGCTGCGGAATATATTGGCGCTATAGAAATAAAGATTATTATTATTATTATTATTAGCTGGAGCAAAATCGAAATTGGATGCCTGAAGGTCCTTGTTGTGCCACTTATACCCAAATTAGTGGCCTCGAATATGAGACTCCTTGTTGTTGTTCAAAGAAGTCCCACTCCTGCCAATTGTAAATGTTTTCTGAGACACTAATTTACTTGTGTTCCAGGATGTATTGGAGTCCCTTCTAATCTTTGTAAGCCCAGTGCATATTCATTACCACTCTCAGACTCCTAGTCCATCCAAATATTGAAAAAATGTTTTCTGAGGTCATCCTCTATGAGCATTTCAAGGAGTATAAGGAGTATTGAAATCCCTCCCTTAAGTCTTTAATAGGCCTTTTACTTAGTGCATAGACTACGCCATTTTATAAGTCCCACGCCTTACAAATGGGAAAGAATTTGAAAAGTCTCATGCACATGATTCCTTTTTTTTCCTGACTGAAATGAGAAACTGTTGCATTTTTGACAGAAGGAGAATGTTAATGCTTTCATGGTTTTGCAGTGTTTTTAACCATACAAAGCAATGAGAGTGTAAAAACTCAGCAAGATTGTTATGTGAGAAAAAAGCCTAAAGGGGTGAAGAAGGCGATTTTTCTCTCTAGGTAGATTTGTCTCATATACAAGTCATTATACAGGAACAATGTTTCTTAAGATTTTTTCCTCCAAAATCTATATATTCTTCAGTTTGGTATGTTTTATTCTCAGTCTTTAAAAGTGGCATACTACTCTGACAACATTGTTCCCAGCAGCAACCTGGGATTCAAAGATGCATCCAGGCATCTTCTCCATGCTGTTCCCATTCCATATGAGCACTTTTCCATCCATTTCAGTGATTTCTGGGAGGGTCTGCTGGAAAAATGCTTGAGTTTCCCTTTGACTTCCATTATACTCATTACTCGATATGAGCACCAGAGCATTAGAATTTGCCCGATTGAGTATCAAGCACTCAAGCATTTTAGTGCTCGCCCATCACTACTGAATACATTAATATTCTAGTAGAGATGAGCGGATTCGGCAAAATAATAATATAGATCTTGCTCACATGAGCGTATAAATTGAACCAGTGCAATGCGAGAAAATCCCCCATTGCATGCTGACCTATGTTCGGCAATGATGCAGGTGAGATTTGTGAGTTTTCCTCAGCTCTTATGACTGAGGAAAAAATTACAGCATGTATTAGGTCATGTGCACTCACATACAAGCATACAAGTCTATTGGTGCATGTGAAATATTGGACTGCATGTGGATGACATCCAAGAGCAGTCCGATATACACAGAGACAGGCAATGGAGAAGATGGAGAGACTATTTTTTTCATCTTCTCCTCCCTAGTGATGGGCGAACTCACAGATATCTGGGATCAGCAGGACTAACCGGATTTAAAAAAAAATAAAAAATCAGTTCCAGCCCGAAATTGATCCCGGATATCTGGCCAGACACCGGTCCACATATAAGTCTATGAAGACCAGAATCCGGTGCTTAAAAATGGTGGTAGAAGGGATAGGAGAATTAGAGCAGACGTAGTATACTTACTGAGACTCCGCCGCTGCTATAACTATTTCCAGGCCGCTCACTCTTCTTTCTCGTCAGCTCATTATTGCTCATCCATATTCACTGCTTCCCTGTCCACCGGCAGTCCTGGCATCTGTGATTGGTTGCACTCAGATGCACCCCCAGCCTGTGTGACAGTGTCTGACTGAAAACAATCACAGAACCTGTCTGTGGGTGAATATGGATGAGCAGTAATGAGCGGCCCCAGAAGAAGACTTAGTGCCACGGGAGCAGTTACAGCAGCACTGCGAGTAAGTATAACGAGCTAGATCTATTTTTATTTTTCCTTTATTTTTTCTTGAGTTGCCGGATCCCTATCAGTAACCGGAGTTCCCTGAGAACTCCAGCCCGGATCCGTCCATCAGTACTCCTCACCTGAGATCCATTTCTCGCATGCTAAAGAATCGGAGCACGTGATTGACACCCGGCTAACACTCACAGCAGACTTTGAGCTGAGCATCATTAGCATATAGAATCCAATGTTCTAGCATCAGATGCTATACTCTAGTGGGACCCCGGCCTTACCTGTTCATGCATTATTTCCTTAGGAATTTTTTTTCATGGAGAAGTTATTTAGAGCATAATGAATGCAATGTAAAAAAATATAAAAATCTTTATAGCTCTCATCTCCGACCCCTCCACTACTGACTTCCACCTGTCCAGCCCTTTTTGCAACTTCAGATCGGCATTAGCAGCACTAAATCACCAGAGCTCAGTTGCTAGGTCAAGACCTCCAGGTTTGCTAGACTCTGGATGGTTCTGCTCATGTGCCTGGAAAGGCTGCTGCACTTGCCATAGCATTATGGGCCATGACATTTGAGGGCAAATGCACAAAACCCTCTTGGGTTGTCTTGGCTAGCAACTGCGGCCATGGGGATGTCGTCGCCGACGTCAACCTAAAGATGTCACGAGGACTGGATGGGAAGCAGTCAGTAGTAGATGGGCTGAGGAGGAGAGTATAAAGATTTTTCTTATTTTTTTCATGTGATGTTTATTCTGCTATGGATTCTGGAGACACCCAACAGCATAATAAGGGGCTCTAAATTCGCTGAGGACAACTTTTTAGAGAATTTAATTTTCTGGGTGGCGGTAAGTAGCAGAGAGATGAGTATAAGGTTTTCTATTCTTTTTGACGTTATCTTTTTAACATTTTGATAACCTTTTAGGGTTCAGGAAGATGGAGGCCAGCGGCTGACATTTTGTTGAATCATCGCAGAAGAGAATTACAAAAAAAAATTCATTTTGACGAATTCAAGTAGAATTGTATTCCACTCAAATTTATTTTCTCATCTCTTCCTTGGAGCCCTGCAGCATTCATCTTGTCCAGCTCCTCTACTGCTTTTCTTGGCCGAATACCCTTAGTAATACCACAACCACACAGTGTATACCACCCTAAGGAATAGTACATTTGCCAATTGCTATGGAGACTGAGACTAAAGAGTGGGGTATAGTCTATTTTTTACATTTAAGTCTTGTATTATCCCAAACTCCTAATTGGTAAAATGGAGTTAAATTGTAAATTACTTATGTCTAATTTTGCATTTGTTTGTTTAGTTCTGAATTGTAAACTGCTGAGCAATATGTCAGCATTAATATATATAATATATATACTGTATATATATATATATATATATATATATATATACACATATATATATATATATATATATATATTATATATATATATATATATATATATATATATATATATATTATATATATATATATACACTTACTGTATGTTCCTAATATTATCATAATAATATTACTTAGCATAATAAAACACAAACTTAGCTAAAGTGGTTGAGTTTTTAGTTTATTAATTTTTGGGCAGCAGAAGACACGTAAACTTGAAAGCATAAATGGTTATTCAGTTATTACACAGGCAAGATTTATATGCAATAAAGTTACATATGCAGCATGTGCCTGCCATACACACATATACGCTAATGCACTGATTGTTGGGACACTTTTGTTTTCCATATACGTCCATCATGATATCATACAATACTCACAATGCCTCTATGCCCAGCGTCAGCTCTGTGTAACCCTACATGAATCAAAAAGCATAAATCAAAAAACATAAAGTAGAATATTCAGAATTTAATAATAAACATAAAGGAAGGAATAAACCAAACAAGAGGTAGCAGAAGCCATAAATATGCTGACCTTCAAGTAAGGAAGTCATTGATCATTGTTTCCTTGTATTCTTTGCAGCAATTGTGATTGCAGTGCTTACATTATGGCAATCACCACTGCTTTCATCATGTTCTTTTAGATAATGTACAGAATAGATAGAGAGAAGTACCTTCCTAAGTTATACAAAAAATATGGGGCTTTACTATTGACAAATGAGTAGAAAGCGTGGTTCATTTGTAAGAATGCAACGTTCTGTATAAATTTACGTATGGAAAAAGACTTTTAGAAGGACATGCATAAAACATATCTACACTGTATAAATAATCATGTATGTTTTACAATTATTGTCATATATTTTGAGTAACCATAGATTAAGCCTTAACCCGCTGAAAAGAAGCTGTTGTTTTGACAATTCTGTTGGAATGAGTATATTACTGTAATAAAAAGTTAAACTATTTTGTATATACTGTACAATTACACCCAATAAACATCCCCCCGACACACACAGTATTGCCTCATGTAGTCCGCTCCCGAGATGTAGCCATAAAATGCTTTCGAAAATCATACCATCATACAGTACCTGCATCAGATATTGATATATAGTACCGCCGTAGAAGTTCCAATACAGTATCAGCCAAAGAGGGTCCCTTAAATAGCTAGCGGGGAGATACCGTACTTGTACTGTGATTTTGCAGAAAAGTCAGTTACAGTTGTCTTGTGGCACAAGCAGAACATGGTGATGTGGAGAATATTGTGGCAGCAAACGTACCGCTTTGTTACATTTTACATATGAGCCAAGTGTGTTATTAAAATACTCATACTCCTGTCCCAATCCTCTGATGCTCCTCCATACCCCTGTCGGTCTTCTCTCTTCTGAAAATGTCAGAGCTTGACTGCTGCACTCGATCAATAACTGCTGTGACTAGATGAGTAGGAGATTAGACTACCAAGGGATTCAGCGAATATCACAAAGTATTGGTGAGTATCAGCCCTTTATTTTTTTTATAACACACTCAACCAATAGGTAAATTGCAAAAAAGGGTGGAATATCCCTTTATGTATGCAGTAAAAGAGGAGTAGCAGGTGCATCCATGCCCAAGAGATCACAAGGGCTCCTCTCCCACAAAAAAAATAGCAATATTCTAAATTTCACACAGTTGATAGTATCAGATGATACAGATTTTGCATTAGAGTCAGGACCACCAGTAATTAGACCAGTGATTCCCAAATTCCAGTCTTCATGGCCCCAACAGATCCTGTTTTCAGGATTTCCTCAGGACTATACAGGTGATGGAATCATTATCCAGGTATCAGAAATTTCAACATTTTCTCTCATCTGTGCAATACTATGGAAATTCTACAGACATGATCTGTTGGGGCCCGTGAGGACTGGAAAAAGCAAGACCAAGTTGAAAAACACAGAAATTAACAATGGCCTAATAAATTTATGATACCGTGCTGCTATGAAATAGATACCTATTGATAAATCATCTAGGAGAATTGTGAGTTCTGTGAGATGCTGAGGGGAGAAGTACTAGAGAACAGGTATGTTTCCCCTCGGTTCATTTCATATGCCTCCATGTACTGATTGTGGAGTGGTCAACCCATGCAAATTGGCTGGGAAAAGCGGGGAAAGTCAGATCTAGCTCAGCAAGTAGTTAGTCGCTGAAGCATGTTGATTTTAATATAATTTTGGGCCTGGTTTTTCCTGGAGTAATCAGTAGGAATGGCAGTGGGACTGGTTGCTCCCTTCTCCACATTCAGTCCAGGTTTTGATTCCTCAGTGGATCAGCTGAAATAATCAGGAGGCACTCAATGCAAGGGGAGACGGCTTAGGAGGGCAGTCCAGACTCCAGACTCATGACGACTGGTGCTGAGACTCCACAACTCCGCTTGCTGTGCTGAGGAGCCAAAACAGTAAGATGTTACCGTTTGTTTATTGCATAGGTTTTATTTTGTAGTCAGCATACTGAGGTTAGTTAGGGGCCAGATGGCCTTAAACATTTATTTTCCTGGTTTTGCATGAGTGACACTGAGAGCTCTAAGTGTACACAATAAACACGGCCGTGGCCGTACCTGCGTGGAACCTGCCAGACTGCCGCTACCATCTGTGACTTCATAGCCACTTGCTTAGACTGAAGCAAACATCCCAGCTGAGCTATATCCCTTGTTTCACAGTTCACTATACTGGGCAGCTGTTTGTCATTAACTATTCACTTTTTAGTAAACGAACATCATTCATTTCTTTGGAACCTTACACTATAACTTTTATCTTTTTAAAGAGAATAAATTATAACTGTTAAGATTAGGGAAGATTTTCAATCCGGTATTTTATTTCTATAGTCACTTTTAAAAACGTTTTATTAGTTTGAGAAAAAATTGAGCAGCAATCAAGGAGGAACCTGTCACTAGAGTTTGGAAGAACCATGGTAAAAAAATTTAGAAAAATAAAAAATATATTATAATAACCATCATCTGTCCCGTGGCCAAAGCTCCCTTCCTGATCCTCCACTGGCTCATGCAATCTGCCTTTGTCCTTCTAAGGCCAGAGTCCTGCTTGCAAGAGACTCGCGAGTATCTCACATTGCATTACTCAGCATGGCCGCACACTCTCCTGACAAGAGCAGGTAGACTGCATGTATTTCTATGCAGCTAAGATTCTCCTGTTCGGAGTTGATGCGATGCGAGACTCTTGCGAGTGTGACTCCAGCCTAATTTTTATTCTTTTCTCTACAGTATTCCCATGTTGAATAGGCTTCAAGTAATGTAATGTGCATTGCCTCATGATGAGATGATGTTGTTAAGGCTTAAGGCCGCTTTACACGCAACGACATCGCTAACGAGATGTCATTGGGGTCACGGAATTTGTGACGCACATCCGGCCTCGTTAGCGACGTCATTGCATGTGACACGTACGAGCGACCGCTAACGATCCAAAATACTCACCACATCGTTGATGGTTGACACGTCGTTCATTTTCAAAATGTCGTTTATCTTCTGGGCTGCAGGTTGTTTGTCATTCTTGAGGCAGCACACATCGCTACGTGTGATACCCCGGAAACGACGAACAACAGCGTACCTCTGCATCCTGCGGCAACGAAGTGGGAGTGACCTTCATGTGGCTGCTCTCCGCTTCTATTGGTTGCCTGCTGTGTGACGTCACTGTGACACCGCATGGACCGCCCCCTCAGAAAAAAGGTTGTTCGCCAGCCACAGCGACGTCGTTAAGAAAGTAAGTATGTGTGATGCGTACCTCCAATATTGTTCGCCACAGACAGCGATTTGCCCGTGACGCACAAACGATTTGCATGCGCAGTGCGCATCTGAAGCCAGTGAGTGAACACCCGGAAAAGAAGCCTGCCGCAATGGTAAGTATAAACGTGCGCAGGATAGAATGAGCGACGGGGACGTCGCTCATGTGACTCCATGGTATTACGCCCACAGGGGCATGATACCACCGAAAGTATGAAGACGCCCATAGGGCAAGGCGCTGACCATGGGGCCAGTGGCTCTGTAATCTACATAGGAAATATGAAAGTAATAAAAAGTTTTTTATTACTTTGATATTACACAATTTTACAGCACAGGGATGGGTAGGGAGCTGCTATTAGGGCAAATATGCGTCTGCTAATATGTCAGATCGCATATTGGAGGTGACAGGTTCCCTGGTAGTGTGGAGGTGACATGATCTCCCTGCACTGTTGCTGATGACAGCGCACACGCAGGACACACAGTCCCAGCGTAGTGACATCATCGCTCAGCGTCGGGACTCACCTGTCTTATGCGTGCGATGTTCTGCCTGCACTGCACCGCTCAAGACCTGATGGAGCATGTGAGTATATGATTTTTTTTTGTAAAACAGAGAACAGGGGGCATGTATACCAAGGCTAAGGGCCCATACACCAGCATGGGGTCCAGGCTGGGAGCCCAGTGTCTCTACAGGTAAACTGTGCACAGGATCTCCCAGCCGCACGACAGCACCCCCTCCCCGCTCCTCAATCTCTGCCGCCAGCTGACAGTCCACCCTCCCCCGCTCCTCAATCTCGGCCGCCGTCGCCTGACAGCACTATCCCCCCCCTCCCCACACCCGCTCCTTGCCTCAGAGATGCGTACCGGCAAATATATTTTTTTACAAAAAAAGCACTGGTTACGTTACACTGGTGGGTGTGTACCCACTGTGCCGAAGCACCGGGTCACCCTCGAGGGGCATAACTTAGGAACTACCTCGTCTTCTCTAGAGTCTCTGATGGTGAGAGTAGGCTTGTGTTTTGATCGCCTGTTATTGCATTTTAAAAGAATGTTGCGGTGACCAAAGAAACATAATTTTGGCATTTTGAATTTTATGTTTTGATAGATGGGCATTTCTGATTCCAAGTATGTGTATTTTTTTTTAACTGTTTCATTTTAAATGGGGTGAAAGAGGAGTGATTTGAACTGAGGTTTTCTTTATTTTTTAAAACTTTTTTTTACATTTTTTATTTATTTTACTAGTTCCTCCAAGAAACTTTATCACTGCACAGTCCGCCTGTGCACTTCTACTGATCAGAGCAACATCGCTCTGATCAGAAGAAATGCTCATCTCCTGTCAGTGCTGGTGCTCTGACGGCTCTCACAGGTCATGGTAGCATCAGGGGTCATCAGCTGACCCTACGCTACCATAATAACACATTGGAGCCCCATGACCGCGTCATGGGACTACCAATGGTGGCTGAGAATGGCGCAATTCCTTCAGCGGCCCTATAGATTGCGCTGTCAGTGTTTGACAGAGTGATCTAAGGGGGTTAACAGGCATGGGTGGATCTCCTATTAGCCACACATGATCAGACTAGCAGACATGTGCGGGGAATACAGAGGTCTTGCTGCTGGAGCTCCTAGTAACCAAGGGGAGGCGACCAAGGACTTACCAGTACGTCCTTGGTCATAAAGGTGTAAAAGAACAGTGTGTCTGGTGCCGCCTATAGGAAGTGGCAATCCTAAAAGTCAATATTGACCTTTTTAACTGCCTTGCAATGGATTAGGAAACTAAATAAATTAGAATCTCCTCTAAAAGAAAAGACAGGTGTTGCAGAGTTTTTGCATCAATTCAACGACTGGTTGGTTGCGTGAGATACCTTTGATAAAAGGTCTAAAGCAGTGCTGGGCAAAACGTGGCCCTCAGTCCGCATCCAGCCCTTTGGCTGTTTCAGTTCGGCCCTTGGACCGAGACTCATGAAGGGCTGAAAACAGTGGATTACGTGCCACGTTATGCCATCCAACGCTGCCCACTTCCTAATGTCACCGCTATTCATATCTATAGGATGCAGACAGTGACAAATAAATTGGTGGAGGACTTTACTGCTGGCTCTGTCTTCCACTAATCAGCGTCAGGCACAGCAGATACAATGGTGTCACATTATTGTGTGTGCTGTTCTGAATCAGTGTACTGGAGGCCGGAGTAAAGTGCTGGGAGAATGGGAGCGAGGTGATTATGTGGTGTGTTTTTTATTTTCATGTGTATGGGATATTTGCATATATGTAAGAGGCTGTGCGAGTGCTTTTACCGTACATAGGGTGCTATGTGGGGGCTGGTAAATACATATAGGTGACTATTTTGGGTCACAAATGTGTATAGGAGGTTATGTTTGGGCTCAGAAAAGTATCTGGAATAATATGCAGAGATACTTAAAGTTTAGAGGAGGCTATATGGGGCTCATGCTGTATATTTGAATGTATTTAGGAAGCTACAGTCAGAGCCAGAAATATTTGGACAGTGACACAAGTTTTGTTATTTTAGCTGTTTACAAAAACATGTTCAGAAATACAATTATATATATAATATGGGCTGAAAGTGCACACTCCCAGCTGCAATACGAGAGTTTTCACATCCAAATCGGAGAAAGGGTTTAGGAATCATAGCTCTGTAATGCATAGCCTCCTCTTTTTCAAGGGACCAAAAGTAATTGGACAAGGGACTCTAAGGGCTGCAATTAACTCTGAAGGCGTCTCCCTCGTTAACCTGTAATCAATGAAGTAGTTAAAAGGTCTGGGGTTGATTACAGGTGTGTGGTTTTGCATTTGGAAGCTGTTGCTGTGACCAGACAACATGCGGTCTAAGGAACTCTCAATTGAGGTGAAGCAGAACATCCTGAGGCTGAAAAAAAAGAAAAAATCCATCAGAGAGATATCAGACATGCTTGGAGTAGCAAAATCAACAGTCGGGTACATTCTGAGAAAAAAGGAATTGACTGGTGAGCTTGGGAACTCAAAAAGGCCTGGGCGTCCACGGATGACAACAGTGGTGGATGATCGCCGCATACTTTCTTTGGTGAAGAAGAACCCATTCACAACATCAACTGAAGTACAGAACACTCTCAGTGAAGTAGGTGTATCTGTCTCTAAGTCAACAGTAAAGAGAAGACTCCATGAAAGTAAATACAAAGGGTTCACATCTAGATGCAAACCATTCATCAATTCTAAAAATAGACAGGCCAGAGATAAATTTGCTGAAAAACACCTCATGAAGCCAGCTCAGTTCTGGAAAAGTATTCTACGGACAGATGAGACAAAGATCAACCTGTACAAGAATGATGGGAAGAAAAAAGTTTGGAGAAGAAAGGGAACGGCACATGATCCAAGGCACACCACATCCTCTGTAAAACATGGTGGAGGCAACGTGATGGCATGGGCATGCATGGCTTTCAATGGCACTGGGTCACTTGTGTTTATTGATGACATAACAGCAGACAAGGGTAGCCGGATGAATTCTGAAGTGTACCGGGATATACTTTCAGCCCAGATTCAGCAAAATGCCGCAAAGTTGATCGGACAGCGCTTCATAGTACAGATGGACAATGACCCCAAGCATACAGCCAAAGCTACCCAGGAGTTCATGAGTGCAAAAAAGTGGAACATTCTGCAATGGCCAAGTCAATCACCAGATCATAACCCAATTGAGCATGCATTTCACTTGCTCAAATCCAGACTTAAGACGGAAAGACCCACAAACAAGCAAGACCTGAAGGCTGCGGCTGTAAAAGCCTGGCAAAGCATTAAGAAGGAGGAAACCCAGCGTTTGGTGATGTCCATGGGTTCCAGACTTAAGGCAGTGATTGCCTCCAAAGGATTCGCAACAAAATATTGAAAATAAAAATATTTTGTTTGGGTTTGGTTTATTTGTCCAATTACTTTTCACCTCCTAAAATGTGGAGTGTTTGTAAAGAAATGTGTACAATTCCTACAATTTCTATCAGATATTTTTGTTCAAACCTTCAAATTAAACGTTACAATCTGCACTTTAATTCTGTTGTAGAGGTTTCATTTCAAATCCAATGTGGTGGCATGCAGAGCCCAACTCGCGAAAATTGTGTCACTGTCCAAATATTTCTGGACCTAACTGTATGTGAGGGCTAATAATGTATATAGGAGGCTATGTGGGGCACATAATGTATATAGGAGGCTATGTGGGTCTCATAATGTGTATAGGCAGCTATGTGGGCTCAGAAATGTATATAGGAGGCTGTGTGGGAGCTCATGTGACGCCCTGGCCTATCAGGTCATCACAGGGTATTGTGCAATCTGCCCTTCTGCACAGTATCTGCATCCTCCTTGGTTAAGGATCCCTGTCTGTTGGTGTTGCTAAGAGCCAAGCCAGTCAAATTCCTAGGAACACTTTGCACCACACCCACCAGACACACCATTGGGGGGCCTGAAGGGAATAGGGCCACCCACTTGGGGGGTTGGTGAGGGGAGGGGAGAAGTGTCAAAGAGAGAAGAAGAGAGGGGTTGTGAAGTGGAGAGTGAAGGGTGAGGAGCTGGGCTCATAGTAGAATCCTAGGTGGCAGACATTGGTCTGGGCCTGGTAGGAACTGGAACCCCAGTCGCAGGGGATCATGTCAAGGGGCACGGATCTGTCAAGAAGGGCAGCCGGCGGCATTGAGCCATCTCCAGGCACGACAGGGTACGTGGACCCTAGGCCTGGAAGTAGCTTCCCGCAGCCCGGTAGTATACCCGACGGGAATGAAGTCTTCAGGATTCATCCCACACCTGCTCCAAAATTGGGGTATTAGCGCACCGATGGGATAGAACTTTCCCAAACACAGTCCAGAAAATCCCGAGCATGAACCTTGAGAGCAAGCTCACTCCGTTAGCCATACAGGTGAGCGGGACCCAACTAGTTCTACAATACAGGGTCCAAATAGTGAAGAAGGTGCCATGGAAAAGGTCACAGGCTAACAAGCAACACCAAGGGCACGGATCTAAGTGTGCTCCCCCTTTTCTGCTGCGGTGCTCAGAATTCTGGTTTACAAGCTGTCGGGGTCAGTATTCTTGGACTGAGTGAGTACGCAGAAACCCATTCCTCGCCAATGGCACCCTTTCACCACCATCACCGGGCTCCCGGGGCAAAAACCCCCAACCCATTGAGGGTTTAAACATCCTGCTGCCTTACCATCGCCACCGGATGTCCCTAACAGCAGCGGTGGTACCTTATCTTACCACACACTGTGGGTGGCATCACAAACTTCTAACCCCACTGTACAAGTGTACCTAGTCCCCCTTCATCGAGTGGCCGCGCGATCCCCGGGTCTGGAGACCCCTCAAGCCACTGCGGATCCGGATCAAAGCAGCAGCCGGCTGCTGGCATGGGGGCGGCACACTCATACTGTATAAATGAGGCTAACTGGGGCTCATAATGTATATAGGAGGCTATGTGGGGCTATGTGAGGGTTTGCGCTATATTTAGAAGGTTATATGGGGCTCATACTGTATATAGGAGGCTGTGTGTGGGCTCATACGGTTATATAGATGGGCTATGTGGGGGGGCTCATATTGGTTATAGGGCCTAAGTTGGGGCTCATACTGTATATAGGGGCTCAAACTGTATATAGGGGCTATGTAGGGCTCATACAGTCTATAGAAAGGCTATGTGAGGGCTCATTCTGTATATAGGGGTGCTGTGTGTGGGCTCATACTGTATATAGGTGGATGTTAGCACACTTAATTCTGCTGAATATTAAGTCATACTATTATTATTAATATAAAATAATAATTATAATTAATATGTTAAGATTAATATTCAGCATAATATATTTCAGTATATTGGTTTGGCCCTCCACATCAGTCACAATCTCTCCTGAGGTCTCGGGAAAATTAATTGCCCATCCTTGGTCTAAAGTGTAAATTTACTACTTAAGGAGAATACCAAAAAGTGGAATAGGTAAACTTATAGACCCTCTGTAGTGGGTCTCACTCCTAGCCAAACAGTCTTCTACAGTGCACTGACAGGGGATTCCAATCTCAGAACAGCTGTCTGTAACTGGAGGTCTTTTCTTTTTGGAAGGAGATTTTAGTTTGGCTTTTTGTCTTAAGTCATGTGGCAAAACTCCTTAAAGAAAGCTAATATTGACTTCTGCGAAGAGGCTATTTACATATTTTATTTCCCATGGGAACATTGCATGGCCTATCTCCATATGCCAGTTTGGTGATCTTCTTAAGAAGAAACTTTATCCCTTAAGGCCCCGTCACACTAAGCAACATCGCTAGCAACATCGCTGGTAACGAACAACTTTTGTGACGTTGCTAGCGATGTTGCTGTGTGTGACATCCAGCAACAACCTGGCCCCTGCTGTGAGGTCGTTGGTTGTTGCTGAATGTCCTGGGCCATTTTTTAGTTGTTGCTCTCCCGCTGTGAAGCACAGATCGCTGTGTGTGACAGCGAGACAGCAACAACTAATGTGCAGTGAGCAGGGAGCCGGCTTCTGCTGAGGCTGGTAACCACAGTAAACATCGGGTAACCAAGAAGCCCTGTCCTTGGTTACCCGATATTTACCTTTGATACCAGCCTCCTCCGCTCTCACTGTCAGTGCCGGCTCCTGCTCTGTGCACATTTAGCTGCAGCACACATCAGGTAATTAACCCGATGTGTGCTGTAACTAGGAGAGCAGGGAGCCAGCACTAAGCAGTGTGCACTGCTCCCTGCTCTGTGCACATTTAGCTGCAGCACACATCAGGTAATTAACCCGATGTGTGCTGTAACTAGGAGAGCAAGGAGCCAGCGCTAAGCATTGTGCGCTGCTCCCTGCTCTGTGCACATTTAGCTGCAGCACACATCGGGTTAATTAACCTGATGTGTGCTGTAACTAGGAGACTGGGGGCTTGTCACTGGTTGCTGGTGAGCTCACCAGCAACTCGTGTAGCCACGCTCCAGCGATCCCTGCCAGGTCAGGTTGCTGGTGGGATCGCTGGAGCGTCGCAGTGTGACAGCTCACCAGCAACCTCCTAGCAACTTACCAGCGATCCCTATCGTTGTTGGGATCGCTGGTAAGTTGCTTAGTGTGACTGGACCTTTTAGACTCAACATATTTTTAACTGGTTCACAACCCAAACAACTAATACTAACAACTGTTGAATAAGATGTCTAATCTGTACTCCAGCTCAGTCCCAAACTGTGGTTGATAATTCAGGTGTACTCACCCTCATTATGCTAAACTGTTCTTTTAATAAACAAAATGTAAAATTGTCTCCAAAAATGTGTTTTTTTCCGACATCTAAATCAGTACACAGGACTTTCCACAACTTAAATCTTTGGTGTAGTTTTTATATAAACGTGCCTCCCCCATACTCTGGAACGCTCTACTCCAGTAGATCAGGCTCTCACCTACTGTGGAAAGCTTCAAAAGGAACCTGAAGACCCATCTCTTCCAACAAGCCTACAACCTACAATTAAGCAGACTTTACACACTATGATATATCTATCGAGCTGTCGGCGGGGTTAAGTCGTAAGTGACGCACCTCCGGCATCGTTAGTGGTATCGTAGCGTGTGACCGCTATGAACGAGCAGAAATACTCACCTTCTCGTTCATCGCTGACACGTTGCTCATTTTCTAAAAATCGCACGTCCTGTTGTTCATCGTACCTGGAGCAGCACACATCGCTCTGTGTGACACCCCGGGAATGATGAACTGCAGCTTACCTGCTTCCCGTCGGCAATGCTGAAGGAAAGAGGTGGGCGGGATGTTACGTTCTGCTCATCTCCGCCCCTCCGCTTCTATTGGCTGGCCGCTGTGTGACATTGCTGTGACGCCGAACGTCCCTCCCCCTTCAGGAAGTGGATGTTCGCCGCCCACAGCGAGGTCGTTAGGAAGGCAAGTACGTGTGACGGGGGGGTTACAGCATTGTGGGACACAAATGATGAAGTCGGGTGCGATCGCAAATGCGATCGCACGAGAAATTGCAACGTGTAAAGCAGGCTTAACCCTCAGACCAGTACACCACTATGCAACCAACTCTGTCCTCACCTATTGTACCCTCACCCATCCCCGGTAGACTGTGAGCCCTCGCGGGCATGGTCCTCTCTCCTCCTGTACCAGTCTGTTTTTGTAATGTTCATGATTGTTGTACTTGTTTTTTTTTTAAGTATACCCTTTTCACTTATAAAGCGCCAATAATGGTATAATGGAATAATGGAATAAATGGCGCTATAATAATAATAATATATATATGCTTTTGTTATTTGTTTTTTTTAAGATGAGATTAGTTCCAAAAATAACTATATAACTATATTGTATTTTTTTTGTTCATAGAACCAAAAAAGAATATAATGTGCATTGATATATTGATTTGTATTTAGCGCCAAACCAGGGAAGCCTATTGGAATGTATTTTATTTTTGGGGAAAGGTTTTTCTGATTCCATATGATGGAATCTAAACTAGTTTTAGTAATACATTTATGGCTTGCTCACCCATAATACAGTACATGAGCTTCTATACTGTTCTTATATTCTGCTGATTTTGGCAAATAATTCAGAAAAAAATTGCATGAAGGCTATTTTCCCGGTAATGATACATTGATAAGTCTTCACTGTGTGAACAAACCATGTGGTGCTTATAGGATTCGGTGGTAACCAACAGGGGTCTTTCAGCATGAATATAAAGTAATGTATCACATATATAATGTATATTTTTACCCAGCATTCCTTTATACCAAATGAAACCCCCAAACACTAAACCACTTGAAGCTACTCATCATTATTTTATCGGAAAGGTATAAAACACTGTGTGGCATATTATAATTTCCTCATATACTTTGGATAAAAATTATTTCTCCAGAAGTGCATGGTTACACATTTTTTACTAGGTACTGCAATATATATTTTAATGTATGAAATGGGCTCCCAAGGTGATCTGTGCACCGGTCCATACTATTCATCTTCATGTGATGATAACAGGTAAGGTGTTTCTCACTAGGTAGAGAGTCACTTTAATCTTTCTACTTATGAAAAATGCATACTCTTGGTGTGTGCTCATTCATATATAACATGAATATTTCATGCACATCCTGTACTATAGGAAAGGTCCAAGCACCGTGTAGCTGAGTGTCCATCACCGGACCAAGTTAAAGGTTTGTTCATCCACAACAGCTACATCATTGTATCAAGACCCTTGTACCAATCCAACATTTAATGTGATTTATTTAGCAAGCCGGTGCTATGTGGTGCGCTATGGCTTATTTTTTCCATGGGTTATGTTACACTCTGCCTTTTTGTAGCTTTAAAGCATGATAAACATCTTTGTGAGCGCCATGTATTGTACCATTGGGATAAAGCAATATATTTTTATAAGGACGAGCAATGAATCCACTCATTTCAATCGGAAATATTTTAGAGCGTTGCTTTATATCGAAGAGTGATATTTGCCAAGACAAATCTTTCTTGGAGAACGTCTCCGATTTTTAATGATGCCACGCTAAAGATATCCACATTTACATTTTTATCTAACACCTCTCTCGCTGTCACTCTAAAAGCTGAGCAAAATGTGCATTTTGAATGACAAAATCAGATGCTAAAATGTAAGCAAATCAAATAAATGTGAAGATCATATTTGTAAATTCAACATCAGTATTCCTCATCTGTTGGAATAGATATGTACATTTCTATACCCATCAAACACTTAATAAAGGATGGCTCCTCTAGGCAATTTGCAAAGTATATTTTCATCTAGATCTATGTCACTGTAAATCAGGGATTTTTCAACTCACAGTTCTAAACAAATATAGGAAATCTGAGCTGGCCCGCTTTACCTTAAAACTCCATAAATCTAGTACATTGCTTTTACTTGTCAGTTAGCTTAAATTATCCAGAGTGCTTTATTTCTGTATATTTCTAAATTAGGGTTTAGTATAATCTGGATTTTCAGGAAAGCCGTTGGACATTTCTTTAAATATTCTAATAAGACAAAGTAGATATTGTATAAACTATGTATAAACTCCACCTATGGAGGATTACATTGGGGAGAAGAATTATTTTAGTGCCATGGAGAACTAGAAAACATACTATTCGATATCCAGATTTAGTTCTTGTCAGATACTTATGGAAATAATGGAATATACAGAAGTTCATTGAGGTATCAATCAAACATAGCAGTGATTGGTGGGGGTCTGGCATATAAAGAGATTATGTACAGATTATGTATAGTAATGAGCAAATCCAAGGTTTGTTGTTCGGTGTTCATACTGAACACAGACTTTTCAAAACTTCATGACGGGTCATGATGTTGGAGGCCTGTTTTAGAGTGAAGACATTTTTGGGCAACTGAGTAAATGTAACACCCAGACAGCTATACCTGTGCTGTCCAGCCCCTGTCCCCCCATGGGGACATCGGTTCTCTCATCTTCCCTGGTGTCCGTCCCGTCATCAGATCATGGTGCTGCCTCCCAGGGTTTGCACACACCTCACAGGCCTCCTTGAAATGCCTGTAGGGTGTGCAGGTAGTCACGCCCCTTTTCTTAAAGGGACAGTGCATCCTAACCCGGAAGTGTCTCCTAGGTCAGCTGAGAGGTTTCAGGTATTTAAGGCACCTTTCCCTTAAGGGAAGTACCTGGGCTACAAGTTAATTATGCTGCTAGTTCTCAGGTCCTTATTGCTGTTGTGGCTGCTGCCTTTATTGTGCTACATTCTGCTGCTGACTTGTGTTTATATTTTAGTGCTATACTAAGTTGCTGCAGCTACTATTATCCATGCCGGCCAGCTACTATGATACCCTCTGCTGCAAGTATCCATACCAGTCACTAATGCCGTTTCCATCTATCCATCCTTGGATACCGGATGGATCCATGACTCTGCCTGCTGCTGCCGTCACTTCAATCAGAGACTGTACTGTATCCATGGTGCCAGCTGCCGAAGTACCACAAATCCCCTGGGGCTGCCTCATGCTGGCCGCTTTCCAGCGTGTGGAGTGAATAACAAAAAAAATATTCTGGAGGTTGTGGGATTCAGTCATGAAGCACGTGGACCCCTCTTGCAGTCAAAATTCGAGATCACATTATGGTCAGATCTCCATATTTGCACAAACACAGCGTTGTGACAGTGCTTAATAAAAAGTGAACAAAAGGTCATTACTTAGCTGCTTAGTAAACAATTCAGCAGTGTTGGGTTAGTGCATAAAGTGAGAAATGGTTTAATTACGCAAAGCAGAGTGCTTTGATCCAACTTTTGCCACAAAGTCAAACCCTTTAGGGGACATTATTGCTTGTTTTGCATACTTTTCCAAGTAACTTATGCTTAGAATAATCACCAGTCTGAGGTTATCCACTCTGGCTTCAGTCATGGAGGCGCAACCAGCATAGTTTCAGTTGCCCTGCTTAGTGAGTGGCATCTGTAACCATGCCCCTGGGATTGACTGACAGTTGACTTTGTACTGATGCACAATGGAGTCGGCCATCAGTCATTGCTAAGAGTTGCCTGAAACCATGCTGGATGCAACTCTCTGAATGGAGCCCAAGGCTTTTGGGAGAAATAAAGTTAATTTCCTCACGGCAGCGGTGTTCTCAGTGTGGCGGCAATGCAGTGTCTGAGCGCTAGTAACTGGCAAATTAACCTCATATCTCCCTGTTCATGGTATTTTTTTACTTGACAGGTTCCAATAACTGCTGCTGTCTGAGTAGATTAACCTCTTAAGCGGGCTTTACACGCTACGACATCGCTAATGCGGAGTCGTTGGGGTCACGGAATTCGTGACGCACATCCGGCCGCATTAGCGATGCCGTTGCGTGTGACATCGATTAGCGATTTTGCATCGTTGCAAAACAGTGAAAAATCGCTAATCGGCGACACGGGGGTCCATTCCCAATTATCGTTACTTCAGCAGTAACGAGGTTGTTCCTCGTTCCTGCGGCATCACACATCGCTGCGTGTGACGCCGCAGGAGCGAGGAAGCTCTCCCTACCTGCCTCCCGGCCGCTATGCGGAAGGAAGGAGGTGGGCGGGATGTTACGTCCCGCTCATCTCCGCCCCTCCGCTGCGATTGGGCGGCGGTTCAGTGACGTTTCAGTGACGTCGCTGTGACGCCACACGGACCGCCCCCTTAGAAAGGAGGCGGTTCGCCGGTCACAGCGACGTCGCCGGACAGGTAAGTATGTGTGACGGCTCTGGGCGATGTTGTGCGGCACGGGCAGCGATATGCCCGTGTCGCGCAACAGATGGGGGCGGGTACGCACACTAGCGATATCGGGACCGATATCGCAGTGTGTAAAGTAGCCTTTAGTTAGATGCTACTATAAAGGTGGTGGAAGATTGCTGTCCCATTCCTATCCTTAAAGACACCAATCGTGTCATTGTATTGTAATATGTACAATGTCCTGCATCTTTTGCAAATATTATGCCACGTGAATTGTTTTGTGATGTAGAGTGATGTGTTAGTAATGAAATGTATAGTATAAGGTGAAATGTACCGTATATGAAATATTTTATGTGGTACTGTATTGCATAGCACTTGTTTAGGAAGTTTTAAAGCCTGCTTTACATGTTACAATTAATCGTGTGATCGCATTTGCGATCGCACCCGCCCCCATCGTTTGTGTGGCACGGGCAATTTCTTGCTCGTGTCACACAATCCTGTAACCCCCCGTCACACGCACTTACCTTGCAAACGACCTCGCTGTGGGCGGCGAACATCCACTTCCTGAAGGGGAAGGGACATTCGGCGTACAGCGACATCACACAGCGGCCGCCCAATGGAAGTGGAGGGGCGGAGATGAGCGGGACGTAAACATCCCGCCCACCTCCTTCCTTCAGCATTGCCAGCGGCCGCAGGTAAGCTGCAGTTCATCGTTCCCGGGGTGTCATACGGAGCAATGTGTGCTGCCCTGGGTACGATGAACAACAGGACGTGCGATTTTTAGAAAATGAGCGACGTGTTAGCGATGAACGAGAAGGTGAGTATTTCTGCTCGTTCATAGCTGTCACACGCTACGATATCACTAACGATGCCGGATGTGCATCACTTACGACGTGACCCTGCTGACATCTCGTTAGATATATCGTAGCGTGTAAAGCCCGCTTTAGACTGTAGAGTAAGCAACAGTTAAGCATTGGGACCACAGGAGAGGTCAAGCGAAAGAAAAAGTGATGGTTCATTCTAGAAGTGCCACTGAAGACCTAGTGAGCGAAAGTGACCCACATATAGTCAGTCAGTCGTGAAGGTTGCATACAGTGGGTGTTTTGTGGCAACAAAAGAGAAGGAGATGGAAGGCGAGATAGCGTGAACCTCAAGTGTTGACAGAGACATGGAGTATGAACAGCATTAAAACGAGAGACCATTCCTTGAATGGAGTGTTACCTAACAATAGGATCTGGAGGACACTAGTGGCCAGGCCCCTTACCTGCCAAGGTACCGGGTTAACCTTAACAGGTGTGTGACTGTAGTCCACCACCAGAGCAGTTTTGCTCTAAACATCCTGAAGTGTCAAACTTTTCTCCTATCATGATGGAACCCTTAAGGAGAGTGAACTTGGGACTGCTGAAAGGGAAAGTGACCATAACAGAATTTGCTGTAGCGCTGCACTGGGTTTTGCTGGCACTTACAGAACCAGTTAGATTTGAAGCAACCTTGAACTTGAACTGTGTCTGATAATACTGTACACAAGTGTAATGAGCTGAAAGATGTGTGCCCGCTATCAGGAGCTATCTGTAATGTTGCTGGCCAGAATAAGCCGTTGAGAAATATGATGTTTGAAATGGACTGTTGGTCTCCTTGTGAGTGTTAGTCATTATCTAGTCCTTGCCAGCTAATGTTAATAGCCGTATGCAGCCTGCATGGCCTCACAAACCCAGTAAGGACCATGTCTTTCATGTTATGTGACGGGGCTTTTGGAGTCAATCACTTGCCAATGACTACCACCCCTAACCACTCTACACTGTTATCAGTTGTGACCGTGGCATTTGAGAGGTTGGAAATTGGATGCTGACACCTCCATGTCTACCATGTTTGTAAACTTTTAAAGCCTATAGGAGAATAGTCATTTTACAATAGACTGGAATATCACACTATTGCAGTGCATTTTTTTATACAATCACAGATTCAAATTCACTAGTGGTATTAATAAAATCTAGAAAAACCTATCATATATAAAAACATACAGTATATATTAAAAGATCATCCTACTTTTTTGTACCATGATTAAGGCATTGGCATATGGCACCACCGAAATGTGTTGGTTTTGAAAGGGCACTTTGTCAATTTGCTTACAATTTTTGTAATGCCACGATCTATCTGGATGTTGTCATGATCCAGGACCAGTATTCTCCACTCCAGAGTTTTCCAAAACAGGCCTTGACATGTCAGGGGTTAACTCCCATCAGCCTCATTCTAGTTTCAGGAGACGCTATACTGGTCCCTGCACTTGCATACCTGTGCTGGTTATACTTTTGCTCTGCAGCCTGTGACTGGCTCTAGTGAGACTTCCAGTTTGACCTGACTCCTTGTTACCGTGCCCTGACCTGTACCTTCCCCTTTTCGTCCATCTGTCCCAATCCTTGACTTCCCGGTCCTGTCAGTTGTTTACCCATCCTGGCTCATTCTCCTTCCCGTGTTTGAGTCTACTCATCCTCTGGTGTTGTCTTCTGTTCCCTGTGAATTTTTTGTTTCCCTCTGCATACCTAATCTCCTTGCGTCCGACTTCTGTTGTTTTCTGACCTGATTTTGATCCTCCCTTTGCAGTGACCTAACTTTCCTGGCTAGACCCTGTCTGCTTGACTACTCTATTGCCCCCTGGTGGTTTGCCAGTGAATTGCCAGCTGAAGTTACTCTGCTGTACTTCAACCTCCTTTCTGTTACAGTGTTACTTTGACTCTCCTTCACTACTTTGCTGCCATCTAGTGGGGAATACGTGGTACTGCGTCTTACCAGATGTTTGTACACCGTGACAGATGTTTTATCTTTTGATACATTAAAAACTGTTTTTTTCACACCTGCTACATTGGTTTTACTGAATTGCTGGATTTCTGCTGCTTTTCTTACTTTTTTTTTAATCACTGCATATTTAACTGTTTGAACAAATAATATTATAATTAGGGATTAGCAAACCTGTGGCTATAGCGAACCAACATGGTAAAAAAACCCCATACATGTCAATGGGGAGCCCAAGTTCGGGCTGTAAAATGGTCGTAGTAAGGGCTAGGGGGCTGCAAAAGTAACCTAAATTGGAAAATAGCATTCAATTGCCCTGCAAACAAATGTGGATAGGTACATAACTTAAAGAGCTTCTGTAACCATAGTTATTATGGTTACATAGCAAGTAAATGAAGAAACTAAAAATTTTAACAGTTACTAGACATGAGCGATGTTTGAAGCGAACCATTCACCAATTTCAAATTCGAGTTGTTTTGGGCGGTGTTCGAGTTGTTCGACGAACTCGAATGATTTGCTTCATGTTCGACCGTTCGAGTTACCGTTCGATCACCAAAAGCGTAGCTAGTTACTAGCTGGCTTTTCACTGTAATACTGTCAGTCACTGTTACTAATAATATTATCAAAAGTTAAGCGTATAGTGTGCGGGGGGGGATGGGGTTTAGATCAGTTCTGCTGAGTGCTGAAAGAATGGCAATCACCATTTTTTTTTTCTTAACTGGGTGTACAGTGGGATGGGCAAGGCTGTCAGCCAATCACAGACTCCCACACAGTAAAGTGGATTTTTGCCAGACAAGCAAGGGCATGTGTCATCGGCTGTGCGTGTCACATGTCCTTGCCCTATAAGACCCGGCCATTTTCTTCATCGCCGCCATTATTTCACTGCTGCGGGTGTGTGACAGTCACCGCTCCCGCTGCTGCTGTGGGCGCTATACACTTAAAAAGTGCAATCTACACATCGGTTTAGGGATTAGCGACTACTTCTAATTTCAGCCCTTTTCAGGGCTAGATTAAAGCAGTTCATTTTTGCTAAGCAGGTCTGTGCCAGCGCTGTGCAAGGGTTTATCACAGCGTCTGTCTAAATCAGCTCTGGCAATTCCTTGGGGCATAGTATCATTATCTGGGATAATCAGTGCACGTTCCTCTGCTGACCAGAAAGCTAAACCACCTGTGCATTCTACACCACCTCTCCATTTCTGCTACGCAATTTTAAGTGCAAAAAGTGCAGGCAATTCCTTGGGGCATAGTATCATTGTCTGGGATAGTCAGTGACGTTCCTCAGCTGACAAGAAATCCACACCACCTCTGCATTCTACACAACCTCTCCATTTCTGCTACGCAATTTTAACTGCAAAAAGTCCAGGCAATTATTTGGGGCATAGTATCAGTGTCTGTAATAGTAAGTGACCTACCACTGCTGTCAAGAAAGCTGCACCACCTCTCTATTTCCACTAGCCATTTTTTAAAAGAAGGTAGTCCAGGAAATTCTTTGGAGCATAGTATTAGTGTCTGTGATAGTCAGTGACCTATCACTGCTGTCAAGAAAGCTACACCACCTCTCTATTTCTGCTACACAATTTTTAACTGCAGGTAGTCCAGCCAATCTGTGTGGAAGGTGCAGACGTAGATATAATGTTACCTTCTTCCAAAGGTGGTGCTCTCGATGTCTGAGAGACCTCAACACCAGCAGCTGTTTCCATTTCCAAACCAACTGACAACCTGCCAATCACACTGCCTGTTGCGGGTAAAGGGGTGGAAGGTCTGCATCCAAAAGCATGTGTGACTGCTGTCCCCACAGTCACAGAGGATGAAGAGCACGCAGATGCACTTGATGGGGCAGACGATGGTTGCACCGCCCCGCTAGGCCGCATTGTAGCACAGTGACCTTCCCACTGCGACTTATGCTTCATTTAAAGTCGTGTACAGTGTGGGCTCCCCAATATACAGCAAAACCATGCACCAGGAAAAGAACTCTAGGGAGTTGGGTTGATAAATGATTGTTTAACTTTGACAAAACAAACAATAACAACCATGCATAAAACAGAAAGAATAGAACAATCTATACACAAGTCCAAAAGCCTACACACCTATGCTGCGCCACTCATAATGGCGATTTATACCCCCTTCTCACCAACCTTTGCCTAACCAAGGGACTGTCTAAACACTTGCCTATTACCTGGTAATCCCTCTGCGTAGCAGGAGTAATTGTGTGTGTGTGTGTGTGTGTGCGTGTGTACGCGTGTGTGCGAACACGACTTACCAGTGGCGCAGCACAAGAGCTTACAACTTATCTACTAAACATAGACAAAACCCATTAAACCCCCTGAATACCCTTGTTTGCTGAAGCCTCACAGATAAGACGGATGATAAAAGTGCTAAGGCAAACCACACAGCTCAGCAACACAGTCCTGGAAATCTTGTAAAGCAACAGTCAATGCAAACATGTGTCGCTGTCCCTCTAGGATTTTAACTGAAACTGACAGAGCAGAGGCAGCAAGTCTTATTGTCTATATAGTCGGCCTAAGCAGAACAGATATGTGTTTTGATACCAAAACAAAGTGTTGTGTGCACGCAGTCCTGGCTGGGCCCAGCCTACCATACCCCAGTACTGTAGTGCCCAGTTGCCATAAATACAGACTTGACGATCCTCTCACGGTAATCAGTATAGCCAGTAGAGATGAGCCACCCCCCTGGAGTTCGAGTTCGGTTCGGTTCGTCAAACCATTCGTCGAACTCTCGAACCCATAGGAAACAATGGGAGGCAATCACAAACACATAAAAACACCTGGAAAACACCCTCAAAGTTGTTGAAAAGGTGACAAAGTCTTTGCTGAACCATGACTTGTTCATCTTGGCTCAATTTTAAAAACACTGCAAGAAAGGGTTACTCCAAGTGGAGTCTCCCTTTTTTCCAAAAATTGGGCCACACACACACCCACCCCTTCAGTGGCAGCACTTGTGTCCCAGTTGTACACTTCACAGGTAGATTTGCATCAAGCCCATTCAAAAATACGCCAGCCTTAACTGTCCCCAGGATGGCACCGGGTTGGTAGCAAAGTCTTTGCTGATCCCAGCTCTGTTCATCTTGGATCATTTTTAGAATCACTGCAAGCAAGGGTTACTCCAAGCGGAGTCTCCTTTTTTTCCAAAAATTGTGCCACACAGACACCCCTTCACTGGCAGCACTAGTGCCCCAGTTGTACACTTCACAGGTAGATTTGCATCAAGCACATTCAAAATTACGCCAGCCTTAACTGTCCCCAGGATGGCACCGGGGTAGGTAGCAAGTCTTTGCTGATCCCAGATTTGTTCATCTTGGATCATTTTTAGAAACACTGCAAGCAAGGGTTACTCCAAGCGGAGTCTCCCTTTTTTCCAAAAATTGGGCCACACAGACACCCCTTCACTGGCAGCACTTGTGCCCCAGTTGTACACTTCACAGGTAGATTTGCATCAAGCACATTCCAAATACACAAGCATTTACTCTCCCCAGGATGACACAGGGGTAGTAAAGTCCTTGCGGATCCATGACTTGTTCATTTTGATGAACGTTAGTCTGTCCACATTGTCACTCAACAGACACGTGCGCTTATCTGTCAGCACACACCCAGCAGCACGAAGACACGTTCAGAGACAACACTGGCAGCTGGACACGACAAGATCTCCAACGCGTAAGTGGCTAGCTCAGACCATTTTTCAAGATTTGATGCCCAAAATGAGCAAGGCTCCAGTTGCAAAGTCATTGCGTCGATGTTTATTTGGAGATACTCCTGTATCATCCTCTGCAGCCGTTGACTATGTGTCAGACTTCTTGTCTCTGTTGGCCTTGCAAAGGATGGTCTAAAAAAATTATGAAACGGTTCAATAAAATTGCTGTTACCAGCACCAGATATGGTGCTGCTGGTATGGTTAGACTGTTGATGACGAGACTACCCATGTTTGTCAAGTTACAACTGGGAGATTCACTCCGTGCACCACTGGGGTTTGGTAGAAAAGCCGAGCTAAGATTGAGTAACAGCTTCTGCTGATACTCCTGCATACGTGCGTCGCTTTCTATGGATGGAATTATTTCACAAAATTTAGACTTGTACCAGGGATCTAATAGTGTGGCAACCCAGTAGTCATCATCCATCACTGCTAATTTTGACAATCCAAAGGTCATATTGTAGGTAGTGCAGCAAGAAGGCGCTCATGTGTCTTGCGCATCCATGCAGATCAAGTCCTTGCTGTGTTTGTGGCATAGAGGTGCTAACCGTTCTTTCTTCCTCTGACATCTCCCCCCCAACCTCTTTCAACTGAAAGGTGACCAAGGTCTCCCTCATCTGCTGAGTCTTCCATGTCCATGGACAGTTTGTCCTCCATTTCTTCATGTTCTCCTGCACCTTCCTCAACATTTTGCCTGCTAGAATGCACCCTTGTTAATCCCTCTCCCCCACCGTCCCATGCCTGCCGCCTTGGTGATGATGAACGTCTGGACCTTAGTAATGTTGTTATCCCTTGCGCATATGAATCCTCCTGTACTTCCTCCCCTTCCTGTTGAACCCACCCCCTGACTCCGAATAGTGTTTAGCGTGTGCTCTAGCATGAAAATGACTGGAATTGTCATGCTGATATTAGCATTGGTAGCGCTAAACATATTCGTCGCCATGTCGAAACTGTGCAGAAGGGTGCATAGGTCCTTGATCTGAGACCACTCCATCAGGGTGATCTGTTCTACCTCTGCATCTCGTTCGCCCAGGCTATACGTCATGACGTATTGCACCAGTGCTCGACGGTGCTGCCACAGTCACTGTAACATGTGGAGAGTCAAATTCCAGCGTGTCGGCACATTGCATTTCAGGCGATGAACCGGCAGGCCGAAAAACTTCTGGAGCAATGGAAGTCGCTCAGCTGCGGCGGTTGAACAGCGGAAGTGAGCAGACAGTTTTTGTGCCCTGTTCAGAAGGCCATCTAGGCCGGGATAGTGTGTTAAAAATTGCTGGACAACAAGGTTCAACACATGAGCCATGCAAGGCACGTGTGTCAACTTGCCCAGGCAAAGGGCCGCACCCAGGTTTGCAGCATTGTTGCACACGGCCTTACCTGGCTGCAGGTTGAGTGGAGACAACCATTTATGAAACTCGGACAGCAGAGTTGCCCACAACTCAGCCGCTGTGTGACTCTTATTTCCAAGATATTTCAAGCTAAAGACCTCCTGATGCCATTGTGCTCTTCTTCCCGCATAGTAAGGAGGTGTGTGTGATTCCTTGTGCGCAGTTACAACGCTGGTGGCCTGACCAGGCAGGCTTGGGGCGGAGGTGGAGGACCCGGTGGAGGTTGAGGAGGCAGAAGCGTTTGAGCAACCTATACATACAAAGGATTGACGCACAAGTTGTGGGAACGGCAAGACTTGTTCACCAGACCCTTCTCCATCTATCACCATAGTTACCCAGTGCCCAGTCAGCGACATGTAACGTCCCTGTCCATGCTTACTGGTCCAAGTATCGGTGGTAAAATGCACCCGTTCACACACAGAGTTTCTCAAGGAAGCGGTGATGTTGTGTGTGACATGCTGGTGTAGCGCAGGCACACCTTTCTTGGAGAAGTAGTGGCGACTGGGAATCTGGTACTGGGGCACTGCGACGGACATAAGGTCTTGAAAATCCTGTGTGTCCACTAGGCGGAAAGGCAGCATTTAGGTAGCCAAGAGCTTACAGAGGGATAAAGTCAACCTCTTAGCTTTTTCATGGGTCACAGGAAATGGCCTTTTATTTGTCCACATCTGAGGGACAGAGATCTGGCTGCTGTGTGTAGACTGTGGTGAGTAGGGTGTCCCTGGAAAAATGTAGGTGTGTGAGGAAAGTGCAGGCATAGACATGAGGTTGCCTTCATCCAACGTTGGTGCTATCGATGTCTGAGAGAGCTGTACACACGCACTTGTTTCCCCTTCCAAACCAACTGACAACCTAACAAGCAAACTGCCTGTTTCGGTTACAGTGGTGGAAGGTGTGCGTGGAAAACCAGGTGTGACAGCTGTCCCCCCAGTAATAGAAGATGAAGAGCGCGTGGATGCACTGGAAGGGGCAGGCGGTGGTTGGCCCACTACGCTAGGCCGCATTGCAGCACAGTAAGCTTCCCACTGGGAATTATGCTTGGTATTCATGTGATGATTCATGGAAGAAGTTGTCAAACTTGTGAGCTTTTTGCCTCTACTTATAGATTCACGACAAATTTTACAGATCACATGATTTGGGAGATTCTTTGCAAGGTCAAAAAAGGACCAGGCTAGGCAAGGCTTAAAGGACATGTGACCTGCAGAGCCACCCCAACTTGTGCTCAGAGGCAGAGTGGTGGCTGAGGATGCAGTTGTAGGCATGCTACCAGTACACCGACTCTGTCCAGGAAGGCGCAAGGTAACTTCGTCGTCAGTTGCATCCTCCTCCACCGCCGCTGTTGACCTCCTCAAGTGCCTGACTGTGGGTTGACAGTAAGTGGGATCTAGAACTTCATCATCAAGCATTGTGTTTGCACTACCCTCACCCTCAGACCGAGCCTCTTCCTGCCCTGACCGAATATTTAAGTTGTCATCCCAATCTGGTATCTGCGTCTCATCGTCATCAGTATGTTCCTCATTGTCACCACCAACAGGTGTTACAGTTTGGGAACGAGGGTCTACATTATGCTCAGAAACTTGGTCCTCAGGGCCTGAATCTGAGTCACAAAGGTTCTGGGCATCACTGCAGACCATTTCCTGGTCTGTACCCACTTTAGCTTGGGAGCAGACCTCTGATTCCCAGGTTATAGTGTGACTGAACAGCTCTGCAGACTCAGCCAGCTCTGGTACACCATACTGTGAAGGGCAGGTTGAGACTTGAGAGCTGGGAGAAAGCAATTGTAATTGGGATGACAACTCAGAGGACTGGTTTTTTTTTTATGTGGTAATTGAGGTGGAGGAGAGGGCACTTGTTGGAGCACTTGAGATCCATTCAAGCATGTTCTTTTTTTTGTGCATTATCTACCTTTCTTACAGTTGTTCGGGTCCGTAAAAAAGGGAGCACATCGGATTGTCCACGGAAAGTAGTAGACATCTTACTTTTCCAGGAAGATGGCTTTTCTTCCACAGATGTTAATGTAGTTTTGCCACCTTCCCCACGGACACAAACTTTTTTTCCTTTTCCAACACGCCTGTTCCCCTTTCCAACAGCATCTGTCCTTTTGCCACTCATTTTGTTAGCGACAAGATTAGTCACTTACAATGTGGTAGCAAAAATTGAGAGGTGGTGTAGATTTCAGAGGTGGTGTAACTTTATTGACAGCTGAAGAACCAACACTGACTATCCCTGACAATGCAACTATGGCCCTAAAACTGGCAGCACTGTTTGCTATAAGAATAGCGTAGCTAAAATGTGCAGGAGGGTAGAAAGCAGAGGTGGTGGGACTTGCTTGGCACAAGTGGGACACAAAATTAGTATAGCAGACACTTTTTGGATGCCACTTATGTCCAGTACTGTTTGCTATAAGAATAGCGTAGCTAAAATGTGCAGGAGGGTAGAAAGCAGAGGTGGTGGGACTTGCTTGGCACTGGTGGGACACAAAATTAGTATAGAAGCCACTGTTTGGTTGGCACTTATATTCAGCACTGTTTGCTATAAAAATAGCGCAGCAAAATGTGCATCAGGGTTTAATGCAGAGGTGCTGGTAAATGCTTGGCACCAGTGGGACACAAAATTAGTATAGCAGCCACTGTTTGGATGCCACTTATATTCAGCACTGTTTGCTCTAAAAATAGCGTAGCAAAATGTGCATCAGGGTTTAATGCAGAGGTGCTGGTAAATGCTTGGCACCAGTGGGACACAAAATTAGTATAGCAGCCACTGTTTGGATGCCACTTATATTCAGCACTGTTTGCTCTAAAAATAGCGTAGCAAAATGTGCATCAGGGTTTAATGCACAGGTGCTGGCAAATGCTTGGCACCAGTGGGACACAAAATTAGTAGAGCAGCCACCTTTTTGGATGCCACTTATGTCCAGCACTGTTTGCTATAAAAATATCGTGGCAAAAGTGGGCAGGTGGGTACAGTGGCCGGGTTCTCTGGGTCAGTGGACAGGAAAGGAAGCCTCACTTTCTATCCCTCTTAATGGTGAAATGCAGCAAGGAATTCTCTGAGCTTAGGTACACAGACGCTGTTATCTGAAGCTATATACAGCATTTCAACGGACCTGCCTGTCACCTAAGGCTCTGAGCCCGAGAAAATGTGCCCTGAAAAGGACTGAAATAAACTTCTGTCCCCAATCTGTAGAGCGCTGTGTGTGTAGCGTACACAGCCGGAGCGGTGCCAGGAGCTGCGTGAGCGGTGACTCTCACCTACACGCAGAAAGCAGATAATGGCGCCTTGAGAGAAAATGCCCATATTTATAATGCAAGTACATGTGACATGGACAGCCTATGACACATGCCCTTGCTTGTCTGGCAAAAAAAGACCACTTTGCTGTGTGTGTGTCTGGGTTTGGCTGACATGCTGGCCTGCCCCACTGCACGCGCGCTTGGGAAAAAAAAAAATGGCGATCGCCATTATCCCAGCAGCACTGATCTAAACGCGCCGCCCCCGCACACTATACACTGAAATTAGATAATAGTGTGAATCACAGAATGACTCACACTATTACAGTGAAAAGCCAGCTAGTAAATAGCTAGGCTTTTGGCTGATCGAACCGTTCTCGACCGTAACTCGAGCTATCAAGCTTTTAGCATAAAGTTCGCGTTCGATCTCGAGCACCCCCAAAATCACTCGAACATGAAATTGGCGAACCTCGAACATCACTCAACTCTAAAAGCCAGCAACTGAAAAATGGCGGTCCCCGGCACAAGATGCTGGTCACAGGCGTTACTGTCCTCCTCACCAAACTCCAACACAAGTCTCCTCACAATCCACCTAAGTGTTTCCTCGGCGGCTCCTTTCTGTTACGCACACCTTTCGCTTTTCCTTCTGCTCACATACAGCACCTCCTCCGGTCTCCAAGTCCACAGCTGAAGACCGTTTTGCTATTGCTATAGTGACCAAACAGTCAAAGGCAGCTGCAAAACAGCGGCCCCTTGTGGATGGTCAGCAACAATGCATACAATGAACGGCAAATAAGCATCTTGCATTCACAGTGGATAAAGGTCATCAATACACCCTCACCTATTACTTCATATCCATGTGACGGTTCATGGACGAAGTACTCAAACTAGTGAGTTTTTGGCCTCTACTTACAGATTGGTGACAAATCGGGTTATTCTTTGTGATATCAAAAAAAGGCCCAGGCTAGGCAAGGCTTACAGCCCATGCAACCTGCAGAGCCACCACGACTTGTGCTCAGAGGCAGAGTTGTGGCTGAGGACTCAGTTGTTGACGTGCTTCCAGTACTTTGTCTCTGTCCAGGAAGACGCAACCTAACCTCGTCGTCAGTAGCATCCTCCCCCACCTCCTCTGCTGACCTCATTGACTGTCTGACTGTGGATCGACAGTAAGTGGGGTCTCCAACCTCATCATCACCCTGTGTGTTTTCACTCCCATCGTCCTGACTCCTCAGAGCCAATCTCTTCCTGCCCTGACCGAATAGTAAAGTTGTCGTTCCAATCAGGTATCTGAGTCTCATCAGCATGCTCCCCATTGTCTACACCAAGAGGAGTTACAGTTTGGGAATGAGGGTCTACATTATGCGCAAAACCTTCTTCATCTGGGCCTGGATCCGACTCACAAAGCTTCTGGGCATCAGTGCAGATCATTTCCTTGTCTGGACTCACTGCAGCTTTGGAGCAGACCTCTAATTCCCAGGCTATAGTGTGACTGAACAGCTCTGCAGACTCAACCATGTCTGTTACCCCATACTCAGCAGGGCGGGTGGAGACTTGAGGGCTGGTAGGAAGCAAGTGCGATTGGGGTGACACCACAGAGGAATGGAGTATTTGGGATATTGAAGTTAAGGTGGAGGAGAGGCCACTTGATGGAGCACTTGAGATCCATTCAAGCACCTGCTATTTTAGTGCCTCATCTACATTTGGTAGTGATGGTCGTGTTTGTAACAAAGGGATCATATCAGATTATCCACGGGAAGAAGTAGACATTTTATTTTGGCTGGAAGATGGTGTTACAAATCGGTGCCGCCGTAGCCGCAAGCAGCCTGCTGCGGTTCCAGTTGCGCACAGGCGTCGGCTGCCATTTTTGGCCATGCCTTGGGTCATCCAGCTGACTGCTTCCGCCTTCACGTCTAAGTGTGGAGAGGCGGCTAGTGCGCATGCGTGTGCCGATTTAGCCCAGCCACAGCCTAAGTCCAGTGTTTCGCGTAGTGAGCATGCTCAGCCTGACTGTGCCATTCCTGAGGCTAAGTCCTCAGTTCGGGCTACTGAGAATGCTCCCACACTTAGTGCGAAAAGCCTCTTTGCACAGGTACTTGGACTCTGTGCCGTTTCTAAGTCCTGTGTTGTGCCTACTGAGCATGCTCAAGCTCATAGTCTGTTTTCTGAGACTGTTGTTCAGGCTACTGAGCATGCTCAGGCACTTAGTGCATCAGAGGCTAGGTCCGGTAAGAACCTTACTGGCCATGTCCGTGAGATGGAAGGCCCTGATAGGCCAGAGGGCATCAGGTGTCCTTATGATGTGGCCACTCCGGACTGGCTCGCAGAGGCCCGCCACTATGACTTGGCACCTCAACATTGTTCGTCAGACGATGACTGGTGAGGTGTTTGGGGCGTGGCTGCCATGAAGTCATCAGTGAAGTGGCGGTTCCGGATAGGCCACTGGTTATGTCAATGATAACGTGGCACTCTGCTAATGGCTCCCGGAGGTGCATTATGGTCCACCCTGGGTTGGGGCGGACCCAGGTTATAGAAGGGGCTGGAGACAACATGGAGGTGCGCAGTATTCTTTTATACTCAGACAGAGCACACCTCAATGTGTTGAACCCATTGCGGCTTTAGGACAGAGGTAAGCAGGGATAGGGTGTCGGTGCTGGATGCCACCACACTTGGTAACGCGGCACGGTTACGGCCAGCTCCTGTCCTACCAGTCCCGCAAGTGCAGCCCAGTGGCATTAACTGGGCTGCTGCTGCTGCGCCTGCTGTCCACAGGTGTGCCCCCTATGCCCACAGACAGCGTACCCCAGGGCCCCTGTGTTGCTAGCAGGGAGTTCCTGGGCTGGGTGTGTGGACCCTGTGACTCTCTCCTGATCCGAGTGTCGTCTAACTCTGGTCAGGCTCCTATTAGTTTCAGAGCCACCCAGCTCTGTATCCTCCGCCTAACCATCGGGTTGCCAGCATCTCCTTTTCCATCTGGGAGCACTGTGGACCCCGACTAGCAATTGGGACATATACCACCTTGTCCTAATCTGCCAGTCCCCCCGTAACAGATGGTGTTTTTTTCAGCAGATGTTACTGTTGCTTTACCACCAACTCCATGGACAAAAACTTTATTTCCCTTTCCAACACGCCTGTTCCCCTTTCCACCAGCATCTGGCCTTTTTCCACTCATTTTGCATATGACCAAATTTGCAACTCTGCAGGGACACCATACTCAACGCCATCTCAGCACAGCAGCCAGCCCTCGGTCCCTCAAATGTGGACAAGTAAAAGACCATTTCCTCCTAGCCATGACAAAGCGGTGAGATTCATTCTGTGCTCCACTCGTATTTAGTGGAAAAGCTGATCTAAGATTGTGTAACAGCTTCTGCTGATACTCCTGCATACGTGCATCCCTTTCTATGGCAGAAATTATTTTCCCAAATTTAACCACAGATACCACTTAAGTGGCATCAATTTTCCCACAGTTGCAAACAGTTAATTTCATGAAGCACATTCAAAAATCCACAAGTCCTTGCGGATCCATGACTTGTTCATCTTGATGAACGTTAGTCTGTCCACATTGTCACTGGACAGAAGCGTGCACTTATCTGTCAGCACACCCCCAGCAGCACTGAATACACGTTCCGAGAGAACACTGGCTGCAGGACACAACAAGATCCCCAAGGCGTAAGTGGCGAGCTCAGGCCATTTTTCCAGATTGGAAGCCCAAAATGAGCAAGGCTCCAGTTGCACAGTCATGGCATCGATGTTCATTTGCAGATACTACATCTGTGTCTTCTCCTCCTTTTACTCATCTAGCTCTTTTCTTTTTGCATGAGTATATGTACTTGTCACTTTTCCATGTGTTTGTGGTGTCTTCTGAGTTGTTTGTCACCTTTTGGACACCTTAGAAGGTGTTTTCTATGTGTTTGTATGTGTTTGTGTTTGCCTGCCATTGTTTTCAATGGGGTTTGAAGGTGTTCGTAGAACGTACGACGAACACACCCGCCGTTTGACGAACCGAACTCGAGCACTAGGGGTTGACTCTTCACTAACAGTTACCCCAGAGGTATGGATTTCAGAGATTCTCCACAGACCAATAATGTAAAAAAGCCTGTGCCCCCAGTTCATCCACACAGTCAAGATTACCAGACTTCACTCACAAAGTAACAAATTTAACAACTTTCCTCTATGTCAGGGGTCTCAAACTTGGCTGGGTTTATTGGCCGCACATAGAAAAAAAAATATTTCGGGGGGGGGTGCATTCTTTGCAGGGCCAAGTGACATTTTAGTGATTCCATGTATTATCTTTTATACACCTTTGGATCACTTTTTGTGATAATTTTTTGCTTGTTTATTAAAACAAATCTGCACTTTTTTGCTACGTTTATATGTAAAAAAGCATTTTTAATGGTAAAAATGTTTTGATCACTTTCTTGTGCCCAGTAATAATGTACCCATCTTTGTGCCCAGTAGTAATGTGCCCATCCTTGTGCTCAGTAGTAATGTGCCCATTCTTGTGCCTTGTAGTAATGTGCCCATCTTTGTGCCTAGTAGTAATCTACCCATCCTTGTAGCATTATGCCCATCCTGCAGCATTGTGCCCAAGTAGCAATATCCCCAGTCCTCGATGACCCTATTATGCCATTCTTGACATACAAAAAAAAGATTCTTCTCACCTTTCCTCCGTTCCCCCTGTTTTCTCTTAACTGCTTGTTGTGGCCTGCAGACCCGTAAACCCAGTGATGATTGCGTTGCTATGCAGGGGGCCATCACTCGCAGCACTTTACTAAACTTGATTCATTTGCAGCACAGCACGCACTTAGGAGCTCTCTGCACTCTTCAAATCACAGGCAAGCAGGTGACTTCATACAGCGATGTTACCTGCTTGACATTGGATACACTATATCAATAGCAACAGTGCTGCTGTGCCTACAAACCCTGTGTACAATCCTCAAGGCACCCTCTTCTACAGTCATGGCCAAAAGTTTTGAGAATGCTACAAATATTAATTTTTACAAAGTCTACTGCTTAAGTTTTTCTAATGGCAATTTGCATATACTCCAGAATGTCATAAAGAGTGATCAGCTTAACAGCAATTACTTGCAAAGTCAATATTGGCTAAGAAAATGAACTTCAACCCCCAAAACACATTTCAACATTATTGCATTCCTGCCTTAAAAGGAGCAGCTAACATTGTTTTAGTGATTGTTCACCAGCCCTGTCCTCATCAACACCCACACCTGTGTTAGTGGAACAATCAGTCATGATTAAGTAAGAACAACACCACTGGACACTTTAAAAGGAGGCTGGTGCTTGGTATCATTGTTTCTCTTGAGTTAACCATGGTTATCTCTAAAGAAAATGTGCAGCCATCATTACTCTGCATAAAAATGGCCTAACAGGGAAGAGTATCGCAGTTACAAAGATTGCACTTCAGTCAACAATCTATCGCATCATCAAGAACTTCAAGAAGAGAGCTTCCATTGTTGCCAAAAAGGCTCCAGGGCGCCCAAGAAGTACCAGCAAACGCCAGGACCATATCTTAAAACTGTTTCAGCTGCGGGATCGGACTACCAGCAGTGCTGAGCTAGCTCAGCAATGGCAGCAGGCTGGTGTGAGTGCTTCTGCACGCACTGTGAGGCGGAGACAGCTTGAGCAAGGCCTGGTTTCAAGGAGGGCAGCAAAGAAGCCACTTCTCTCCAGAAAAAACATAAGGGACCGACTGATATTCTGCAAAAGGTACAGGGAGTGGACTGCTGAGGACTGGGGTAAAGTTATTTTCTCAGATGAATCCCCTTTTTGATTGTTTGGGACATCTGGAAAATAGCTTATTAGGAGAAGAAGAGGTGAGCGCTACCACCAGTCTTGTCTCATGCCAACTGTTAAGCATCCTAAAACGATTCATGTGTGGGGTTGCTTCTCAGCCAAGGGAATCGGCTCACTCACAGTCTTGTCTAAAAACACAGCCATGAATAAAGAATGGTACCAGAATGTCCTCCAAGAGCAACTTCTCCCAACTGTCCAAGAGCAGTTTGGCGCCCAACAATGCCTTTTCCAGCATGATGGAGCACCTTGCCATAAAGCAAAGGTGATAACTAAATGGCTCATGGAACAAAACATAGATATTTTGGGTCCATGGCCTGGAAACTCCCCAGATCTTAATCCCATTGAGAACTTGTGGGCAATCATCAAGAGACGAGTGGACAAACAAAAAACAACAAATTCTGGCAAAATGCAAGCATTGCTTATGCAAGAATGGACAGCTATCAGTCAGGATTTGATCCAGAAGTTGATTGAGAGCATGCCAGGGAGAATTGCAGAGGTCCTGAAGAAGAAGGGTCAACACTGCAAATATTGACTTGCTGCATTAACTCATTCTAACTGTCAATATAACCTTTTGGTACTCATAATATGATTGCAATTATATTTCTGTATGTGATGTTAACATCAGACAAACACAATTAAAAACCAGAGGGCAACAGATCATGTGAAAAAATAATTTTGGTGTCATTCTCAAAACTTTTGGCCATGACTGTATGCATTAATGCTACAGTGCACCTCATCTTTCATCCTCCAGACACCCACTATACAGCGACTCCTGACTAAGACCCAGGCAGGTCAAAACGTCTGATTGCATAGTTGCAATTCCTTATTTAATAAAATATGCCACATTTTGCATCACATACATCGAGTGCAGTGAATCCGTTTAGGATTTCATACTAAGGTCTTTGACCCAATTTTCACTTGCACCACCATCATAATAAGGTGTACTTTGCACACTACGACATCGCAAGCTGATGGTAGTGATGCTGAGTGCGATAGTCCCCACCCCCGTCGCAGCTGCGATATCTTGTGATAGCTGCCATAGCGAACATTATCGCTACGGCAGCTTCACACGCACTTACCTGCCCTGCAACGTCGCTCTGGCCGGCAAACCTCCTCCTTTCTAAGGGGACGGGTCGTGTGGCGTCACAGCGACGTCACACGGCAGGCGGCCAATAGAAGCAGGGGGGCGGAGATGAGCGGGATGTAAACATCCCGCCCACCTCCTTCCTTCCTCATTGTAGCCGGGACGCAGGTAAGGTGATGTTCCTCGCTCCTGCGGCTTCACAAACAGCGATGTGTGCTGCCGCAGGAACGAGGAACAACATCATTCATAACATCGGTCCTTCCGAAATTATGGAAATGACCAACGCTACACCGATCATACGATTTCGGCGCTTTTGCGCTCGTTAATCGTAGTAAAAAGGATTCACATACTTCGATGTCGACAGCAACGCCGGATGTGCGTCACTTTCGATTTGACCCCACCGACATAGCACCTGCGATGTCGTAGTGTGCAAAGTACCCTTAAGTCTGAGTGTAGACCATCTTTCTTTCTACTTGGCATTGGTATAGTGCAGAGAGCTCCTAGCGTGCGCTGTGCTGCAGATGCATCAACTGTAGTAAAGGCCTGCCGGCGCCAGGCCCCTGCATATTAACGCGATCGTCACGGGGTCTGCGGGCACTAGGGCCGCAACAAGGAGCCTTAAGGGTACTTTACACGCTGCGACATCGCTAACAATTTATCGACGGGGTCACGGTGTTTGTGACACACATCCGGCGTCGTTAGCGACATCGTAGCACGTGACACATACGAGCGACCTTCAACGATCGCAAACGTGGTAAAAATCATTGGTTTTGGAGAGGTAGTTCAAACACCAAATATCGTTGAATGTGCAGTAACGAGGTTGTTCCTCGTTCCTGCGGCAGCACACATCGCTATGTGTGACACCACAGGAACGAGGAACATCTCCTTACCTGCAGCCGCCGGCAATGAAGAAGGAAGAAGGTGGGCGGGATGTTACCTTCTGCTCATCTCCGCCCCTCTGCTTCTATTGGGTGGCCGTTTAGTGACGTCAGTAAAATGACGAACGAACCGCCCCCTTAGAAAGGAGGCGGTGCGCCGGTCACAGCGATGTCACTAGGCAGGTAAGTATGTGTGACTGTTCCTAGCAATGTTGTGCGCCACAGGCAGCGATGTGCCAGTGACGCACAACCGACGGGGGCGGGTACGCTCGCAAGCGAGATCGCAGTGTGTGAAGTACACTTTAGAGGCCACATGTGGCCCGCAGGCCGCGTGTTTGAGACCTTTGCTCTATGTAGTCTGCATTCCCAGTTTACCCAAACAGTCAAGAAAGGTAAAGTTGACCTACAGAGCAACAATTTTAAAAATGCCCATATGAAGTTTGTCCAAAGCTAAAGCTCGGTGGGGAATTTCAACCCCAAACAGCTGAGTCTCCGAACAACCTGCTGTTGTTTCCCTCTGGCTGTGTTGAGCTGAGGTTTGTCATACAGGTATTACGTTGACTGGATGAGAAGGAGGTGGATCAAACAGAGTAGAAGTAGGAGGAAACATGGACAGAAAAATGTGCACCAATCCTCTGTGGTGTTTGTACATGTGCTAAAACGGTTTCCGCCTAAGGCACAACCCACATTACATTACACTCTGCTGACCCTGGTTTCACATTTCACCATCACAGCCCAGATTGGAAGGGTACCCTCAAAGAACAACGTATTTTAAAAAAGGCCCAGAGAGCCTGTTTTTAAGTTCCCCTTACAAAGCCTAATTTTCAGCTTCTGTTGCATAACGTATAGCTGTTGCTGTTATAAAGCTTGAAAATGGGTTTGTGATCCAGCCATTTAGACTTGAAGCAGCTCACCCATCCTGCCCAGTGTCTATCCCAGGAATCTAAAGGATTTGTTTAAAAATTATTGTTTACACCAGGCAGACATAAAACATTGGAATATTTTACACACAGAGCAACATCCTCAGGTGCCAATGTAGTGCCCCACAGGTCAGGTGTTTTAACCTACTCGTTGATCCTCTGCGTTGTCACGGAGTGTTCCGGTTCCGATGCCCTGAGGCGTACAGAAGGGAGGGTGGCAGGAAGGATGGAGGTGGTAGTTGGAGGTGGAGGGTGGGGAAAGTCTTTAGAAGATCGTGACGCCACCTGTGGTACGCAGCTAGGTAGACAGCTGCCGCTGCAGGGTCTCTCACCGGGGCAGATGTTGGGTGCAGCTGGGATGATATTGCTCCCCACAGGACCCCGGGAGGATGGTGAGGGAACAGCAGTACCCGGGAGCGCTGAAGCACAGGGCGACGGCAATCAGAGTCAATAGGCGTGGGTTCCAGGTCTTTACTTACTGGTTCAACGCCGCACCCCGGGTACTGGTCTCTGCCATGATGAAGCTCCTATCGATCCCAGGTAGGTCAGAGGTTAGGTCTGGTATGGCAGTCTCTGTGGGTCTTCCCTTCTCTAAGATGCGTTGTGTGTCAATCCCTGTGGCATAAAGCACCTTGGGGACCCCTTGATTGTTTAAGTGTCCTAGCCCTATTGCAGGTGAAGTGGATACTCGCCTTGGGACGAGCCGCTGAACTCAGTCCTAGATCTGGTGTATTACTGTGCCTCTAGCTATTTCGGTGGTGAATGGGAGACTTGAAATCTTTTCTTCCTGCAGATTTTGGAAGTAGTAGCGCTGTTCCCGGTGGAGCAATGAAGCTCACCTTCACTGACCCCTGTAGAACTCCGCCAACCCACAAGATCTACCGGTACTGGTCCCCTTCCTCTCGGTTTCTCAAGCCTGCCACCGGTCTGGCTGATTCTACCTGCAAGAGCTCTGAAGCACGCCTTCCAGGGACTGTGTTGTTCTGTGTCCCAGACTGATCTGATGTAATTCTGTCTCTGCTCCTGTATTTCCCTGTGCTCCAACCTCCCTCTGGATGAGTTACCAAGCTAGGGACTTTCCAGTTGTCATGGTGATCACCTCTACTTTAGTTAGTGAGAAGCCAGTGTTATGCAAGGGAAACTGTCTGACTCATTTCCTGGCTGTGTTAAGCAAGCTATGGCACAGGTTGTTGTATAAGAGAGACATACCAGACATCAATCTCCCCATACCTGGGATGGATACTGTACCTTATTTGCGATGTAGTACCCTGTGGCGACCAAAAGCCTCATGGGGGCCACACCAACTCCTTTCAGCAGGGTATGGATTTTTAGATTTTTTTTTTGTCTGTTTCAACAGTTCTGACACAGGAGCCAATTTTCTGCTCCAGTGCTGGACAGTCTGGTTGCTGCATTTAAACAGCTCATAGTTGGATTTGGAATCAAGCTGCAGGTATGCCAGCTAGACCATCTACTGCTGGCCCTTGCCATTTACACTTAAAGCGGCTCACCAATGCTGATCAGTATCTATTCTGGGGATACAAAGCTTTTATTTTGAAAAAAATATTATTCAAAGCAGGCAGCTGCATCTGAACATGAAAGCTGTGAACAATGGAATAAGACTGTTTCTAATTTAGGGTTTGGTGGTACTGTGGCCACTAATAGTAATGCCAGCAAGGCATGATGTACACACTGTTTTTTGGTAGATTGAGCTAATAGATTAAACTACCTGTATGTTGCTGTTTTGGACCGCTATTGTAAAACTGCGTGATGTAGGTGTATTTGATTAAGAGTTACATGCACCTATTACTGTCCCTCACTCCTTCAGTGTCCTATCCGTACAATGTATTTGCTTTTTTAGTAACTGCACCTATCACTGTCCCTCACTCCAACAGTGTACTCTTCCTATTCTAAGCAAGGCAAAATGGTGCTGTGGCTCGTGATCCAGCCTTTACACAGGCTGAGTCATGGGGTGCACCGGCCAATCACAGCAATACCAATACTTGGTATGGCTGCAATGGCTTCGCAAGTGTCCACAGCCTAAAAGCTTTCAACAAGCTTTATTCAGGTGACAAACCCAAACAGGAACCAAATATACAGTCAAAAGTCTATGTTCGGGGCTCAGCACCGGACACAAGGTGTCTGGTATGGACCCCGAACTTTACAGCTCATCCCTAATTGTAATGCCCCATATAATGAATGCAAAAAAAAAATACAAAATGAAAATCGTAATGGGAGAACTACTGCATTTTTTTGTGAATTTGCATCTCAAAAATTGAATAACAAGAAATCAAAAGTTGCCTGACACCCTCCCCCCCTCAAATAGTACCACGTAACAATACAGCTTACACTACACAAAAACAGCCTTCTCTGTAGACTGAAAAGTAGAAAAGTTACAGCTCTTTAAAGGTGAAAATGATAAACTGAAACTGAAGAGAGGAATTCTGCCACTCAAGGATCCACAAAAACGTCAGAGCCAGCCCTGACCATATTACCGTACATGATATAATTAATTTATTGAACACAGTTTGATCCACTTGGCATTTTGACAGCTATCAAATGGTGATATAAAGGAATTTAAACTTTCATTGGAAGCATTTGATAATGATTAGCATTTAGTGCAATTTGTTTCAACATTGTTTTGAGCTTTCTATTGACAGCATAATATATATCAGAAATAGTTTAAACACCTTCATCAGTAGGCTCTGGAATATGCCATTGAAAGGTCACAAAGTGCTCATAAGGTCTCATTGTGAAGAGATCAATGCAGTGTTATAAATGTTATTGTTACTATATGTATCTATTATAGAGTGATATCCACTAATAGGACAACCCCATCTGATTCCACATGCTTCTACAAAGTAAAATAATAAATCCTATACTCACTTCCCATATTGGTGCCCTTCCAGCAGTGTCAAGGCTCGCAATGCCGACACTCACGTGGGGTTGGGACATCACGCAAGCTCCTCATCCAATCAGCGCTGGCTTCTGTCTCCACGCTTTCAGACAAAGGAGCAAACAACAGGAAGTGATTGCAGCCACAGCGCTCACTTCATGTTAATTAACATGTTTAGTCTGAAGGCAGGAAGAAGGAAGCCAGCGCTTGAGTCAGAGATCAGAAAGGTTCAGGATCGCTGAACCCTCCTGAGTTCAACCAATCAGATTAATGATCCTAGCCAATTCGATTGTCGATCTTAGCCGGGCCCATTAACTTCAATCAGAGACAAAAGTGATGTGTTGTAAAATGGTGTAGGGTGCGCTGTAAAAGAAAGGAAATAAAAAAGGGTTAATGCGGTACATACTTAACAAATCTCTCTGCGGCTGCAGCGCTACTTTCGGGTCCACTCATACATATTCACTGCTTTCCCCTTCCACCAGTATCTGACTGGCTGCCATTGGATCATGCTCCCACCCTCTGAGACAGCGTCAGTGACTGGTTGGGATCACAAATGCTGTCTGTGTCCTTATACTGGTGATATATATATTTTTTTATATATATATATATATATATATATATATATATATATAAATAAAAATGTCATAGGGTCACAACCCTGTATTGATACTAGCAGAGATAAAGCCACGACTACAGGCTACAGCCCCAGCTGTGAGCTTTTTGTGGCTGTGTATCAAAATAAGACTAACCACGTGCGGACTTTCTTTTTTCTAATTATTTAAATAAATATATACATTTAAAAAAACAGCGTGTGAGTCCTCAATTTTGATACCCAGCCAAGGTGAAGCCTGGCAGCTGGGGGATTGTATTCTCAGGCTGAGAAGACCCATGCTTGTTGCCAACATCAGACTAAAAATAGCAGTCTGCAGCTGCCCAGGATTGCCGTATCCATTAGATGTGACAATCCCAGCACTTTACCTGGCTCATCCGATTGCCCTGGTGCAGTGGCAATTGAGGAAATAAGGGGTTAATACCAGCTGTAAAATGCCACTAGGCCCTGAATAAGTGATGGGAAGGGGACCTATGAGATCCCCTCACCACTAATCCTATATGTAAAATGAAATACACAAACACAGAAAAATCCTTTAGTTAAAAAAAGAAAAATAAAGAAAACACAATATTTCACCAATTTGTTGATCCTAAAACAGCCCGGTCTGATGTAATCTACACTTTGAAGTCTCACGACAATTCCAGCCCTCTACATCTGAAGACACAGTGCACAACCATAGAACATGATCGCATGCTGTGAGCTTCAGACAGAAGCTGAGCCATGCGATTAGCGATGCCGTCACTCAGGTTAGTTGCAGTCACAGCTGGAGATTGGTCTACCTGTGACCACAGATAACCAGACCTCAGGGGACCTCAATGAACTCAGTGACCTTACCTCAGAAGGTCTCTGCCTGAAGCTCACAGTGGGTGGTCATGTTCTATGGCCGCACGCTGTCAATTCAGATGTAGAAAAGCTGGAATCGTCATGAGACCTTGAGTGAATTTTGTCAGACCTTGATATTTTGGGGGGTTAATAATGAGGTGAAAGAGGGTGGAGTATTTGTATTTTATTCCAAATAAAGAATTTTTTTATTGTTTGTGTTTATTTCTTTGCACGTACAGATTTGTAATTAGGGGGTCTCATGGACCTTCCTCATTACTAAGCTAGAGCTTAGTGGCAGCTGTGAGCTGCCATTAACCCTTATTACCCCGATTGCCACCACACCAGGGCAATCGCGAAGAATCGGGTAAAGTTCCAATATTGTCGCATGTAATTCTGAGTAGTTGCAGACTGCTATTTTTAGGCTGGAGGATCAATAGCCATGGGCCTCCTGAGCTTGAGTATACCAGCTCCCAGCTGTCGGGATTTATTATGGCTGGGTATCAAAATTGGAGGGGACCGCACACATTTTTTTTTTAATAATTATATATTAATATTTAAAAAAAAAATCTCAAGTGGTTCCTCGTATTTTGATACACAACCAAGATAAGCACACAGCTGGGGGCTGTAGCCTGTGGCCATATGCTTCTATCTGTGCTGGTATCAATATAGGGGAACCACATGGCATTTTTATAATTGTATTTATTTATTTATTTTACACCAGCAGTATACTGCTGTCAGATAGGGTGGGGTGTGGTCTGAATGCAGTCAGAGATGCTGGTGGGTGGGGAAATCAGTGAAAATGTATGAAGGATAATTATTAGCGCCAAAAGTAGCACTGCAGCAGCAGGGAAACTTGGTAGGTATGTACTGCTTTAACCCTTTTACTTCCTTTTTTGAGAGTGCCCAATCACAACAATGCCAATACTGGACATGGCTGTCATAGGCAGAAAGAGGATGGTTTTTGCCTTCCTAACATTTACCGATCCTTGGCAAAATCACCTAATTTTGAAGTAAATGTTCGGATGTCCGATCCTGATTTGATCCGGCCAAAGATCATACGATTTAAATATTTTCCGATCTTTGCCAATCAGGATCGCTCATCTCTAAACCCCACGTGAGCAGCGCCACCGCAATCCTGGACACCACTGGAAGTGCACCAGTACGGGAGGTGAATACAATAGAACAATCAAAGTTCAGCTCACCCCTTTTAGAAGTGTATTCTGAGTCCTCCTGCTGCCCGGAAAGGCAGGTACCGTCACTGGTGGCAATCATAGAAAGGAAAGGAAAGGAAATTCCGGCGCTGTGGAGTGTATCAGTCAATACTACACTATGTAGCCGAAACGCATAGCACTGTTAATATTTTTTTCTACACGCTGGAAGTTTTTGTATGGAGATATTCTACATGCTTCACATTTTAAAATGAACAGCAATAAACAAGTTGGAAATTTATCCTGAGTGGTGACTGATACACTCCACAGCGCCGGAATTTCCTTTCCTTAGTACGGGAGGTGAGTATAAGCTTAAGGGTATGGTTCTGCTTGCGTTTTGCACTGCAGAGTGCAATCCGATAAAACATCGGATTGCTCTCACTCTAGAGCAAAACTTTGGGGCAGTGTCCATCTGCGATTGATTTCTCATGCCATAGTGGCATGTGGAATGAAGCGCAGCATGCTGAATTTGGCAGCGAGTCTCAGCTCACGCACCCCCATATAACTCTATCGAAGCATGTGAAACATCACATTGCACTCGCATGTCATCCGAGTACAGTGCGATATACGCAGAGAAGGCAGCAGAGGAGATGGGGAGAAAGTGTTCCCTCCCTCTTCTCCGCAGCTGTGATCCGATCGCAAGATCATATCACAGTTGCATGCCTCTTGGCTGATGCTCACAGCAGAGGGTCATTAGCATATCGAGTTTTATGCTGTCACATCAGAAGCTATGCGCAAGTGGAACCATACCCTTATTATTTTACTTGGGTGAAGCGTGTAATGAGAAGGAATTTTCCAAGTAGTGGACAACCCCTTTAAAAACAGTCCTTTTGGCATACTTTGGGTCAATAGAACCAATGAATGCAATATTTTCAGTAGTAAGATGTGATGAGAGCCATTCATTTATCACACAACTGTGCCTTTTATGATTGTGTAATACTATAATTATCATTACTTTGTTATATATTTCATTATTTATCTATTTTCACTGTATATTATTATATTGGCTACTATTCTTCAGCGTTGCTTGCATAAAAAATTGTTAATCCGGTTAGCTCTTCACCTAAAGTAAATGGTAACTATTGTGCCACTTGATTTTTTTTTTGTCATCAGGAACTGTAGTTTATAGTTTTCTGTTTATTGAATGCATTTGCAGGTTCCCTCAGGATGTGAAATGTATGGAAATGTATGTGCATTACTAAAGAAAGAAGTAAATTTATTCTTTCCCAACACCATGCACTTCTTTGCAGCAGAGGTTTTTAATTCAACACAGAGCTGGAATGAGATGGAGGCAATTTCTTGGTCTATATGTGTGACAAATGCTGAAAGTGGCTCAAGATTAGGAAATTATTTGAAGTATCTTTCAATTTTTTTTTTATTCTATCCCTAAACCAAAAATGCTCATTTTATTTAAGAAGGGGGGAAAAAAGACTTATTTCATCACAGTGAGGAAAAAAAAAAGGAAAGAATATTCTATAATCATACAGACATAAAGGAGCTCTAGAAAATGTTGCGGTTCAAAAATTGAAATATTTGTCGGGACATGCCTTACGTAAAACGGCATCTTGGTGCATTTTTAAGGCCATAAAGCTGTTTAATTTTCTATAACAGCGTGAGCATAGATAGGAGAAAGAACACAATCAAATATGGGAATGGGACCTATATGTCCTCATATCCAAGAATTACATAGATTTAAAACGATGGTTCCTGACCTCTCCAGCTATCATTATAATCTCATTGTATTCATAACGCAGCTGCCAAGCCGAAACAATAATAAAAATATCAGTAAGGAAAATGGAAGTGCTGGCTTTAAAGCAAAAAAAAAAAAAAAAGAAAAAAAAATGCTTAAAGAGCAAGGTCAGTAGTTGAGTAAGTTTCTTTGTGCATATCATCGTAAAACTATATACAGATATATAAAGATAATTGCATTAATCCGACGTGTGTATAAATGCCTTCCAGAGCCGGCTTGACAACCTTGAGAGTTTGCACCTGTTTTTTTTTTTTCTTAAGACGAAATGAGAATCATCATCACAATAACGAAAAAAAAAAAAAAATCCTTGGTAAATATGTACATACTTGCTATCTTACATAGGCGCATGCTTAGAATTCAAGATGAGGCCTATTCGGGTTGCGCGTCTCAGTCACCTTTTCACATATCTGTTCATGTTGACAGACTATGTCATAATACATCAAGTGAAAGACCAGCGCTGAAGAACAAAACTGCATTGTCTGACAGCAAAAGAGAAACCGGTTGCTGTATTAAATTACCAAAAAGAGAGGCTAGATTTTTATTTATTTAATTTTTTTTATTATTTTAAGTACAAAATGACATTGTGGGACTGAAACGCGTCAAGTGCAATTAACATTGCCTTGATTTACAAAGCAGCGAAGCTCCATCTTATTGCCCTTTGTATGTGTTGCTTATTAATGTTTTAACAGCTAATCTTATAGAAGATACATTGCGCTGTTACAGCCTTATTTGTCTCCTAATATGAGGACCTTGTTACACAAGCCTGAATTTCAGCTGTAGATGAATGTACAAGATTGAATTATTTGGCTTTCTACAGGATTATGCATATAATTTGACAAATGCTCTGTCTCCTAATCTCTCTCCCTACCGCCTGAACAAAATGCAATATAAACTACCATTTTTCTATAGGCAAGCAAAAGTAAAATGTCCTAGAACCTTTAGAATTGCATTTTAAAGAACAGCAGCCTATGCAGATATGATTCATTTGGAACATAACAATACCTGGAATATATAATGTCTTTTGCAGCCCGGGGCAACATCTGCCACTTACGCATTAATTCGGTCCCTGTTTGAACACTTTCTAACATATGCACTTTCCTTTTGTCTATTATCCCGGTGCTGTGTTATTCCCAAATATTGACATCATTACTTGTATCAGCACTAACTGCGCCGCGGCAGTTACCCAGCCTCCTGTTCATCTCTATTTCCCGCTATTGATTGTCCTCCGTCCTCCAGCAGGTAGCTGTCCCGAGGAATAGCTTCCGATGACTTTCTACGCACAATTTACACCGAATTGTTTAAAGAAGATATTAACTTCAATAAAATCAGCCAACCTCATTTAGTCAATACGGCACAATTCAGCTGTTGGCACCCTGTCGCATGTTAGTATTTAAAGTCAAGTACCGTACCCAATCCGCACATTAGTCGTCGTATTTAGTTTCATATTAAAATGAGACTAGACTTTCACTTTTCCTTTTATTTTTTTGACATCCCTCCAATACTTTTTTTTTTTTTACAGCACCTCGACGTACCATATGATAGTAATATTGGTTTATAAAAAAAAGAAAGAAAAAAAATGAAAAAAAAAAAAAGAGATTAAATGCACAGTTTTGACATTGTCCTTATATATAATAAATTCAAAGGGAAATACTGTTAAGTCAAAATGGAGTGTTTTTCATTAAGTCCAATCAAATGGTAGACAACAAAGGATCTTTTATTTGGGAATATGAAGTGAAAATGAAAACCAGAAAACCTTTTTTCTTAGAAAAGTTTGAGCTAAATTATGTTGAATGGAGGTCTACAGATTGAACTTGGGTGTTTCTCTTGCCAGAGCGAATTAAAGTAAGATATGGTTTAAACAGGGCTTTCTACAACAAAAAAAAAGAAGAGAGGGGGCTGCCGTATACTTGCTACGGATGGAAATGCATGCAAAGAATGTTTTACTGGAATTTTTTTTCTCCTTCCCCAATAAAGGTCACATATAAACAAATGATAAAACCTCAGATTTACTTTCTTAACCCAGAAAGAAAAGGAGAATGAACAAAAGCATTTTTACGACTCATATTCTGTAAATTATTAGAAAATCTCATGAAAAAGAAAAAAAATAATCCCAGGAGGATTGTTTACCGAGCATTGTGGTACTCACATACACACAAACACAAGAAAATAAAATATGAATCCAAAATAAAATGCTAGCCATGGACAAATGGCTTTTATTTGGGTAAAAGGTGCAAAATTATATATATATATATATATATATACATACACACAGACATGTGTGTGTATATATATATATATATATACATACATATACACATACACACACATGTGTATATATTTATATTTTTATACATATATATATATATATATATATATATATATATATATATATATATATATATATATATAAAAAGATCTATTATCCAAAAATAAAGCCAAATTCAAATTAGAGAAGTCAATGTCAGGCCTGTAGGAGGAAAGATATCCAAGAAGCTGATGCACTGCTATGTACTGAGGTCAGTAAAGCAGAAAAAAAGGAAGAAAAGGGAAAAAAAAACCTCTAACATGGTGATTTAGCCAGAAAACTAATGCATATAGAACAAATGCCAATATCAATTAGGGCTTATATGCTTTTTAAAGAGAAGGCTGCAGATAGCAACACATGCAAAACAATACACACCAGAGACTTCTCAGTAACCAACAAAAGGACGGCGCACTCATGAAACATCAGGCTCCGCTATTAAGGCGGCCCGGTATCTCCGCTCCCCTGTGATCCATATTAGCTTTTCTGTCTGCAGTGCCATGGTGGCAGAAACTGTCTCAGACCTTATTCCACAAGTGAAATCGAAGCAGTAAACAACAATTTGAAAGACATTCCCAGGCCTTTTTTTTTTTTTACTTTGGAGATTAACATAAATGGATTTATTGCTGTGTTGCTGAGTTTTTTTTATATATATATTTAGATGGCATGGACAGTTTCACCCTTAGGCATCCATAATTTACATAGAATACATGTGTTGTGATTACACAGTATCATATAATGACAGTCGTATACCTGGAGACTAGGGAGGAGGGGATGGTTTAGATTGATCTTCCCCATGGACTCTTCCAAATAATCCTGATTTGTTGTAATTTCTACTGGTGACATACTGTATGTATTATTTTTTAAACCTGGGCAGAGTAAATGCCAGTACCATGGCATCAGTCCAGAATTAATAACTTCCCGTAGGTACGAGAGATCTCTTCTGCCGCATGTCTCAAGAGTGTGACAAAAACCTCATGCATACTACTGTATTATCACTGTGTATTAATTTATTGAATATGTACCATAAAATACTGGCTACAGAAGATAGGGGATAGAATTGAGTGAATATACTACAATTTGATTATGGCAGATTTGCTCAATTCAGGCATTGAGCAAATTCAAGGTGAATTAAATTTTCAGGGAAGGGGTTAAAATAATAAAGTAGAGCTCGTGCATTGACTAGGCCCCATGCAGTGACTAGCACCCACACACTGAGTAGGCACCATGCCCTGCCTCACACACTGATCAGACCCCACACACTGAGTAGGCCCCATGCACTGACTAGGCCCCATGCACTGACTAGGCCCCACGCACTGACTAGGCCCCACACACTGACTATAGCTCATGCACTGACTAGGCCCCACACACTGACTACAGCTCATGCACTGACTAGGCCACGTGCAGTGACTAGGTAGGCCCCACAAACTGACTAGGTTCCCATGCCCTGGTTAGGCCCTGACTAGTTCCCACGCCCTGACTAGGACCCACGCCTTGACTAGGACCCACACACTGGCTAGGTCCCACATACTGACTAGGCCCCACACAATGACAAGGCCCCACACCCTGACTAGGCAACACACATTGACCATGCCCCACGCACTGACTACAGCTCATGCACTGACTAGGTCACATGCACTGACTAGGACCCACGCACTGACAAGTCACCACGCCCTGACTAAGCCCCATGTACTGACTAAGCCAAATGCACTGACTAGACCTCATATACTGACTAGGCCAAATCCATTGAATAGGCCCTACAAACTGATTAGGCCACACACAATGACTAGGCCCTATATTGACATCAACATGATGCCTGGGGAGGATAAGAGGAAAGTGACATGATCTGCAGTGGCAAGACCGGTATTGGGAGGGCCAAGGAGAGGGGAGTGTAATAGTTTATTTTTCTATCACAAAGTCAGAGAATTCAGGCTGTTCCAGACCAAAGAGAGGTAACATTATGCAAAACCTCCCAAAGTTTGTGGTTAAACTTATTCGCTAGTTCCGACGAAGACTGGGGGAGGAAATTAAATGCCTATAGTCTAACTAGTATAGTAAGAATGCAAGAAAGTACAAAAAAAGTGTATTCAAATGTATTGTGAGTTCATAGTACAGTTCCATACAGCACCCCCTTAGCCACAGTGACCCTAGAGCTTCGTGCCATAGAGATCTTGGGACTAATTCTGTGCACATTGCAAAGTAGGTGTCATGGCCACGTAAAAATGGGTGTTCTGTTTCATTAAATGCCAATACATATAAACTCTGCAGTTTCAATTAAACCATAGATTAATTCTCCCCCAGCTTGAGCAATGCAATAGGTAACAATACAGAACCCCAACTAAATTGCTAACACTAGCATGAGGTTTTGCCACAATTGACTAGCGCCTATGTGGTTGTGGTGGGTTTGAGCAATGTCAGACTCTAAAACCTACTTTACATGTTACGATTCTGCATACGATATTGTATGCGATCGTAACTGCCCCATCGTATGTGCTGCATGTTCAATTTTTTTTTAATGTGCCGCACAAATGATTAACCCCCGTCACACGTACTTACCCGTCCATACAACCTCGATGTGGGCGGCGAACGTCCACTTCCTGGAGTGGGAGGGACGTTCGGCGTCACATCGACGTCACGCGGCAGCAGGCCAATAGAAGCGGAGGGGCAGAGATGAGCAGGACATAAACATCCCGCCCACCTCCTTCCTTCCGCATTGCTGGCCGGGAGCCGCAGGACGCAGGTAAGATCTGTTCATCGTTCCCGGGGTGTCACACACTGTGATGTGTGCTACCCTGGGTAAGATGAACAACCTGACGTTCAATTCATGAGGAATGAACGACGTGCATGCGATGAATGTTTTACCGTTCATTCGCAATTGCACGTAGCTGTTACATACTACAATGTACCTTACGATGCCGGATGTGCGTCACTTACGACGTGACCCCGCCGACACATCGTAAGATATATTGTGTTAGGACCAGGAGGACGGGTAGGCCCAGGAGGTGGATCCACTGGGCTGAACACCTCACCGAGGGCAAGGTGCCCGGTAGCCGGAGCACTACGGATAGCAGGACAGTCCGTACAGAGGAGTGGAGTGAAGAAGTCCCTGGGACCACGGAGTCTCTGAGGGTAGTCCAGGTGATGGAGCTCAGGTTCGGAGGCCGAGATGACGTCAGGCAGAATCCGGAACCAATGGAGCGAGGAGGTGGGTCACCACACGGATCCAGGGATCGGAGATGGTAGGGACTGACGAGATGGCGGACAGTCACCGTTCGGGGTTCTGGAATCGTCAGGACCGGTTGGCGAGACAGGAGCGACTCTACAAGAGAGATAGGTAAGTATGGAACAAGGCCCAGGGAGACCTGACTCCTAGCTTAGCAAACACGAAGAACAGGCCCCGCCCACTTGGAAAGGAACCCCCTATATACCCTGTACCTGCATCTTCAATATCCTGTTGGAGGACGCTGGCCCTTTAATAAAAGGTCAATGACCGCGCGCGCGCCCTAATGCGCATGCGCGAGGCCCGGGTGCCAGAAGCCAGAGCAGGATGCGGTGTACAGGAGGCAGGAGTGCCGGGCCGGCTCAGGACAGCAGACGGGCGCCGGGACCGGGGACCGGGTTGCCTGGAGGACGCAGGTGAGGGAGCATGGAGGCTGAGGAGCGGGGGACCGGGGAGCGTGGCACGGGAGCGGGGATGCGAGGTCCGGGAGCGGGGGAGCGTGGCAGAGGAGCCGGGGAGCGTGGCAGATGAGTCGGGGAGCGTGGCAGGGGAGCCGGGGAGCGTGGCAGAGGAACCGAGGAGCGTGGCACGGGCACCGGGGAGCGTGACATATTGTAGTGTGTAAAGCGAGCTTAAGGGGGCATATCAAAGAAGTCCAAAACACCCCCAGAACAGCTTAAAAATGCAGATATATGAAAAATGCACTTGTTGTTGTATAGTTATTTTCCCTTCTGGAATAAAAAAAACACCAGGAGCAAAAACTGACAAAAAGGCAAAATAAAAAAACTACCCAAATAACACAGTGAAAAACTGTCTAACCCAAAAATTGGCAAGAGCATGGCTGCATTGGTTGAAAAGAAAATGCCACTGGTAAACATTAATAATACAGTTTAATCATTAGAATATATGGATGGTTTTTTTTCAGGAAACTCAAATTGTATGGAGGCAAAGAAAGGCATATTTTATTGGCAGATGTGTGGTTGAAAAAACATTAGGAGGTTTTACACATTTTAATAGACATCTAGTCTGGGTGGTTCTCTGAATTTTATCTAGCGTTCCTTGCGGTTCATATGTCATGGCTGGACGCAAATCATTTTGATATAGCCAACTCATGTGGCAGGTATAGAATCGTTAATAGACCATTGAGGTCATATTGTGGTTAGATCTTCTGAACACTGAGTAGGACATAGGAAAACTTGAGACTTTGCTTGTTCCGCAATTTGAGCAGGACACAAAGTTAGGTGTCTATTTCTTAAAGAGTTTATTTCTTTAAAGAAAATTTTGAACACATTAACTATGAAAAACAAAAAGGTCAGGTCAGAGGTTTTTTTTTATAGCACACAATTTGAGTGAGTGCTTCTCCCATGAGCTTAAGGCTATGTGCCCACGGGACTCTGTACCCGCGGAATTAGCCACGGAAAACCTGCAGATTTATCTGGATTTTCTAGATAAATCCGCAGGTTTCAGCAAGTACAAACACTCCCCATTTTATCCTATGGGACATGGGGAGCATCTGTGTCCATGCTGCAGTATGTGCAGCTGTGGAATATGCTGCGGATGTCCCAGAGCCACACATAACCGCATGTCAATTATTCCTGCGGAATTACCTGCGGAATTCCCACCTCTCCACTATGGAGATAGAGGCCGGGACTTCCGCAGGTAAGTTGCATGAATGTCCGCATTTTTACTGCAGCTATTTCGCTGGAATCCCGCAGCTATGTGAACCTGCAGACGTACCTGCGGATATATCTGCAAGTGCGAGCTCCCATGGGCACATAGCCTTAGGCTGTTTATAATAATAATAATAATAATAATAATAAATCGCCCATATAGAGCCAGGAGTCGTGACCAAAAGGGACGGCACCAACTATGGACTCGCACTGCCTGCTATATGGGACAGGAACAGAGTCCGTTCAAGGACTCGGGTCCCCACGTGGCTTAAGGCCCCAGGGACTCACCCCACACACAGCGCAGAGAGGAGTGACTCCCAGACAGAAACACCAGTTCTGGCCTCCAAACTATCCGGGATCAGCGGGAGTCCATCACAGCGGAGTCCGGCAGTCCAAAGGCGGTGACATCTCAGTGAGTAAAGAACTTAAACTGCATCCGCTGTGTTGTCTAATCCTTCCCACAAACCGCGCTCCTTTATTAGAGTGGACTACTATTCCTAACCTCGCAGTGGGCCTGAGCTCTGCTGTGGAGAGCTGTACCAGCTTAGCTGCAATACCACCGGCCCTCAGAGGAAACCCCTTGCAGTGGTGGCTCTCATACTATAGCCGCACACCACAGGTGGCGTCACGAAAAACTATCATTTCATCCATTGATTAACACCACCGCGGTTATAGAACCGGGCCTAGCTACTGTGACATCCCACCCTCTGCAGCAGTCCGGTAACGAGTCACCTCCACAGGCCCTGTGGGCGCATCAAATGCAGTTCAAATTTCATATATTTGATGTTACATACATAGTACTTGCAGAGTGCTGTTGTATTATTTTCTTTGTTGCACATTAACCAGATCTTCCATATAAATTATATCTTCATATGTATGATCACTGGGAACCATCTAGGGCTGGTTACAAACCTTGATGAAATATGATCTGGGGTCTAATAGGAATAGCTTTCTGGGTTTCCTCATATGCTTCATGTATAAGCAAGGCTGTAAGCTGAGGTCAGTAGATGCAGCAGTTGAGCCACACTCAATGAACAATGACCATGTGAACTTGGCCTTATCCTGCAGATGTACAATCCTTGCTCCTTGTAGACAGCTCTGCATGCAACTTGACTTAATGGCAACCAGATATGCGGTCATTTCACAACCAAGAAGAGAAACTGGGCATCTCCATTCCCAAGAAGGTGAGGTGGCTGTACAAAATGAAAGAAGCCAAAAAAGAGGGACAGCTGAAAGAGAGATTTGTCATTACAAAAGTGAAATAGAAGGCACAGTATTTAGATAAAATAGGTCATGGACATAAAAATGCATATTACCAAGTATAGGCACAAGATGAATAAAGCAATATTCAATAAAGGACCATTTGATTAATACATTTTGTATAGTCCCAAACGGGAACTTTTTATGTTTCATTCCTTTGCAGTGTGCTTTACATAATCATCTATACATTTATGGCATACTGTGATAAATGTGTAAGGGAAAAATAAGGCAGGATGCTTTCCAGGTCTTTTCCGTTGACGTTGTCACAATTTTATGATGGGTTACAAAAAAAAATCCCTTACAAATAATCTTTGCAAATATTTAATATTAAAATCACCCTACCCTTAGGTAAACAAATAGAGTTTTCAATAGTATAACATATACATTGTTGATTTGCAATAAATCTTTTACAATCAACTCGTAGCGGCTAATGGACCCTAGGAGTGAAAGGAAGACATAACTACCCCTATCATTCCCTAATGAACCTAAATAATGGAGGCGAAATGCGTAGCAGCACAGCATGGGATCCAGATAAGAGCTGTGGACTATTGGGAACACCTGCTGATATATATATATATATATATATATATATATATATATACACACACACACATATATAATAATATATAAAGCTGAATGAATGTGTGTGTCTGTGTGTGTCTATGTGTGTGTGTGTGTGTGTGTGTGTGTGTGTGTGTGTGTGTGTGTGTGTGTGTATGTCCGGGATTGGCATGTGCATCGTCGCAGCTACAGCCACAAAAGTTTGCACACTCACACATCTGGACCCCGAGAGCGTCATAGGCTATGTTGTGAGGTGAAATTTTAACCCCGCGTGTTCCAATTTGCCAATCAATTTTGCCCCTATCGACATAATGGGGAAAAAGTGAAATGAAAAGTGTATCCGCACCGTCGCATTTACAATCACGAAATTTTGCACAGACACCTCATGTGACCCAGAAACGTCGTAGACTATGTTTTGACAGGAAAATGTAACCCCGCGCTTTACAGTTACTCTCCAAAAAACAGGCCTGCATTAAAGTAAATGGAGCCTGGAACTACAGGTTATTAGTAGGAGCTGTGAGTGGTTGCTATAGGAACAAAGGACATTCATAGTATAAGAAGCTTATATGTGAGGTAATAAGATGTCGGTGGGGAAACGAACAGAGTGAGACAGACAGAGACAGACAGAGACAAATGGTGAAAGAGACAGACAGAGACAGACGGTGAAAGAGACAGACAGAGACAGACCTGAAAAGAAACAGACCTGGAAAGAGACAGACCTGGAAAGAGACTGACCTGGAAAGAGACTGACCTGGAAAGAGACTTACCTGGAAAGAGACTGACCTGGAAAGAGACTGACCTGGAAAGAGACTGACCTGGAAAGAGACTGACCTGGAAAGAGACAGATGAGGAAAGAGACAGATAGGGAAAGAGACAGACAGACATGCAGACAGGGACAGAGACAAGCAGACAGGGAAGGAGGAGACAACCAGAGAGACAGACAAAGATAGATGGGGAAAGACACAGACCTTGATAGAGACAGACGGGGAAAGACACAGAGAAATAGAGACAGACAAGGAAAGAGACAGAGACAGGCAGACAGGGAAAGAGATAGACAGGAAAAGACACAGACAAAGAGACGGGGAGACAGACTGGGAAAGAGACAGACCTGGGAAAGAGACAGACCTATAAAGAGACAGATGGGGAAAGAAAAAGAGAGATAGAGACCGACAAAAAAAAAGAGACAGACAGTGACAGGCAGACGGGGAAAGAGACAGACCGGGAAAGAGACAGATGGGGAAAGAGACAGACCTGGAAAGAGACAGACGGAGCACATTACTTGGCCAATTTAGTTAAATCTGTATGGAATATCTGGGGTGTTGAAATATATGTTGTGAAATGCTTCTATAAGCTTAGTTTTTGCCTTTTAATAATTACATTTCTATCTATTTGTTTTATGGATTTTGTGTTCAGAATACATTTTTGTTAATTCATTCTATCTTGTTAACAACAGTTATTAACCAGGGCGAAGCCAGCCGGGTAGTTCAGCTAGTGTATATATATATATATATATATATATATATATATATATATATTATATATATAAAAACAAATTAAACTGCACTTTAGCGTACAATAAAATTGTGGGTGTGCGACAGGTACAGTACAAGTAATGTGCTGTACTGGTTAGCAGAAAGAAAGTACAACACTATACCTACAAATGCAAATTGATAGACATGCTGTATAGTATATACTGTACTGTACAATGGTATACTGTGTACAGAAATGGTATACTGATATACTGGTACAATGGTATACTGTGTACTGTATGTACAGAAAGTTACCTCCAGCTAGGGTCAGAGCGCGGTAAAAGGACAGAACCAGACGTGTGTACTGTGAATATTTGCTCTTCTTGCAAAGTATTGCTCTTAAACCAAGTTACAAATTTTTAAAAAGCTTTGCTTCAGCCCCCGGGCACTTTCCGTTTTTCCATTTTTTTTTTTGCTCCTCTTCTTCCGAGAGTGGTAACTTTTTTATTGTTCCGTTAATCTTGCCATATGAGGGCTTGTTTTTTGCAGGACAAGTTGTACTTTTCAATAAACCCATACATTTTACCATATAGTATACTAGAAAACAGCAAAAAAATTCCAAGTGTGGAAAAACTGCAAAGCAATTGTGATCGCACAATAGTTTTTGGGATATTTTATTCACCATGTTCACTATATGGTAAAACTGATATGTTGTTGTGATGCCTGAGATTGGTGCGAGTTTGTAGACTCCAAACATGAATAGGTTTTCTTGTATCTAAGAGTTAAAAAAAATCACTAGCTTGTCCAATAAAAGTGGCATACATTTTGCGCCATTTTCCAAAAAGCGCAGCGTTCTCATTTTTTGGGATCTATGGCTCAGTGATGGCTTATTTTTTGTGTCTCGAGCTGACATTTTTAAATGTACCATTTTTGCGCAGATGCTATGTTTTGATCGCCTGTTATTGCATTTTGCGCAAAACTTGTGATGACCAAAAAACGCAATTTTGACGTTTGGAATTTTTTTGCCACTACGCCATTTACCAATCAGATAAATTAATTTTACATTTTGATAGATCGGGCATTTCTGAACGTGGCGATACCAAATATGTGTATATTTTTTATTTTTTTAACTCTTTAATTTTCAATGGGGTGGAAGGGGGGTGATTTGAACTTTTAGGTTTGTTTGTTTTTTATTTTTTTTACTTTTCTTACTTTTTTTTTTATTTTCCTAGTCCCCCTAGGGGCTATATGGATCAACAATCTGATCTCTCTGCCCTATCTGCTGATCACAGCTATAAAGCTGTAAACAGCAGATATGCTCACTTTCTGCTTCACTCGGCTCTGGGCCGAGTGAAACCAAAAGTAATTCATGTCAGCTACAGGAGTCATCACATGACCCTGTGCTACCATGGAAACCACCGAAAGTCACTTGATCACGCATGTGACTTCTGGTGGGAGCGGCGGTAAGTGAAAGTAATGGCAGCGCTCATAGACATCTCGCTGCCAGAATTTGGCAGCGAGATGCAAGGAGTTAAAAGTTGCAGGTGGAAGCGATTCCACTTGTAACTTGCAGGCGCACATGTCAGCTGTTAAAAACAGCTATGTGCGTGGATCGTCGCGACCTGACCACGGCAGGGGGCGGGAATTAACCTCACACGATCCATGATGGATATATTCGTCATGGGTCGTGAAGGGGTTAATTACCTATGGGTAGCGTGTTTTTAAAGGGAATTTGTCACCAGGTTTTTGCTCCCCCATCTGAGAGCAGCATAATGTAGAGACAGAGACCCTGATTCCAGTGATGTGTCACTTATTGAGCTGTTTGCTGTCATTTTGATAAAATCAATGTTTTCCCTGCTGCAGATCTAGCAGTTATACAGAGGTCATAAATATATTGGAGAGATAGGTCCGCCCACCTTAGGACAGGAAACCCTGCAGAATTAAAAGGGGCAGCATCTCTCCACTGCCTTAGTTTTGGTTACAAAGCACAGAGAGGAACATAAGCAATAAAACAAATGGAACAATTGCAATTCCACCAACACCAACTATAATTAATAACTCGTCGGAGTGTGGATCCCAAGAACCCAAAGGTTAGGAGGTAGAAAAAAAGAGGTGGGGAACAGTGGCCAGGTCGTGGCTTCTGGAAAAAAATCATTACCGATAAGTAATTTAGATTTTTCCCTTCACCAAGACAGCGCCACCAGAGAGATTCTGAAGACAACAACCTTAGGGAGGGACCGCAGCCTCTAGTACCCTTCTACCAAAGGTCAGATCCACCGTGGCCGACAAATCTAAGCAGTAGTGCTGAAAAAAGGTCATAGGAAAAGACTAGGTAGCCGCCTTACAGATAAGATCCAAGGGAACGCCAAGTAGTCCTGAAATGATAATTACTGCTAATTAAAGAGGGATTTTATCAAAATTACAGTGTGCAGCCTTATGAGTGACACATCAGGATCTCTGCCCCTACGTTATACTGCTCTCAGATTAGATGACAAAAACCTGGTGACGGATTCCCTTTAATACTGTATAATAAAAAAAGATTACTTTTTGGGGATTTTTTTTGTAGGACAGTCTTTGATTACCCCTGCTATAATGCACTCTTGTGAGTACATTTCGCTGGTCAAGGCTAAAGTGGCAATGCTAATAGAGGGTATCTCAAGATGGAGGAAAATTAGTGTGCATATATATATATATATATATATATATATATATATTCATATATACAGAGAGAGAGAGATCCATATATATATATATTATATATACTAATTTTATATATACTGTATATACAGTACAAACCAAACGTTTGGACACCTTCTCATTCAAAGAGTTTGCTTTATTTTCATGACTCTGAAAATTGTAGATTCACATTAAAGGCATCAAAACTATGAATTAACACATGTGGAATGAAATACTTAACAAAAAAGTGTGAAACAAATAAAAATATGTCGTATATTCTAGGTTCTTCAAAGTAGCCACCTTTTGCTTTGATTACTGCTTCGCACACGCTTGGCATTCTCTTGATGAGCTTCAAGAGGTAGTCACCGGAAATGGTTCTCACTTCACAGGTGTGCTCTGTCAGGTTTAATAAGTGGGATTCCTTGCCTTATAAATGGGGTTGGGACCATCAGTTGTGTTGTGCAGAAGTCTGGTGGATACACAGCTGATAGTCCTACTGAATAGACTGTTAGAATTTGTATTATGGCAAGAAAAAGTAGTAAGTAAAGAAAAACAAGTGGCCATCATTACTTTAATAAATGAAGGTCAGTCAGTCTGAAAAATTGGAAAAACTTTGAAAGTGTCCCCAAGTGCAGTGGCAAAAAATATGAAATGCTACAAAGAAACTGGCTCACATGAGGACTGCCCCAGGAAAGGAAGACCAAGAGTCCCCTCTGCTACGGAGGATAAGTTTATCCGAGTCACCAGCCTCTGACATCGCAGGATAACAGCAGCTCAGATTAGAGGCCAGGTCAATGCCACACAGAGTTCTAGCAGCACACATCTCTAGAACACCTGTTAAGAGGATACTTTGTGCAGCAGGCCTTCATGGTAAAATAGCTGCTAGGAAACCACTGCTAAGGACAGGCAACAAGCAGAAGAGACTTGTTTGGATGAAATAACACAAGGAATGGACATTAAACCAGTGGAAATCTGTGCTTTGGTCTGATGAGTTCAAATTTGAGATCTTTGGATCCAACCACCGTGTCTTTGTGCGACGCAGAAAAGGTGAATGGATGGACTCTACATGGCTGGTTCCCAGCGTGAAGCATGGAGGAGGAGGTGTGATGGTGTGGGGGTGCTTTGCTGATTACAGTGTAGGGGATTTATTCAAAATTGAGGGCACACTGAACAAGCATGGCTACCACAGCATCTTGCAGCGGCATGCTATTCCATCCAGTTTGCGTTTAGTTGGACCATCATTTATTTTGCAACAGGACAATGACCCCAAACACACCTCCAAGCTGTGTAAGGGCAATTTGACTAAGAAGGAGAGTGATGGGGTTCTACACCAGATGACCTGGCCTCCACAGTCACCAGACCTGAAACCAATTGAGATGGTTTGGGGTGAGCTGGACCACAGAGTGAAGGCAAAAGGGCCAACAAGTGCTAAGCATCTCTGGGAACTCCTTCAAGACTGTTGGAAAACCATTTCCGGTGACTATATTTCCTCAAGAGAATGCCAAGAGTGTGCAAAGCAGTAATCAAAACATAAGGTGGTTACTTTGAAGACCCTAGAATATAAGACATTTTCAGTTGTTTCACACTTTTTTGTTAAGTATTTCATTCCACATGCGTTAATTCATAGTTTTGATGCCTTCAATGTGAATCTTCAACAATTTTCAGAGTCATGAAAATAAAGAAAACTCTTTGAATGAGGTGTGTCCAAACTTTTGTATATGTATATATATATATATATATATATATATATATATATATATATATATCCAAAAACAGACAGAAAGGGTCGCACTCCAAAAGATCAGGATAAAGGGTTCTCTTTAATCCATGTTCGTATCAAGGGTACAGGTGGTGGGGGAGGGTGAAGACATGCAGCACCGGACATGTCTTCACCCTCCCCCACCACCTGTACCCTTGATACGAACATGGATTAATGAGAACCTATTATCCTGATCTTTTGGAGTGCAACCCTTTCTGTCTGTTTTTGGATATTTATGGTCTACACCTTGGGACACGCACCCGGATCCCACAGTTCCACTAGGATCGAGCGGCTAACTTACAGTGGTATCAGCAGTGCCCGGTACTCCTCACCTTACTCATATATATATATATATGTTTTGGCTTCATAAAAGCATCAGGAAACAAGTCAATGATTTAACACTAATGCATC